>NC_022015.1:74047698-74089676 GCF_000317375.1 Microtus ochrogaster | reverse complement strand
AAAAAAAAAAAAAAAAAAAGAATCATGGGGCTAATGAGAGGTCCTCCTTACAGCCTAACAAACCCAGTCATCTAACGTGGACCTAGACCTAGCTTGTCTTCAGTGTCATGTGAGAGCCTGTCCGTAGTCATGCTACAACCAGTTAGTTACACGAGTTCCCCAAGTGAGGTCATTATTATCTCAGAGACATGGCCTGCAGGTCCTCAAGAGGGTCCCTGGGCACAAAGACCCATGCCTCAGAGCTGCCCAGCCCAAAGAGCACAGGACAAGGAAGGTCACACCTGTTGAGATTGCCCTTAACTACTTACCAGCTTCCTACATCTCAAGTGTTTCTTCTGGAAAAGGAAAAAATATAAGACTATTTACTTCACACAGTGGCTGCAAGGATGAACTGAATTAATATTGGTATGAACTGTTGGCTGCTACGGATGTATGAAATTAACAAGTGCCCAAGTCCCCAAGTAGGCCAGAACCCAGTTGCTGATGCTGAGACCTGATCAGCTGTTCTAAGCGAACCCGTCTCTGTAACCTCCTCAATCACATCCAGAGACACAAAGACCCATGCCTCAGAGCTGCCCAGCCCAAAGTCCTGACTAAGGGGAAACTAGACAGGCAGACAAAATAGGGCCCATGCTGTGATGGCAGCCTCCCAGAGGACGACAAACACCGGTGCCAGCACATTTGGGACCGGGTTTCTCTGTCACCATCTTTATAGTGAGTTTGAAAGGAGGTCAGGTCCCAGAGTGGGCAGCACAGATATTACAATGGTGCTTGCTAATCTCAACAGAGCTGGCCACTGTCAAGCCTGAGACAGCAGAGAGCTAGGCTCCAGGAGAGCTGAGGGCATAGGGAGAACGGTCTTAGCGGACCATTGCTCAACTGCCTGTTAGCAAATTGGTAACAAGGACCAAGAACCTCAGGAGAGGGTCTGACCCCCACCCTCCCCAGATGTCAGACTTCACTTTGGGTTCCTGATTGGGCACTTGAGCTGCAGGGAGGGCAGAAGACTCCAGAGGGCTCGCACCTCTGATCTATCCTCACCCATCTCTGTATATCAGCCAATGGAGGGCAAAGAGTTGGGGCAAAGGGGACGGCTTTCTGCCAATACCCAGCCCTGCTGTCTGCAGGAACTGCCAATACTCAGTTGTGTCTACAGGAACTGAGAGCCTGGTCTGTGCCCTTTGCAGTATCTAGGGGCACAATAGCCAGACATATAAATAAGAAACAGAACGAGATATCAGGCGTGTCTCAGGTCAAAGAGAGAGGGGCATCTCTGCAAGAGCTCTCTGTCAGAGCTCTGGCGTCCTTTGGGAGGCGGGAGGAGCAGCCTCCCTACATTTCCAGCAAACTACTCAAGGTACAAGTCCACTTCTGACCTGCCACCAGTGCCAGAGATGCCCAGGGCAAGGAGCCACACTTGGGGCTTAGGGAGTACAGTCCTGGGTCAGGGTCCAGACTGCAGCTGGAAAGCTTCCAGATGCCCCATGACACAGCTTGGCCATCTGCTACTGCCACGACAAAACACGAGTGACCTAAGAAAGTCATTGGCTTGCAGCTAAGAGCTGCTGAGTGGCAATGGAAGCCTCTCCATGCTGTCAGAGAGCTCGATTCTTCCAGCTCTAGAAGGCAGGTACACCAGGTGAGCCGTGCTGGGTGGATTGGCGCTCAGAGTAACCCTCTTGACACCATAATCTGTTCCCAGGACACAGCCCTGGTGTTAAGCAGCCAAACTCCCCACCTCAGTTCCTACAGCAGCTTCCTATGCTAGCTGCAGTTCTGGGGGCACCCAATCTTCTCTAAGACACGCTGCCTACTCCAGATGATGGCATCTTTCCCGTAGTGTGTGGTATCACTCATCTTTCTGGGGATCATGAATCAACAACTGGAGCCTGACTCCAAAGCTGTGGTCACTTCCAACAAACCGTGTGTGCAGTCAGTCGGCATCCGCCATCAACAGTCCATTGTTTCTTTCGTGTTCCCTGCAAAGGAAGGCCTGCGCATCCTAGCTGGCCCCCAGGACTTGAGGTTGCCAGATAATAAGCTTATAGTAAAGGCTTCTTAGAAGGTGGGCAGATCATACTAGTGGTGTAGGATCAGTCCAGCTCCATTTTCACCTGAGGCCCAACAATCTCCTGGGCAGGCCAGGTTCCTGCTCTGAGCTGCCAGCACCGAGGCATCCAGGTCAGATGAGAAGGGTTCCTAGCTCTAGCCTTGCTCTGCACTCACCTCCTAACAGAGGAAGAGGTGGGAAGGAAGCAGATCTGACCTCTGGGATCGGCTGGTTTCTCTCAAGGACTACAGGACCCCGAGACAGGCGGCAGAGGCCTGCTAAGGATTTTCCTTCCCTTCCCTGGGCCCCAGGAAAGGCAGGCAGGAAGAAAGGCCTAGGCAGCAGGCATGCAGTGCAGGGCTGGCCAGACAAGGAGGTCCCTGGGGTTGCAGCTATCAGCCAGAGCCCAGGCTCCAGGAAGGAAGGAAGGGCAACTCTGACCGCGGCTGAGATAAGGGGACTGGCTTAGCACAATGGGCTCCCACAAGGCTGAGAGGCCCCCAGTCAGATTTTGCCCTGACCTGGACTCTTGTCTGTTCACACAGCCCATATAAATATTTACTGCTGTTTACATTCGTGTTCTGCAGGGTCCCCTTTGAGAACCTCTCCTTCAACCACAGGTCTGTGTGCCCCTGGACCAGGGCTATTCTTAACCCCAGAGACCCTGGGTCCCTACACCCAGAACTATGTGCAGTGACCTCTCTCATGCAATCCTTGGTTATAGCCCCTCAGGGAAAATACCATCCTCTTGTTCTAGCCCTGGAACATGACACTTACGGAGGGCGGTCGTGGGTGAGGCCATTATGTCGCTGAGGGTTGATTGGTGGAAGGACAGGTTTGCTGTTGATCTCGAGTCCTCTCCTCAGGGTCTCCCGGATCTGTTCCGTATCTGCAACAATATCCCGAAGTTGCCTGATGGTCCTCTGGGCTCCCAGCAGCCCTTCCTCCCAGCTGCTCTAGAGCCTAGGATAGCAGTGTGTTGGCTAAAGGCCGGCATGGTGGCACACACCAGTAATCCTAGCTCTAGGTGGCTGAGATACGAGTTTGACAAGTTTGAGACTAGCCTGGGCTACCATGATGAGATCCTGCCTCCAAACAGAGAAAGAAGAAAAGGTGGGTGGGTAGTACTAGCAGGGAAGGGATGACCACCAGCTCTGCTGTGACCTGCTGTTGATTACCAAAACCCCCATAAAAACCAACAGTGCTGGGTATGGCGGTGCTTGTCTATAATCCCAGCACTGGGACATTTGAGGCAGGAAATTAGAAGCCAACCTATGCCACAGAGAGAAAGAGAGGTTGTCTAAAAAATAAATAAACAATAAGTAAAATAACCGTGATGATTGCAACTGTGGACATGATCTCCAACCTCTCATTAAGTTAGCCTTTGGTCAAAGACAGCTGAGTGTGAACCCCTCCTGCAGGAGAGTAAAGAGGGGGCCAGATGTTTGCTCTGGGGTTTAAGTTGTCCTTTCAGAAATATTTTTTTATTCATTTTTTTTTATTTCATGTGCATTAGTGTTTTGCCATGGGTGTTGGGTCCTCTGGAAGAGCAGCCAGCACTCCCAAGCACTGAGCCATCTCTCCAGCTTACACACGGCATGGAGTGTGGAGGTACAGTTCCACAGAAGAATCCGTGCTAAGCACTGAAAGGAAAGAAAGAAAAAGAAAGCCAGGTGTGGTGGCTTCTGGAAACCCAACACCTCGGAGATTGGGAGCTGGAGGATCAGGAACTCAAGGTCATCCGTGGCTACACAGTAAGTTAAGAGGTCAGCCTGCACTAAATGAGACTCTATCGCAAAAGCAAACAAAGTCACAAAGCCAGGTATTTTACTCAGGGTTGAAGGCATCTTATTCTTCAATAAGCATAAGACGACAGAACCAACAAAGGAAGGAGACAAAAAGCCTCCCACATACATGGGCGTAAATGGTTGCTTTCCTTTGGCACTGGCTAGGGACAGCCTTAGCAAAAAAGAAAAAAAACAAAACCACAAGTGCTTCTGTAGCCAAGACCAGCAAGGGAGAGTCCAACAGGACAGCCACATCCTCCTTGCCCGAGACCTTCCCTGGAGGCAGTGGGAGCAGGGCGCCCTGCCACAGCCTCCTGAAGTACGGTGTAGGGCAGTGTGGGGGGCTCACGCTCAGGCCACTCTCGTCAAAAGCCCAGGCAGGCCCAAGGAGAGAGATCCACAGGCTCGACAGGGCTGTTTGGCCAGAACTGGGACCTGTGTCAGTTCTGTGGGTGGTGGACATTTGCTGCCTTGTCTTTAGGTGGGCTGTGGACTTTTCCTGTTAACTGTCCCATGGCTCCCACTCACACGCATGACCTCAGATTCCAAGGAACAGCGTGTCCACACAGCTCCACGGGTGTGTCTGAAATGCGCACAGGAAACAGCTACAAGCAGGCTGACAATGCTCATACAGCTCATCCACAGTGGACTGTCTGCTCATCCTAGGCAGTCTGAAAGGCAAGTGGAGAAGGCAGGGGAAGGCCCCAACCTTTGCCAGAGAGCCTCCGGGGCTGTGTGCCAATGCAGATGCTCCGGCTATCCTCATCGTCCTCAGGAGGTCGGCTTAGGTCATCCCAGGCACACTTGGCACTAACACCGCTAAGGTTAGAACCATCTGTCTCGATGCCTTTGTCAACTCTCTCCTGCTTGAAAAGAACCAAAGAGTCAGAGTTCCTTCAGAGAACTGGTAGCCCAAGGTCACCACCACACCCGGTCACTGGTCACTATTCTTCCAGTATTAGCCTTGGAGGTGTTGAGCATGGACAGCTACTGCAAGCTCAGGGTCTTTGACTTTGTTCTCTGATTGCATGCACAGTGGCTTCTGAGCCCTTGGACTCCTTTGGGGAGCAGATCAGGGAAGTCAGGAGGAATGAACATGCCATGGATGCTTCCTTCCCATCAACCCCAGCACCATGGCCTTTGTGCCTGAGAGCCCTCAAAGCTGATGTAGCAGAGACAAAATCTATTTTTCTCAGGGAAGGCATAGCCTTCTCCTCTTCCTGATCTTCCAAAAATCGTCATTGCCCACCCCACCTTCAGGAGTTAGGGTGTGAGTCAGGCCAGACCTGGGAAGCCATACCTGCAGTTCCCCATGATAACCGCTAGAGGGGGCTATCACTCCAGAGCATAAGTGCTCTCTGTCCATAGGCGCCAGCTAACTTTGGCAAAGGGCTCTGGACGGCGTACTTTTCCATTTCCTAGGTTGAAATGGAGGGTCTGGAGGGCAGTAACTGCTGCACGCTTCCCCCAGAGGCCCTGCCTTTGTGTAGACATTGGCACTGTTCAGTCTAAACTTTCTCCAGATGGCCTCAAGGAAGAGTTGTACTAAAAACATCCCTGGGTTTTCTGGTAAAACATAGTTCTGTGGTGCTGGGCTTTGGATCGAAGGTCATCTGGAAGACTCTAGCAGCCTTGTTCATAAACAGCTAAACAGCCATGTAGGCCAAGTAAACCTCCTGTGAGTAGGCACCTCAGAAGCTTATACTCTAATGAGCCAGCCGGTCCCTCTTAAGGGCTCCCAGACAAGGGCATTATTCTTAAGCCTTGGTCACAGGTGGCCTCCTACCATCAGCCACCCTTTCTTCTTTCTTCCTGTGCTGCCATTGGCCTGGGTGAGGCTGGCAGCAGGCAAGCCACAGCTCTAGGTGTTCTAGGCATGAGCACAGGTGAATGGGGTGGGCAAGCAGGATCTGCTGGGGGAGAACCTGGGTTTTCCTGTCAATGGCTATCCCGAGAACCCTCCATGAGGCAGAGCTAAGGACAGCTGGTTCATGGCCCCACTAGTCCAGATTGCTTATTTTATTTATTTATTTATTTATTTATTTATTATGTATACAATATTCTGTCTGTGTGTATGCTGCAGGCAAGAAGAGGGCACCAGACCCCATTACAGATGGTTGTGAGCCACCATGTGGTTGCTGGGAATTGAACTCAAGACCTCTGGAAGAGCAGACCTTTGGAAGAGCAGTTCTTAACCTCTGAGCCATCTCTCCAGCCCCCAGATTGCTTATTTTTAATGTAAAAAGAAAGAGTTAAGAACCATGGCTGCTGTGATAATGCCAGCAACTCAAGAGGCTGCTGCGGGGCAGAGTGAATTCGAGTCCAGTCTAGGCAACTTAGTAAGAACCTACCTCAAAAAGTAAAATGTTCCATCGCCAGATGAAGGTTCTAAGGTGATATGCAAGAGAGGGAGGGGGAATGGATCGGGGGGGAGGGGGAGAGGGGAAGGGGAGTAGGGGAGGGGGTAATGTGTGCGAGGAGGGTGAGGGAAATGCAAAATTTTTTTGCAACAACTAAAAAAAAATAATAAAATAAACAAAACAAAAAAAAAAGTAAAATGTTGGCTAGGCTGGGGATGGAGCAGAGGTCTTGTTTCATATGCACGAGACCCTAGATTTAGCACCCAGTGTCAGGAAAAAAAAGGCAATAGAAGGACAGGCCTGTTTAGGCGCACAGCTGGTTAGTAGGAGTAAACTAAGATCAAAAGAACATGAACCAGCTTTCAAAGCAACTAATGGCAAACAGGCCCCAGAAAGCTCACTTGGTACATAGAGCCATTGGGAAAGCAAGGTACATTTTCTCCCACCGGCTTCTGGCTTGACGGTAATAACCATAGGGTGGGATGGGTCCTGTTGGCTGGGGTCTCAAGAGGGCCTCAGGCAGTACTTGGCACTCATGACAAAGGCCAAACAAGAGCCCACCATGCCCCACGCTGAATCTCGGTGTGGCTGCAGAACCAGGGCTTTAGGGATGGAGCCTTCATGGCTTCGGGCTCCCGCATAAACAGATGCTACACAGAAGGTGAATTCAAAGTAGAGGTAACAAAAGATCCTGGCAACAGTGTGAGCACTTAGAGTTAAAAGTACGCAGAGTGAGTCTCCTTTACGAATGGAGAGGGTGTATGCTCAAGAACTCACAGGTCAGTAGCTACTCACAGGTCTGCAGGCTTCATGTCCTTTAGCCTCTCCCCTACTGTATGACTTACAATGCCCAGTCACTGCTGTGGCCTGCCAGAGCCTTACAGAAGCATGACCTGCCTCTGGTGCCAAACAACAACAAGGCAGACGTGTGGTCTGCTGCTTCTGCCCCTGCACAAGCATGCAAGAAATGCAGCAGTGGTCTGTAGCTTCCAAAGTCCAGATGGGTGCCGCACGAGCATCTCTTCTAAAGTACCAGAGGTGACAGTGACACTGTCTAGAGACTCCTTCACAATGGCTGGATGACTAGATCAACCTAGCCTGTGATGCTGTCTGACATAGGGAGGGTGGCTCCCCGAAAATGTGTGCTAAGAAGGGGGAGCAGGGAAAGGAGCATAGGGCAAGGAAGCAACATTCCTTACGACTGCCTTCCTTTGTTGGTAGTGGGCTAATTTTAAATTGATATATAATTTACATACAATAAAATCCATTCTCTTTAAATGCATACATGCATGTGTCAGGCTCGCCTTTCTGGTGAAATCTGCTTTCTTATATGGGCTGCAGAACTCAGGGGACACGTTCCAGACCATGCCATATTCCTACTGGCTCACACACACATTTTCTTGGGATGAAAGCCAGTGTTATCTGGAAGAGTGCTAGCAAGGTTTTCCTCACTCAAGACATACTTGCAGGTGCGGATCGATCTCAAATATGGTTTCTCCCCTCCGCATGTCAGTTATCAGCCAGGGACCGCCAGCACTGTGAACAAGGAGAGACGACGAGAACTGAGGGTCTGGACTGAGCATCAGTCAACAGGCTTTCTTGTTTGCAGTCCCAGGCCCAGAACACACAGGGACCATAGGGAAATGAGTGCTCCAAACAGCAAAGCAAAGGATCCGACAGGAGGGACAGAGGGAGGACGCCCACCCCCAAGACCCAGGGGTCAAGGCCCCTCCTTCGAGGGACGTGTACTCACACGGGCACCGTTCTCAGCAGTTCCAGGATGCCTTGCCCATTCCACTGCTGGGCTGAATGTAGCTCCTCAGTGCAGACGCCGACAATCTGCGGCCCAGGACGAGACGCCATGTGTTTTATGGCCATCCCTCCCAGATGTCCAGCTACCCAGGCCCTCTCAGGGACATCTCAAGGAGGGGCAATAAAGGTACAGTTTGTGTTTCTAGGCTGGTGTTCCCCAAATGTGATGGCTCCCTCAGGAGGTGCTACCTAGCTGGAAGGTCCCTGAGTCCAGAGAAAGCCACCAAGGCCTGAGCAGGTATCTAGTAGCAAAGAACCAAGCTCTTGGCTACAGAAGAAACTAAGGGCAGCTTGAATCATATCAGGGTAGGTCCTCCCTCAGGCCAGGTATTTAGAGGTAGGGTGAGGTCAGGCGGCTGTTGCTGTGGGCAGGTCTGTGGGAATCTCTAGGACACAAGTGAAACTTCCCCTCATTAGAACTGCAAGCAAGCATGGGCAGCAGCTGATGAGATTCACAGCCACTGAGGAAACAGGAGGTAAGCCTGGAGCTGGTTTCCTGCTGGGATGTCCCTCTTACCTCTGCATTGCAGAGGATGAAATCAGACCATCTGAATCAATACAGACCATGGCAGGGAAGACAGGACCAAGAGGCGCAGGTGGCGTCTCACCTGGAGGAAGGTAACCACCCCGAACGGGGTCTGCACAGGCTGCATCTGCGGGTCCTCCGTCAGCAGCATGTGCTGAATTCTCGACTCACTGTTGTCCAAAGGGCTGTGCCAAGACACGTGGTCCCCGCTACAGAAGGTGTTCTCTGTGGAGAGACAGCGTGAGCCTCAGCATTGGATCGAGCCCTGGAATCTGCCCTGATCGCAGAAGCCCGGGTTGGGAGGCTGCAGGGCCTAGAACAGCCAGATGCACCCCAGGGAGGCTCCCCAGACTCCTAGAACAGCCAGATGCACCCCAGGGAGGCTTCCCAGCCTCCTAGAACAGCCAGACGCACCCCAGGGAGGCACCCCAGACTCCTAGAACAGCCAGATGAGCCCACTCCCAATACAAGTGAAGAATTGAGGCTACTCCCAAAACACCAAATAATGGTCTTGGATGACAGTGTGTTTGCCTTCACTGGAAAAGGACAGGCTACTGGTGTTGCATGCTCACTTGGCCCAGGAAGGCCAGACTTCGAGCATCTGCTGTGCTCCTCCAGTACCCCTTACACATGGGGATGGGCACAATCAAGTGGGCTAAGAATGAGGTGCTTTCCACTGGGGCCAATGGACCATCAGCAAGCAGGGAAGCTGGAAGCAGTGGGAATTGGTGGAAAAACTCCCCGGGATTTCTGCTCTGGTGAATCAGTGCAGAAAGGGAACACTCAACCTCAAAAAGCCTTGGAGATCTGCTGCCAGTTTCCCACTGAAGATCTGGGGATTTCAGAGGAACACCGGAGACTTAGGGTAAATGGAAATCAGGACAGTACCTTGCATACCTCAGTAGACAGCACTGCTGACGTGGGGAGGGGGGAGGCGGCCTCTGTTAGAGCACAGCAACTAACCTCAGACTCAGGATCATGCTTTACAAAGGCCTACTGTTTATTTAAAAAAACAAAACAAAACAAAACAAAAAAAAAAAAAAAACAAACGCCAGCAGTGAAGGCACATGCATGTAACCCTAGCTCTCAGGAGGTTAAGGCAAGCGTTGAGGCCAGCCTGGGCTACCTGCCAACACTGTCTCAAAAAATAAAAACAAAAACCCAAACAGAACATGTTTACAGCAGCAAAGCCACAGTGGAGCACTCCGTGTAGTACTAAGTACCCTCCTATAGTGTGCTGTGCTTGCCAGCTCACCTGCACCGGCAGGTTCCCAGGCTGCCCTCAAACTCCCTGTGGGGCCTCCAACTCTGAGCCAAGTCTTGAGATTATAGACATGTGCCATCACATCCAGCTGTTGGTTTCTCTTTAAAATGTGCATGAATGCCGGGCGGTGGTGGCGCACGCCTTTAATCCCAGCACTCGGGAGGCAGAGACAGGCGGATCTCTGTGAGTTCGAGACCAGCCTGGTCTACAGAGCTAGTTCCAGGACAGGCTCCAAAGCCACAGAGAAACACTGTCTCAAAAAACCAAAAAAAAAAAAATAATAATAATAAAAATAAAAAAATAAAATGTGCATGAAACCAGGCGATAGTGGTGCATGCCTTTAATCCTAGTAATTGGGAGGCAGAGATAGGTGGATTTCTGTGAGTTCAAGGCCAGCCTGGTCTATGGAGCTAGTTCCAGGGCAGCTAGGGCTGTTACACAGAAAAAATCCTGTCTTTTTTTTTTTTTTAAATATTGCTTTATAAATAATACCATTCAAAATTTCCATTTCCTCCGCTCCTCCCATTTCTCTCCCACTCCCTCCCCCCCAGCTCTCCCACTCCCCCACCCCCTCCAGTCCTAAGAGAGGGCAGGGCACCCTGCCCTGTGGGAAGTCCAAGGCCCTCCCTGCTCCATTTAGGCTTAGGAAGGTATGCATCCAAACAGACTAGGGTCCCAAAAAGCCAGTACATGCAGTAGAGACAAATCCTAGTACCATTATCATTGGCTTCTCAGTCTGCCCCCATTGTCAGCCACATTCAGAGTCCCGTTTGATCACATGTGCGTTCAGTCCCAGTCCAGCTGGCTTTAGTGAGCTCCCATTAGATCAGGCACACTGTTTCAGTGGGTGGACCAACCCCCCGCCCCACCCCCACCCTCACAGTCCAAAAACAAAAAAATAAGTGTTCCACTTAGATGCCTGGTGCCTGAGGAGGCCAGAAGAGGGCATCAGATACCCTGGAACTGGAGTTCTAGACATCCATGGGCTGACTTGTGGGTGCTGGGAACCCAACCTGACTCCTCTGGAAGAGCAGCAGGTTCTTTTAACCATTAAGTCATTTCTCTAGCCCTGACCACATCCAATTTCCCATGGTGCTGGTGAGAGCCCAGGCTTTGTGCATGCTAGGCAAGCACTGTACCACTGAGCTACACATCTTAGAGCTCATTTCACATCTGCTGCAGAGAACCTCCTCTGCTAAACATCTATGGCATGCAGCAAAGCAGAACACATCACACAAGCCATGCACGTCTGCACACAGCAGCCTGAGCCTGGAAACTTCTGCCCTTGATTGTCTTGTCTTGATCTGAACTCTTAGTTCCTTCCCATGTTACCTGATATCACCCAACCATCTTTCCCAGGCAGACACAGGCTCTAGGAGCTGTCCACACTTCGACAGTGCTCACTCATCAGGAGACCCCAGGAACAAAGAGGAGGAGAAGGCGGGCTAGTGAGAAACCCTCAAGCTTCTGCACTCCTGCTTGCATACTCCTGAGCCCCTCTCTCCTTTTACTATGTCTATAATCAGCTTGCTGGAAGTAAGAAACAGCATGAGAGACTGAACTAATAATTAAAAACCCTCACCAGACTCCACTGACATCAGAGAATTTATGATTTTTCATAAGCCTTTCCAAAAATAAAAAAGAAACACTTCTCAATTCATTAGTGATGCTAATACTATTCTGATACCAAAATCAGACAAAAGAATTTAAGAAAATGGAAAAAGGAAACCATAGATCAATATCACTTATACATATAGAAAAAAAAATCCCAACAAAATACTAGCAAGATGAACCCAGCAACATATAAAAGAGGTTAAATATAAAAAACAAGTAGGATTTATCCCAAAAATTCTAGCTTGATTTAATTAAAAAATCAAGCTGGGTAATGGTGGCGGTTCACACCTTTAATCCTAGCACTCGGGAGGGAGAGGCAGGCGGATCTCTAGGAGTTTGAGATCAGCCTGGTCTACAGAGCGAGTTCCAGGACAGGCTCCAAAGCTACACAGAGAAACTCTGTCTCTAAAAACAAAGCAAGGGGCTGGAGAGATGGCTCAGAGGTTAAGAGCTCTTCTGCTCTTCTAGATGTCTTGAGTTTAATTCCCAGCAACCACATGGTGGCTCACAACCATCTGTAATGAGATCTGGTGCCCTCTTCTGGCAAGTGTAAGTATAATAAATAAATTTTTAAAAAAGCAAAACAAACAAAATTTAATATAATAGGGCTGAGGATGGAGCTTGGTTGATAGAGTGTTTGCCTTGTGTGCATGAGGCCCTGGGTTTGATCCTCAGCGTCAACCAGGGGTGGTATTAGACATCTGTAATCCCAGAACAAGGGAGTGGAAGTAAAAAAAAAAAAAAAAAACAATCCACATTCAGGGGATGAAATGGCTCAGTGCATAGAGGCTTGCATGGCGAGCCTAACTACTCACAGTAGAGAGAAAACTGCCCCTAAAAGCTGACCCTCTAGGTATGTGCCATGGCACATGCATGCTCACACACACACAATAAAATATACACAATAAAACAAACAATAAAATATACACAAGAAAATAAAAACTGAAAAAAAAAAAAAGAAGAATCAGGTTCACATAGTGAATTTAATGCAGCTCCTGTCTATAGGAATAAAAATTAAGAAACTGAGGGCTGGAGAGATGGCTCAGCGGTTAAGAGCATTACCTGCTCTTCCAGAGGTCCTGAGTTCAATTCCCAGCAACCACATGGTGGCTCATAGCCATCTATAATGAGATCTGGCGCCCTCTTCTGGCATGCAAGCATACATGGAAGGAATGTTGTATACATAATAAATAAATCTTTAAAAAAAAATCAAGAAACTGAAAGGACAACACAACACTGTTGTCTCTGAGACATGGAAAAAACATGTCACAAAATCCAATACCTTTTCATGATTAAACCAAACACTGCAACTAGGAATAGATGGGAGTGTTCTCACTCTGACTAAAGACAGCTAAAGAACCGGCAGGAACACTGTGCTCGATGGTAAACGAGTGACTCATTTCCCTCTTCGATGAGGACCAAGACAGGTGTCTCGCTGCTTGTATTCATCATTGCAGCTGAGGTTCCCATAGGAGGCTTGGACACAAAAAGCAATCAAACACATCCAGACTGGAAAGGAAGAGGAAAACTGTGTTCCAACACCAAGGGCTTGTGCATGCAACATCTGAGGAATGCATGAGAAACTACATTTATAAAGGTGGCAGGGTACACAGGCAATATGCAAAAATCATTTTTATTTCTAGATGCTAGGAATGAGCAAACAAAATGAAATTAATGAAAACAATTTCTTTATGATAACACCCATAAGAGTACACTACTTGGGAGACTAACTATTTGGGAGACATCTAACAAGAAAATTAGAAACGTGGACACTTAAAATTTCAAAACATTGTTGAAGGAGGTCACCGAAAACCCACACGAATGCAAAGTCATCCACTCAGAAGACAGAACCACCCTGTGAGCAGCACTCCCCGAATCATCTACAGCCAGTTCAGGCTTTCTAAGAACGTCAGGTGTCTTTCTGGGAGAGTCGTACAAACATTCTGAAATCCATAAAAAACGCCAAGAGGGCAAGAACAGTCAAGAACAGATTTTGAAACAAACAAGAGGAAGAAAATCAGGTAAGTGTGGTCACATACACAGGTTATGTAATCCAAACACAGGAGGATTGAGAGCTTGAGGCTAGCCTGAGCTACATAATAAAACTGTCTCAATGGGGGCTGGAGAGTTGGCTCAGAGGTTAAGAGCATTGCCTCTTCTTCCAAAGGTCCTGAGTTCAATTCCCAGCAACCACATGGTGGCTCACAACCATCTGTAATGGGGTCTGGTGCCCTCTTCTGGCCTGCAGGCATACACACAGACAGAGTATTGTATATATAATAAATAAATATTTTAAAAAAAAACTGTCTCAAAAACCAAGGCCTAGCTGTGTATGTGGTAGCTCACGTCTTCAGTCCCAGCACTTGGGAAGCAGAGACATGTGGATCTCTATGAGTTCAAGGCTAGCATGGTCTATGTAGTGTAAAAACAGTGAGACCCCAACTAAAAGAAATAAAATAAACCGGGCAGTGGTGGCGCATGTCTTTAATCCCAGCACTCAGGAGACAGAGATAAGGAGATCTCTGTGAGTTCGAGGCCAGCCTGGTCTACAAGAGATAGTTCCAGGACAGGCTCCAAAGCTACAGAGAAACCCTGTCTTGAAAAACCAAAAAATAAAATAAAATAAATAAGTCAATTATGCTAATTTTAATAGAAAAAATACCCAAAGAAAACAAAACCCAAGGACTGGGCTGTATCTCAAAGAGAGCACTTGGAGAGATGGCTCAGCAGTTAGAGCAATCATTGCTCTTATAAAGGACTGGAGTTTTGTTCCCAGCATTCACATGGTGCTCAGAGCCATTCTAGTTCTAGGGCATCCAAAGTCCTCTTGTAATCTCAGAGGGCACCAGGTATGCATGTGGCACAACACAGACATCCATGCAGGCAAACTGCTCATACACATAAGATAAACTAAAAGAGAGAGGCAAAACATTTTCCAAGTGCCAATAAGGTTCTGAGCTCAACTCCTGGAACTGAAAATAAATAAATAATAAACAAGGAGAAGGAAAGAAGAGTGAAGCTGAAGGACGCAATCTCCGATTTTATTGTTTATTTGCTTGTCTTCACAGGGCTGGGGATCATCCCAGGGCCTGACTGCACACCATGCTAGTTCCAGTGAGTGAGCACTCAGTCAGACCTCTCTATATTGAATTTGCTCTACAGCTACGGTAGCCAAGTGAAGACAACACTGCATAAGGAGAGATCAATACAACAAAACTGGAGCTCAGAAATAAAGCTGCACGTTTATGGCCACTACTCTGCCAACAGTGCCAAGGCAACACAAGAGGAAGGTGAGGAAAGTCTGTTCAGCAAATGGTGCTGGAACACGGGGCTATTCAAATTCAAAGGATACCATAAACAATAACTCACTCAAAAGGGATCACAGACCTAACTGTGATCATTAAAATTGCAGAACACTTAGAAGAAAACAAAGTGTCAGATTAGGTGATGATTTCCTGGATGTAATACCAAAAGAACAAGCAATGATAGATTGACAGATTGAACAACAAAATTAAAACTATGTTGTGCTGTAGATATCACCATCAAGAAAAAAAAAGAAATGCAAATCAAAACCACTACTTTATACCCATTAGAATGGTAATTATAAACAATAACAAAACAAATCCAGAAAATGACAAGTATTGGTGACTGATGTGGAAAAATTAGAGCCCTTGTACCCTGCTGGTGGCGATGTCAAACAGTACAGCTGCTACGGAAACAGTATGGCAGGTCTTCAAAAACTAAAAAAAAAAACCAGAATTACCATACGATCCAGCAATTCCAATTTGGGGTACAAACTCAAAAGAACTGAAAGCAGGAACTTGAACAGACAGTGTGCCAATGCTCAGAGCAGCACTGTTCACAAAAGCAGAGACATGGAAGCCATCCAAATGCTCATCAGTAAACCAATGGACTAACAAAATGTGTAATTTGCACAAAATGAAATACTATTTAGCCTTCAAAAGACAGACATCCTAACCTATGCTACAACATGGATGAGCCTTGAAGACATTATATTAAGTGAAATCAGTTAGAAAGGGAAAATGATTTATGATCCCACTGATATGAGGAACCGACTCCAGTAGTCATGTCTACAGAGACTGAGTGCAACGGCAACTGAGGGACTGGTTTACTGGTGAAAAGTTCAGTTTGGGGAGCTGACAAAAGTATAAGATGACTGGTGGGAATGGCCGTACAGCACTGTGATGAGGCTTAGCACTACTCAAGTGTTTTAAGACAGAAATCTTTGTGTTATTTATATTTAAACACAATTTTACCACCCACCGAGACAGCGTGCCTGATCTAATGGGAGCTCACCAAATCTAGCTGGACTGGGACTGAACGAGCATGTGATCAAACGGGACTCTGAATGTGGCTGACAATGGGGGCTGACTGAGAAGCCATTGATAAAGGCACTGGGACCTGCTTCTACTGCATGTACTGACTTTTTGGGACCCTAGTCTATTTGGATGCACACCTTCCTAGACCTGGATGGGGGGGGGGCTTGGACTTCCCACAGGGCAGGGTTCCCTGCCCTCTCTTAAGGAGGGAGGGGGAGTGGGGGAGCGGGAGGGGAATGGGAGGAGGGGAGGAACTGTAAATTTTTTGAATGGAAAAATAAAAAAATAAACACAATTTTAAAAGAGACAATCCAAAAAATAGAAAATATTGTCAAGACAAAAACTTGGTAAGCCCTCATAAACTATAAAGCATGTTGTGTCCAGAATATGTAAAGAGCTCTTACAATTCAATAAGAGACAAATAATTGAATTAAAATTGGGCAAAAGATCTGAATAAATGTTTTTCCAAAGAAGAAATACAATCAATTAGCACATAAAAGGGGGAAATTCAAGCCAATGCACAAGGAGAGACCACTGCTTTGTGTACCATAAGGAAATGATTGAAAGAATGTGGACAAATCAGGCTGCAGAGATGGCTCAAACTGCTTACTATATAAACATGAAGACTTGAGTTCAATCGCTCAGAATCCAGGAAGAAAGCTGTGGCAGCTAGTGCCTGCGATCCAAGCACTGGGGAGATGGGGGATCTTGTTTGCTTGCCAGCCACTTAGAGCTATGAGCTCCAGGTGTTTTGAGCGATTCTGTCTCAAAAAACAAGGAGGGCTAGACTGATGACTCAGGCATTTGCTTTTCCTTCAAGGACTCAGGTTCGGTTCCCAGTACCCAGATTAGGAAGCCTGAGGACCTGGGTTTGATCCCCACAACTCACATAGAAGAAGGAAAGAGCTGATTCCTGCAGGGGCCCTTCAACTTCCATGTGTACCGTGCACACGCACACACACACACATGTGCACACGAACACATTCACGTACACGCACACACTCGCGTGTGCATGCACAAGTGCATATCATTAATGAATGCAGTTTTTGAAAACTGCACTAAGAAGACCATGTATCTGTTATCTGACTCTGTTGACACAGAGCACTTGGGTAGCTGAATGGCTGGAAGAAATAAAAGAATGAGCTGTCAAAGGGCTGGATGTGCTTCTCTGGAAGGTGTTGAAAATATTCGAGGTACAACTGTGAGTTATACATTATGTGGAGCATCAAAAGCTATTTGAAAAAGAAGATGATGATGATGATAAGGAGATGCTGATGATGCTGGGGGGGGCAAAGGAGAGAAACCACGCCTCTCATGACACCTCCTGGGCTCACAGTGATGTGATAGCACAGCATGCTATTGGTTCCTATGAACATCTGGACATATGAACAACATTTCACTATCTGCAGCTGAGAAAAGAGTCCTTGAGACTGTCAGTCAGGTGGCATTCTAGAGAGGATGGACAAGCCCAGTGTTCAGCAACACTTCCAAGAGCTTTCTCTGCCTCACTGTGCCCTGCACCATTACTTTACCTCTGTTTCCCCATGACTCTAACATAGCATTTTGTTTCCAAGACAGGGCTGCCCTGGAATTTACTCTGTACACCAGGCTGGCCTCAAACTCATAGAGATCCACCTGCCCTGCTTCCCAAGTGTTGGGATTAAAGTTGTGCACCACCACCACCTGGTAACACTAACATACTTTTTACCCAAACTTTAAAAATATTTTTTGTTTGTTTTTATTTGACATTTGCCTGCATGTATGTATATGCACTGTGTACATGCATTGCCCTAGGAACCAGAAGAAGAATTGGATACCCTGGAACTGGAGTCACACATAGTTGTGAGTGTCATCTTGATGCTGGGAACCAAACCCAGGTCCTGGGGCAAGAGTAGTAAGTTCTTGTAACAGTTGAGCCAGGTCTCCAGGCCCTAAACAAACCTAATTTGCTCTAAGCTACTTGTTCTTCAGTGCAGGGGTGGAACTCAGGACTTACACATTAGGCATGTACTCTGCCACCAAACATTCTCTCCCAACAAATGTATTAAAACAAGCAAGCAAACAAACAAAAACAACTCACTTTTATCATCATGCTAAATGAGGAGAATAAGGTGAAAATCGGTGTTGTTTACCATCAGTAAGATCTGACAGCTTTAAAATAATACCGCGGAAACAATGCATTATTAAAAAATGGAAAGGAACACAGCTCACAATGCTGTATGAGGGTTAAGAAGTCACTAAACTAAGACAAAATCAACAGGAATTAAAGGGTTCAGAAGAAAAGAAAACCTTCACTATTTATATTTCTGTTACTTGGATCATTCACCAACTCAAATCTGCTCCAAGGGCAGACAGGCCCTGGTACAGTGGTGAACTCTGGAGTTTGGAGGCCTCTGCCCCTTGCTAGCTGTACCCTTAGGCTAACTGCCCAACCACAGCATTTGTTTCCTAGTCTGTACTCAGTATATGACTGCAATGTGTCATTATTTATTCCAGCACTGTGCTAGAATAACAGGTCTATGTGTACTTGTCAGAAAACGGCAGCCACCAAGCCTGTAGTAATAGCAAGAGCCCAGTAGGTGGCACCATTGCCCGTGATTTACGAACAGATGGCCAGACCCTTGCAGGCTCAGCTGTCTAGTCTGAACCACACACACCAGGCAAGGGCTTAGACCAGACACAGGGAAAAGGCTGTAAAGGGTTAGAGCTGTGATCTTTTATTAAACATTATTGAGACTTATTTAAAAATAAATAATTGAAAACCAGACTGTGAATGATCAAATAGCATTCTGTTTAGGTTTAATTTGGGAAAGGGCTTAATTTAGGAAGTGATGAAAAGACTCCAGGCCAAGCTGTGGCTCTAGGGCCAACACACTCCCCTGAGCGTATGTGTGGTCAAGACTGCAGAAGGCATTACTGAGTTAGAGGAGTTGACCAGAAAGTCAACCCTTGCTATGAATGTTTAGAGTGTGACACTAACAGAACCTTCCAGGGAAAGGCAGGGTCTGCAGTGGCCAAGAAACAGTCTTTCTTAACAATGAAAGAGCCTTGGTCACAGTTTTCAAGCTACGGACAAAGCCACAAAGGGCTCATTCTTGAGTCCGGCCTGGTCTTTATGCCCTGGATGCTTGGCCCTATTCTGTGGGAAGCCCCAGAGGTCTCTGCACTAACCTTCAGAGCCTGCCCCAGGAAGCTCAGGCCCTTCAGAGGGGTTTTCAAATGTTAATAAAGCCTTGGTCAGAGGTGTAGCTGTCCAGCCAGGGGTTAGAGGGGCTCTTTCCCTCTCTGGTTCCCTAAGTCTCCTCACCAAGAGGAACTGGAAATCCTTGGGGTCTGTAAAAGGCCATCCCTAGTGGGGGGCTGGGAAGTGGTTTTCCATCTCTTCCTTCCTGTGAGCCCCCAGGGTACATGAAAGACCCCCATCAGGCCCAGAGTTCAGTCTTCCTGAATGCTGTATACTCAGGGAGCCCAGTTCCAGTCAGTGCCACCCCCTGCTTGGAAGGAAGCCCCTTAATCCACAGCATGTTCGTCAGTAACAGCTCCTTATGGTGAAACCTCCTAAAACTCTGCGTGTGCTTGCATATGTGTGTATGCTTGTGCTATGTATGATTTCTGTATGTGTATATTTGTGTATGTGTACATGCTTGCAAGCCTAGTGTTGAATGGGTGTGGAAACACTCATGGGCACCTCAAATTGACCCTCACTCCATCCTTACCTCCCCGGAGTCCAGCTTTAGTTACAGTGGTCTGAAGCCTGACCAGCCAGGATGTAACAAATTAACAAAATCTAGGGAAATGGGTTGCAAGAAGGGTATTGTTTGAAAAAATAATTAGCCCTGCCTTTGAAACACTGAAAAAATGAATGCATTCTCCAAGGGTTCCTAATTTATCCCCAACTCTGGAGCATGATGAGAGGGCTGCCTGTATTCTATGTAAAAGTACAGTTCCACTGGTCTACACAGAAAAAGTACATCTCCCCACCTGCCCCCCCTTACACACACACTCAGCCCTCGGAAGTAAGGTGTTCACAGGGCGGAAAAGACAGTGTTCCTTCTGGGGTTTGTATGACCAAAGCAAATGTTCCTTCAAGTTTTGTTTTGAGAAGCCTAGGATAATCATGAGCTTTCCAAGGACAGAAACAAAGCAAGAAAATGGGAGAAGGGCCAACAAGCCTGACGAACCTATATGGTAGAGGAAAAAGCAACTCCCAAGTTGTTATCTGACTTCTGTGTGTGCTGTGCAGGTCACATGATACCAGACTACTCACCACACACACACACACACACACACACACACACACACACACACACACACATATACCATACACACATTGGGTAGGATAGTTGTTTACACTGTATGAAGATATGTCACTGTGACTGGTTTAATAAAAAGCTGAACGGCCAATAGCTAGGGAGGAGAGGTAGGTGGGATTTCTGGGGCTGAGAGAGGAGGTCAGGAGATGAATCTAGGTGCTCGGATTTTGCCAGCAAGACATGGAGGGAGTCAGAAGTACAGAATGGAGGAGGGGTGAAGAGCTACATGATAAAACACAGATTAATAGAAACGGGTTAAGTTATAAAAGCTAGATGGAAATAAGTCTCCATGTCATTATTTGGTGGCTAGTGGTCCAAAAGAAGTCTAACAAGAAAGTCCAACTACACATACACACACACACACACCACTCAACATGCGCGCACACACACATGAACACACACACTCTTGTGCCAGGCATCAAGTCTGTGGGTACTGTACAGAGGAAGAAAATGGGAGGAGGCGCACACGGACTGAAGACTCAAGTCTGGAGATGCTGAGGTCAAGCTGCTCATGGCACAGCAACCATAGACTCTCAAGAAAGGGTCTTGACATTTTCTTGTTTGTTCCTACAGTGAGTGCTGTGCTGGGAACCAAAGCCAGGGCCTTGGATGTGCCAGGCAGGCACTGTGCCACAGAGCTGAACTCCCAGCTTATCCTCTCTTGCTGTGGTGTTCACAGATCACAGTGCCAGTCAAAGCCCAGGTGTCCTTTCTCCAGACTCAGGGTGGGGGTTCTGAGGGGTTCACACTCCCAGAATGTTGAGTGCAATTAGGAGGCACTCCATCTATGGAAGAGCCAGGGTGAAACCCAAGCACATGGAGAGAGTCTAAATTGCCAGCTCCATCCTTCCATGGCCCAAGCTGCAGCTGTTGGGGACAGCAAAATGGAGCTGGGTCCAGAGAAGGTCTCCTTTGAAATCGGACGAGAGCTCCCACGTGCGCTGCAGTCCACTTAGGTGCATGCAGACTTACAGGTTGGGACAAGCATCGTGACTCCCCAGAGGTCGCAGAATTAACCAGACCCGCCTGAGGCAGTGCAAGGAATAAGTTCAAAGGCAATCCTCTTGGCTCTGCCTTACTGGGTTCTGACTGGGTCCCCAGGCTGCCCCCACTGCATTTCTCCATAATCCCATTCCAAGTTTGGCATCACAGGCAGGGACATTGTCCCTACTCTAAGCCACATTGGGAGAGAAGTGAAATGTACATACCTAGTGTCCTGCCAGAAGTAAAGCACCCACCGAGCTTTAGGAGGCCACAGTGGTCTCTGCAGTCCTTCATACACCCATGCAGTGCTTACACCAGCTGCAGACGGGGTGACCCAGCACTAATCTTAAGAGTACCGTATGTGGCCCAGTGTCCTAAGACCCCTTCCTCCAGTCAGCCTCCACCTCCGCCTGGCACGCAGCACTAACTCATCAAGAGGGAACAGCAGACTCTCCTCTTGCTGGGGAAAATCAGACTAGCCCTGACTCTCAAGGACATCAAATACAGCTCTGAGTGAGAGCTTCAGCAGGAGCCTGCACGTCTCTGCCTGCCCCACCCCCATCCCCAAGCTCCAGCCAAGCGCTCTGTTGTGCAGCAAGGCTTACATCAGAAACCAAGACAGCAGCAGACTGGGATGACGTACACATCACACAGGAGTGAAATCAAAGTGCGTCCTAGGTAATTAGCTCCCCTTTTAACACTCGACCTTCTCCCCCAGGAAGAGGAAACGATGGGACACTCTGGAGCTTTGAAGCTTCAGCTGTACAAACCTGCACCCTGCCTTTCTACACGTGCACACACAGAAGCCCTACGAACAGAGAAGGGCTAAAGTAGAGCTGTTCTTTAAGAGACAAAAACAAAGCCGGGCGGTGGTGGAGCGCGCCTTTAATCCCAGCACTAGGGAGGCAGAGGTAGGCCTGATCTACAGAGCAAGCTCCAGGACAGTCAGAGCTGTTACACAGAGAAACCCTGTCTCAAAACACAAAAACAAACAAACAAAAAACCCAAACAAACAAAAACAAAAAAGAAAAGAAAGGAAGGAAAAAAGGAAGGAGAGCAATGCTGGTGGTGGTGCACACTTTTAATCTCAGCACTTGGGAGGCAGAGGCAGGAGGATCTGTGGGAATTCGTGTGGTCAAAGGGCTTTGTGTTTAAAGGGCCAAGTAATCATAGCTGAGCTGCTGCAGGTGGGAGCCTGTTATAAAGTTCTTCCACCTGCTCAAGTGGTAGAAGAATTTCCTTTTCCAACCCTATTGGATCTTTTGAAAATTCTGAAACTTGAAAAATTCATTTGAGTGTGGTTCCCAACTAGTTCTGCCTGACATTAATTTGGCTAAATGTGATTGCAAGACTCTGAGTAGAAATGAATATGAATTCACACGACCAAGAAGGACGGGCAGGAGTGAGAGACTGTAATCCCAGCACTCAGGAGGCAGACACAGGAGAACTGAAAATTGAGACCCTTTTACAAAACCAAAAGAAAAGCAAGACGAAACATTCAAGGTATTCCTTCTAGGTTTTGCCTGGCATCAAAAGGAGCTGGGAAAGATCACAAATCTAACCAAGGGAGATACAAGGTTGTTCCTCTAGGAATGTTGTGAAGCACCTCTCACTCGGCCGGAGCACACCTTTAATACAGGCACTTAAAAGACAGGGGCAGGTGGGTCTTCTGAGTTTGAGGCCAGCCTGGTCTACAAAATGAGTTCCAGTCTAGCCAAGGTTACACAATAAAGACCCTGTCTCAAAAGCAAAAAACTAAAACCTCTCTCACTCCCTATGTTCCTTTCTCTTGCTCAAAGCCACAGTTACAGAGAGAGGACAAAGAAAATCCCTTTCATAGTCCAGGAAGCTAAGTACCTGAAATTGTGAGTCACAGCAAGAGGCCTGTGCCCAAAGTAAGTCTCTAGGGCTAGCAGAGATAGACCCTGGGTTCCTGAATTCCCTGTGGGTCAGGCAGGACACTTCAATCTCCTCGCTGCTGAAAGAGCTCACAGATCCCCCTAACCACAGCCTATGGCTATTCCTAGTAAAACCCCACTGATTTCATCCACTAGATGTTTTGTCTGTCCATTAAAAATACAAGCCCAAGCTTAAATCCCAGCACTCGGGAGGCAGAGGCAGACAGATCTTTGAGTTTGAAGTCAGTCCGGTCTATAGAGCAAGTTCCAGGCTCCAAAGCTACACAGAGAGAAATTTTGTCTCAAAACAAACAAATCCCAAATAAAACAAAACAACAACAAAAACCAAGGCCTAAGACTCGAGAGATGGATGGCTCAGTGGTTAAAAGCACTGGCTACCCTTCCCAAGGACCTGGGTTCAATTCCCAGCACCCACATCTGGAGGGTCACACTTGCCTATAACTCCAGCTGCAGGAGGATCCGATGATGACTCTGGCACTCATGCGCATTTCCCCACACCGCCTCACACATAATTGAAAATAAGAAAAAGAAAAGAAGCTGGGTTGTGTTGGGTGTGAAAGCACACCTGGAACTCTAGCACTCAGGAGGCTGAAACAGGAAGACTAGAGAGTTTCAGATCACTCTTGGTTGCAAAGACCCCCTTCAAAATAAGTAAGATAAATAAAAATCCAGAAAACCAAACAGCCACTGGGTTAGTCATCTAAATAGCCGAATCAGGCAAGTCCATACTGTAACGGTAAAACGCTGCGGCACAGTTACCAAGGGGTGGCAGCGGGTCCCAAGCAGGGAGCCCCGTGGGAAACTGATAGCACACCATGCAGAGAAAGTAGTTATAGTTATTTAGTAGGTTATGGAGGAGAAAAGGGAGAAGGGGGAAGAGGAGAGAAAGAGGCAAAGAGAAAAAGGGGGAGGGAGAGGAGAGGATAAGCCACCTTTTCGGGGGAGAGACAGAAAAGAGAGCGGAAGGAAGACCCGCTTGCCTCGACTTCACGCACAGGACACTGCCCAGACTTTACCAGGGCAGTGTCTGCGTGAATCTACTTATTGCCTCCTAAGGCTTAGTCAAGTAAGGAGATGTTCCCAGGCCCTGATAAGCAGCTAACAGTTTTCTAGTTGAATTCCATTAAGGGGGGAGGGGGCCTTGAACTTACAGAGATCTGCCTGCCTCTGCCAAACCCAGCCCATTTTTTCTTTTTTAAATACTAAAATGCAGAGTGCTCTTCCAGAGGACCCGGGTTCAATTCCCAGCACCCACATGGCAGCTCACAACTGTCTGAAGATCCAGTTCCAGGGGATCTGACACCTTCACACCAGTGTACATAAAATAAAAGTTAAGTAAACTATAAGAAATTTTTTGGGCTGGAGAGATGGCTCAGAGGTTAAGAGCACGGACTGCTCTTCCGGAGGTCCTGAGTTCAATTCCCAGCAACCACATGGTGGCTCACAACCATCTATAATGAGATCTGGTGCCCTCTTCTGGCACCTGCATGGAGGCTGAACACTGTGTACATAATAAATAAATAAATCTTAAAAAAAAATACTAAAATGCAAACCCTTTGCCATAGAGCAAGACCATAGGCTTGTGCGTTCCTTCTTAAAGGACAGTTGGGCATAGGCACCAAACTGCAAAATGGCAGAACCACGTAACCTGGCAACCCACTTTAGGAATCTGTCCTCAGCTAAAGGGGCATAGCTGCAAGTTGCACATACATGTTCCTTACAGAGTATTTAACCTGGGAGGCTTAAAGCACATCAGGAGAGGGGTCTGCCATTCTACTTCCATGCGAGGAAGCACTACACCCTGGCTGTCACAAACACTGCCACGGAGCTGTATTTACTCAGCTCCAAAGACGTCAAGCCTGATGCTGTGGTGCAGCTGTTATCCCAGCGTTCAGGAGGCTGAGGAAGGGGGATTGCTGTGAGTTTGAGGCCATAGGCTCTGGAATAACTTTCAGGCCAGCTTCAGCTACACAGCAATATTCTAAAAATAAAAACCATCAAAGACTTCCGAGATGACACTGGGTGTAGAAGGTATGTCATCATTTACAGTACTCAGTAAAACCATCCAATCAGTTCCTGTCAGAGACATGCTCAGAGGGTGACACAAATCGAGTGGCCACTCCCGGGCCGAGTGCTGGACGACATCTCCATGTTCAGTCACACAGTCCTCACAGTCATCTGAAGACTCCAAGCACAGAAGTACAGCAACGACGGCGTTTCTTCTGCGGCCCCTTCTCAGCTGTGCCTACCTTGTTTAAAAAACACTCATTGATTTGTGTGTATGTATGTGAGAGAGATACAGACAGACAGACACACACACACGAGAGAGAGAGAGAGAGAGAGAGAGAGAGAACACTGTGAGAGTCAGAGGACATGTGAGGAGCTGGTTCTCTTCTTGTGGGTCCTGAGCATCTAACTCAAGCTTGGCATCAGCACCTTCCCCATCTTGCCAGTTCCACTTTCTTAAGAGGATGAGTAATCAAATTCCTGTTTCTTTTTGCTTTTTCTGAGCTGGGATGCAGTTCATGTCTTGAAATCATATTTTCTTTCTTTCCTTCCTTCCTTCCTTCCTTCCTTCCTTCCTTCCTTCCTTCCTTCCTTCCTTCCTTTTCTTGGGGTCTGAGACAGGGTTTCTCTGTGTAGTCCTGGCTTTTCTGGAACTCACATTGTAGACCAGGCTGGCCTCGTACTTACAGAGATCTGCCTGCCTCTGCCACTGCCCAGCCCATTTTTTCTTTTTTAAACACAAAAATGCAACTCTACCTATTTTCCTAAGACTTGCTTTTTTCATGTTTCTAGTATCACCTGGATATTTTAGCAGTAGTGAAAACAACAATCAGGTCACATTTAGGAAGTTAAAGAGCTCCAGCTAAGACAGACATTAACAAGTGTGGTCTGAGATAAAGGACAAACTTCAGAGGTTCAGGTAACTATTCTTGCTCAGCATGGGAGGACCCAGATGTGCCCAGGTGAAAGGTGACAGACAGCATCCTGTTCTCCTAAAGTATCAAATTTAAACAAGGTCTGCTTAGAGTAGGTGGGCCCAGAGCTCAGAAAAGAGCGGCACCCTAGGAATGTGCTGTCCAGGACTACTGTCACCAAGCAAAAAAAGATCCTGTAGTGGCTGTGGAGTCCAGCTGGTCTCAGTGCTTTGAACTCCTGGGCTCAAGTGATCCTACTCCCTTGAACAGCATGCATGCCATCATCTCTCTGGAGGGGCACCAAGCACCTTCTTCCTCTCTGGTTGAGTTTCCTAGAAAGGGCTTTGTGTTAAGTCAGAAATGCTGCTGGAACCTCATGAGAACTCTGGAGGGCCAGGCTCATACCAGCCACTGGGTCTGGCCCCTAAGGCAATTAGAAAGGCTTGATTAGCTGTGGGATCCACTTCCAAGGATCTCAGGCAGCACTGTGACTGGCTTAGAGGTGCCAGTCATTTCTTACTGAGAGGGTTGAAAGAATGGATCAGGCCAGTAGCTGTCCCTTTGATTTTGTTTTGATGTTATCTGTTTGTCTTTTCTTTTTTAAAAGTTTTTTTTAATTTATTTATTTTTATGTGCATTGGTGTTTTGCCTACATGTATGTCCATGTGAGGGTGTAACATCCCCAAGAATTGGAATTACAGACAGCTGTGAGCCACCACGTGAACCTGGGTCCCTGGAAGAGCAGTCAGTGTTCTTAACCCCTGAGGCATCTCTTCAGTCCTTGTTTTTTTCAATAACAAATCTCATCTCTGTAGAAAATTACGATATGGCAGGTAGAAGAAAGAAAGCAGCAATGAGTCCTAGTGCAACTCAACACACATCACTACCCTCTCCAGTCATTCACACATCCATGGTGAGGACACTGTTAGCAGAATCGGAACCCACCGAGTTATAGTACTGGGCTTTCTTTCCATTTATTTCTCTTTAAAGAGTGTTTCCAAGCTGTGTGTGCAGTAACAAACACCTGTAATCCTAGTATTCAGGAGGTAGAGACAGGGGCATCAGGAGCTCAAAATTATCTTTGACTACACAGTGAGTTTGATGCCAGCCTGTGTTACAGGAGACCCTGTCTCAAAAACTCAAATAAGCAACAACACTAATATTTGTTTCTGTGTGTGTGTGTGTGTGTGCCAGGCAGTGCACCAGGAGTTGCCCAAATCTAAAACTGTGTTCCTCAGATGAAGGAAACATTGTGGGGAAGTAAGGCTCTGACCTAAGGTTCTCTGCATGTCACCTGGTTGACCTGGGATTTGAACCCAGGAAGCCTGACATTTGGGGCCCTGCAACATCATTCCTCAGTCCTCACTAAACCCACGGTCAGGATCATCAATGCCAACCAAACAGACATAAATGAATTTAAATAATAAATCAACCTATGGTAAGTGGTCAGAAACCTGGCTCTAGCACCCCAACTCTCCAGCCATGCTTTCTTCTGGCCAGAGGTCTCCAGTGCCCCCTGCAGGGAGCATCCCTAAACCACAGGTGACTTAAACAGAGGAGCCACAATCAAATTGACAGTTAAGCAATTAAGACTCCACAGGACACCAGAGAAGAGAGACCCAGCCTGAGGGTAAATTATCCCAGTTTAAGGTCTGGTAAACATCTTCTTTGTACTAAAGCTCCCAGGGGTTCTCCAGGCCTGTGAGTAGGATACAGACCCAGGAAGCCAAAGGAATTTGCCCAAAGCCTGTCCCAGTCAGCAGGAGGTGCGTTCTCTCCCTCCTTAGCTGAGCACTAGGCTACAGGGCCCCTTTAGTAGTGGCTGGGACGCAGAAGGCAGTTAGGCGATTCTATCCTCAGAGTCTCTGCAACCTAAGACTCCAGGCAGTCACCTCTGCATTTTGGTATAATCAGAGTGGAAGGCATTTTCCAAGTGAGAAGTCAGGCTTTCCAGAGAGTGGCCAGATACTAAGTATTTGTGTATTTTTCGTTTATAAGGATTTGAAGCCAGGCCCTCACATTTGTGAAACAAGTGCCCTACCACTGAGCTACACCCCACCCTCAACCACTTAACCCTGCTGTCATGGCAGAGTAGCTGCATGGCAGGGGCAAAGGACACAGTACTCCAGGGCAGTCTCCTGTACAGGGCAGGTGGCCAGCAGAATTTGGCCTGTTAGCTGTACTTACCAACCCTGCTCTGTCTTCCCTAAAAATGCTTAGATTTATTAGTTCAGGCTAAACTACTTAGACTTTGGAGCACAGGCTCGTTTCTGAGGACTGACCTGTTTTCCTTCTGTGGGTAGGAATGCAATCTTTCAGCTATTAATCTAAAATCCCGGGAAATGCAGTGAAAGTGTTTTGACTTGCAGTTGGTCAGTATTACTAACAGATGAAAGAGAAAATATTTTACAGATCCATAGCAACCAGAAAAGAGGATAAATCAGCCAAAGGGGGAAAAATGTCAGGAAAATCAAAAAGACTAGAAGGAAGAAAAATGATGCTAACACAAGATGGCAGCCCCATTTGGCTTTGGTTAGCTGACTGGGGCGATGAGGGCAGCTTATCCAAATCAGGAAGCAGAGGGCTCCAGCTCTCCTGGGTAAGAGCATCTCCTTTCAGAATTCCCTTGAGGCCCAGGCAGTAATGCACACAGCATGGGGGATGCTAGGGAGCTAGCAGGTTGGGCATCTGCAGCAGGCAACGTCTTCCTGAGCTAAGGTTCCAGAGGACAAGGATGGCAAAGCAAGATATCGGCAGGTGATGGCTTAGCTTTAACCCTGAACAGCATCAGCATCTTCTGGGGAAGAACCACTCACAAAGAAGAGGAGACTGGAGAGATGGCTCCGTGGTTAAGAGGACCTGGGTTGTTTCCAGCACTCACATGGCAGCTCACAACCATATGTAACTCAGTCCAGAGGACCTGACACTTCTGCTGGCCTCCTACTCAGCATGCACGAGATGATGCACTTACAAATGTAGCAAAATACTCACACACAGAAAACAAAATGTTTAATAAAACCAAAATATGCAGAGGCAGGCAGATCTCTTTGAGTTCAAGGGCAGCCTGTTTCACTGAGAAACCTGTCTCAAAAAATAAACAAAACAAAAAACCCCGCTGGGCGGTGGTGGCACACGCCTTTAATCCCAGCACTCGGGAGGCAGAGACAGGCGGATCTCTGTGAGTTCGAGACCAGCCTGGTCTACAAGAGCTAGTTCCAGGACAGGCTCCAAAGCCACAGAGAAACCCTGTCTCGAAAAACCAAAAAAAAAAACAAAAAAAAAAAAACAAAAAAAAACCAAAAAAAACCCCAAATGCAGGTACCTCAAATCCAAGCACATCTTACTAAAAGGAAGTTTTCATTCTCCAAGCTCCTCCCTCTCCTCTCCTCTCTCTCTCTCTCTCTCTCTCTCTCTCTCTCTCTCTCTCTCTCTCCTTAAAAGGATTTGCAGCTTTCCACTGCCCAGAGGCAGATCCAGACTCAGTCCTGACTGGCCTCGAGGCTCAGCACTTTCTTCTTCCCCTCAGCTGGCTGAAGAAGGCTCTTTCCCTCCTCCAGGGGCTCACACATGTTGTTTCTCTCTGTCAAAAATGTCTTTCTCTTCCTTCTTGCCTCCAGTCTGTCCTTCGCCAACCCTGGGACCTAAAAGGTGCCACACGTCACTGTATCTGGAGCTCTCTGCTCCCCCCTGGCTATCTACAGAATCTAGTTCTCATTTGCTCATCTCCAGCCACTGTCTCCATCTTGGGATAGATCCTGTTTCTTTCACTTGGGCTCCCAGGTACACAGAAGGCAGACAAGTAAACTAGCGCAGAAGAGGAAAAACTGCTCATCTCCCCAGCTCCTCCTCTGGGTCCTTGGAGGCTCAAAAGGCCAGAGCACGCGAGGCAGGGTTCATTAGACAGTCTTGGAGGCGCACGCATGGGGCTGCTGAGCCTCAGAGAATTCTGAAGGCCATTATCTGTTTGAGTTTTAAAATCAACAATTTTTTATTTTTATTTGGTTTTTAAAGACAAGGTTTCTCTGTGTAGCCCTGGCTGTTCTTGAACTCAGATATCCATCTGCCTTTACCTCCCAAGTGCTGGGATTAAAGGCATGTACTACCACTACCCAGAAAACACTAATTATGAGTTTGTTTTTGCTTTTCAGATAGGATTTCATGCAGCCCAGTCTGCCTTTGAACTCACTATAGAGCAACGATGATCTCAAACTCAAAGATGATTCTTCTGCCTCCACCACCAAAGTGCTGGGATTACAGGCGTGAGCCACCGGCTCCCCACCAAAGTGCTGGGATTACAGGCGTGAGCCACCGGCTCCCCACCAAAGTGCTGGGATTACAGGTGTGTGCATGCCTTGCCCTGGCTGCTGCAAATTTTTTTTTTAAGATTTATTTATTTATTATGTATACAACATTCCTTCCATGTATGTTTGCATGCCAGAAGAGGGCACCAGATCTCATTACAGATGGCTGTGAGCCACCATGTGGTTGCTGGGAATTGAACTCAGGACCTCTGGAAGAACAGTCAGTGTTCTTAACCTCTGAGCCATCTCTCCAGCCCTGCAAATTTTTTTTATAAATAGAGAAATGTTTAAAAACCAACCCTGTGGTGCCAGTCTGTCAGTACCACAGACAGTTCAGTTGGTCCCCTGCCCTGATCTGGCAGCTCAGGAAAAGGTCCTTGCTGGAATCGCCATTGTCTCCCTATTTGAGTCTGAACTGTCATGGGGTTGCCATTAAACAGCAGCAGGCAAAGGCAATTGAACTTCTGCTGTGTCAATTACAAGGGTAGGGACCATGTTTTTCCTAAAAATTCAAGTGAAGTTGGCCTGGAATTTTTGGCTAAGACCCACCCACAGCTGAACTGAGAGCAGATGCTCTCTCCTGCAGAACGACTCAGGAATCAAGTCCTGCAGCACGGGATGGCATGGGGGTGGGGCCTCCTCCTAATGAAACCCAGAGGGCAGGGCAAGAGCTGTCACTGGCCATCTGAGAAGAAAGAATAAACTGATCCAAAAGTTAAAAGTGAACGGGAAGGAAGAGGACCTGACTGCAAAATAGAGAAGTCAGAGGTTGAAATGTCTGCTCCTGAGTATTGATGTGCCTACCATGAAAACCTTCCAGACATTCCAAAGGACTCTGCCAGAGGCTAGATTTGGCTCTAAATCTGTAGGAGCAGGTGCAATGACAGCTGCCCATCCTACAACTGGACCGGTCTCTTCCCTCACTTTTGTACTGTCCCAGGTCCTGACCAGTAGGCAAGGTTCCTTTGACTCCAGGCAGGGTCTGCAGCTTTCTAGATAAGAGTGATAGACACTAAGCTGGGTGGTGGTGACACACACCTTTAATCCCAGCACTGGGAGGCAGAGGCAGGAGGATCTCTATGAGTCCGAGGCAAACCTGGTCTACAGAGTGAGTTCCAGGACAGGTTCCAAAGCTACACAGAGAAACCCTATCTTGAAAAGAAAAGAAAAGAAAAGAATAGAAAAGAGAAGAGAAGAGAAAAGAAAAAAAAAGAGCAGTAGATACTGTTCTGTTCATCTGGGCCCTATTTCCTGCGGCCTTATTTTCTGTGTTGCTATAGCAAAATACCTGAGGCTGGATAACCTAATAATACACAGAAGTTTTACTAGGCTCAAGATTGCGACAGTTGGAGGTTCCAAACATCATAGTGTTCTGATTCCAGTGAGGGGCTCCTAGCTTTGTCACCCATCTGCAATGCTACCTGAAAGTGAATGTCCCCCTTGGCATCTGTGTCTGAATACTTAGTCCCCAGCTGGTAGCAGCAGGATGCTGGGAACAGGTTAAAATGGCAACAAGGCACCACACACTCCTGCTCTGGCTTCCTGGTATATAAACCTATCTCTCGAGCTGCTTCTGTCAAGAACTTTGCCACAGAAACAAGAAAAGTAACAAACACAATGGCGAAGTAGCAGGAAGAGACCGGCAGGAGCAGGAGACCAATGTGTGGCCAGCCTTGCTTTGTAACAGCTTGCTCTGTTGCCAGACAGCACAGAAGGTTCCAGTCCCTTCATGCTGCTACACTACAGACCTGTCTTCAAAGGAAAGACATTGATCGGACCATGGCTACCATACCTGGACTAGGAGAGAGCCAGCTTAAAAAGGCAGACCAAGTGCTGTTGAGAAAGCCAACCCAGACAGGATCAGCCCCCCCTTCTGGCTGATTCTACACAAAGTGTCCTCGTCGGGCACTCCAGTCAGAGTGCTGTCCCACTTGTCAGGACATCAAGATGCAAGGAGACATAATGAAGGGTGCCTGCTCTAACCAATCCTCTTCTGATGACTGACTTCCCTCCCAGTGCACACCACCACTGAACTAAGAGGTGCCTCTACTGCCCCATCAACAACTGATTTTGCCAGCCAGAATCACAACTACTTTCTCTACCAACAGTTACTCCTTACTTAAGGAATCCCCTTGCCATTCTCTGTAGTTAGAAGTAAGGGTGAGGGGGACCTTGCATATAGACCCTGGTACTGTACTTGGACCACTGCTGCCAACAACAGTAGTCAAATGCCCCTGGCAGAACTGATCTGAAACCCTCCCCAGGACTGACATAGAAGCACTCGGAGAAAAAAAATCTTCCACCTGTTGGTCTGCAGACTAATAACTTGGAAGGAGGATTAGTGTTATCATCATTCCTGACTGATAAAGACCATTCTGTAATACAAGACAGACACACGGCACCAAAACCCAGCACCACTGAGTACACAGATCAAACAACACCTGAAACCCCGTGTGTTCCTGTTACACGAGCCAAATAAAGTCAGGAGGAAGGCTTTGCCATCTACGGAAGCTCCTTCCCTGTTTCTGCTGCCCTTTGTCTCTGGCTTAGCTTCCCACCTCTCAGCAAACCTTCCAGTGGGTTGGCCAGAGATGAGTTAAGGGCCCATCTGAGTTACTCTGGAGCAAACTTCAGAGGCTGCCTACTGTGGTCTGATGGCCCTGTGAAGACAATTGCTGCCCTCTGCGTTACACAGAGTTCATTTCTCTTTCCTTTGCTTGCCACTGACCTGGCACTAAATCTGCCTGATATTTAATCCAGAAAAGCAGGTCTCAACACTCATTTGACTATACTGATCAGCATGTCTTCACATGCAACTAGGTAGGGAAGAGGGTGGAGCACTCTGTATGAAGTTAATGGGTGTAGAGTGGACAGAACAGAGGCAAGGCTACCAGACAGAATTCTGATTTCACTTATTCATGTAAGTGTAACTGTGGACATATCAAGCAAAGAACACACAATTCTGTGTACTATGATCATGTGTGACCCTGTAGAGTGTACCACACAGGGGTTAGAGACAGCTACAAGCCACAGGAGGGGTTCTCTATGAAGCTGAGAAAGTTCCACTCTGAAAGCCTGAGCAGCCTAAATCCAATCTACAGAGCAGCTAATCATACTATAGAGAGTCTGCATCAATGTTTACTTTATGGCCCCACTAAACCATGCTGACTCCATTGCATTTACAACAGGGCTTCCAAGGCAAGTACCCAAATCAACACATAAAATCAGGAAACAGTCTGGCACGATGCCACATATCTTTGACCCCAGCATCTAGGAGGCAGAGGCAGGCAGATCTCTGTGAGTTTGAGGTCAGTCTGGTCTACAGAGTGAATTCCAGGACAGCCAGGGCTACATAGTGAGACCCTGTCTCAAACAAAACAAAACAAAAACCTCAGAGCAACATCTCATCCAAGTTGGGTTCATAATGTGAAACACAAATTAAATAATTGTATTTGTATGACTACTGCTGATTTTCTACATTAGGGCAAGATAATGCACCAAATGTCCACTGTCTGCTGAGGCAGGCATCTGACAGACACAAGCAAGACATTAGAAAACAAACACATCACCACAACCTGGTAAACCAGCTTGCTAATCCATATAGTTTTTCTTTTCTTTCTCTTTCTTCTTTCTTTTGTTTTTTTTCTTTTCTTTTTTTCTTTTTTTTTTTTTTTTTGGATACAGGGTTTCTCTGTGTAACAGTCATGGCTGTTCTGGAACTTGTTCTGTAGACCAGGCTGGCCTCAAACTCACAGAGATCCACCTGCCTCTGCCTCCCAAGAGCTGGGATTAAAGGTGTGCACCACCACCTCCTGATTCCATACAGTCTTAAGATCACAGGCCTGTAAGATCAAATAAATATGGCAGACAACAAAAATGAGAGGATAAAGGTGCTGGAAATTCAGGGAGGAAGAGCGGTGATGGCACCATTCAGGCACATGTGGAGATTCTGGAGGACTAGCTTATTTCTTGATTTGGATGTTGTTTATGTGAGTCTGTTCAGTTTGTGAAAATTCATCACACTACACAGATACATATGCACTTTGCACACAGATTTTTTTCATAAATAAAGTTAAAAGAAAAGGCTGGATGCTGTGGCACACACCTGTGGATTCCAGCACTTGGAGGAGGAGGAGGCGGATCTCAGGCTTGCTGGCCAGCAGTCTCCTGTGAACCACAACCAATGAGCTGGGGGCTCTAGAAATGGCTCAGCAGTTACGAGTACTTGCTGTTCTTACAAAGAACTCAGATTTGATTTCTAACACTGACATGGTAGCTTACAATAGCCTGTCACTCCTGATGCCATCTTCTAGCCTCTGAAGGCACAGGCACACATGTGATACAGGCACACATGGTACACATATATACATGCAGACATTCACACATACACGTAAAATAAGTCATCAAATATATATGGCAGATAGTTCCTGAAGAACTATAACCAAAGTTGTTCTCTAACCTCCACACACATGTAGCTGCAGACACAACACAAATGCTTTAAAAAATAAAAGATATATATTTAAGAGGATTTTGGAGATTTTATAAATGCTTTTTTTCGCCTAGCTCCATTTTCCAAGAACTGCAGACTGTCACCTTACTGAACATTAGTGTTGTCTAACACTGAGCGAGCCATCATAGAGCAGAATGGTCACGTGAACCAGCAGCATTTAGTCACATGGAGGATTTTCAAGTTTCTCATTGTACAGCCTGTGACATCAGGTAGACCAGATGTCCACAGAGTTCCTGTCAACACAATACTGGGGCAAAATGTACTTCATTCATTACCTGGGCTCAAATCCTGCCTTCACATCTATGAGATCTGTGATCTTGAACGTGTTACTAACCTTCTCGATGTTGTCTTCTGCAACTGTAAGGCTGACATGGCCCTGTGATCCATCCCCAGTATGAAAGAGAAAAAAAAAAGTACTTAAACTGAGCATAGTGGCCTAGCACTCAAGAAACTAAGGCAGAAAAAGGTCGAGTCTCGGCCTAGGTTACACAGAGTTTGCCTCTAAACACAAAATAAAACAAAACAAAAGGAAAAACCAATACCACGTGCTACCTTTTGTGTGTCAGAGGCACACAAGGTACACCAACATCTCAGCTCTTGTCCTCACTACCGTTAGCCTTAGTCTCAATCAGGGACCATTGTGTTCTCATCACTTTCCTGTGTTTCAATAACTTACTACTCTCTGTAAAATTCCAAAACAAACTTAATGTAGACTTATTGAACTATTTACTTGGTTGGGTTTTTTTGTTTGTTTGTTTCATTTTGTTTTGACGTAGAGTTTCACTATATAGCCCAAGCTGGCCTTCAGCTCAGAGTCTCCCTACCTCTGTCTCCTTGGTGCCAGAATTACAGGTGTGATCTACCACTACCCAGTTTACCTATTACTTAACTAGTACAATGGTGTCATAGAAAATCTGGAAAACAGAAAGTAGGTATTATACTTTAAAAGTGAAGTTGGGCTCTTAACCTCTGAGCGCTGACTGCTCTTCCAAAGAGCCTGAGTTCAGTTCCCAGCAACCACATGGTGGCTCTCAACCATCTGTAATGAGATCTGGGGCCCTCTTCTGGTATTGCAAGCAGAATATTGTACACATAACAAATAAATAAACCTCTTTTTTTAAGAGAGAGAGAGAGAGAGAGAGAGAGAGGTCACCCTGTTGTTCTGAAGTGCCTGATTGCTCTGCAGGCATAGCTGACAGCAGTTATACTGGAGAAGCTGTGAGGGGCCACTGGTGCAGAAGGGACTTGAGAGCACACAGTTGTCAACACACACTTAGAAAGAGCCACAACTTTTGGTGCAGAAGTACCCGGGTCTATAGGGAAGTCAGAAGGTGTAATGTGAATAACCAGATACCCCAATCACAACAACCCTTCACGCTTGCTTTCTCCCACATATCATACTTTTTTGCAGAACCATTTAGCATTATCTATAGGCATTCCAAACTTTGTCTCCCCAGAGTGAAGACAGAGTCCTATATAAGCACAATACCACAGCCGCACGAGGATGCTGCAGTGACAGTTCCTAACAGACAGTTCACATTCACATCTTCCCAGCCAGCTTACAGACATTTTTCTCCCAGGTTGAGTCAAGGATCAAACACAGCATGTAAACCACCAAGTTTCCTTAAATTGGAGACAGTCCTAGCTGGGCAGAATCCAGGAAGCAGCACTGTGGAATGGCCTGCAGTATGGCCACGTTTGGCTGTAACTTACTGGGATCTAGGTTCAACCTTTTGGGACGTGCTCTTCAGCTGTCTTCTCATACTTGGCTTGCACATGGACAGCATGTACAGAGAGACACGAAGTACTACTTGGCTGTACGTGCTGCGGAGCTTCATCCCAGCTGTGGAGACGTCTGCTCAGACCTTTCTTTGTCAGAAGAGTCTTTCTCTCAAATGTATTTATTTTTGTTTTACGCATATGAGTATTTTGCCTGCACGTAGTCATTCTGTACATCCATGAGTAGAAGCCCACGGAAGCTAGAAAATGAGTTGGATCCCCTGGAACTTTGAGTTACAGGAGGTTGTGAGCTACCATGTGTGTGCTGGGAACTGGACCCAAGTCCTCTGTACGAACAACCACTAAGCCATCTCTCTAGTTCCTCTTTTTCCTCCTATCAATAAATAAGTAATCTGTAGAGCTATTCTTTGAGTTCCTGTCTCCTAACAACTTATTTACTGAGGATGAAGGTGTATGCTGTGGCACACGCGTGGAGGCCTGAGGATGAACATGCATGCTGTGGCACACATGGAAGTCAGAACAATTTGAGGAGTTGGTTCGCTCCATTATCTGGGTTCCAGGGATCAAGCCAGGGCTCAGCAGGCTCTTCTTTTTTTTTTAAATTACATTTATTTGTGTATATGTGTGTGAACACATGTGCCCTGCATATATGTGGAGGTCAGAGGACAACTTGAAGGAGTGGGTTCTCTCCTTCTACCATAAGGATCCCAGGAATCCAACTCAGGTGGTCAGGGGAGCAGCAAGCACCCTTACCTATTGAACCATTTCCCCAGTCCCAGTATCCTTTTTAATCACTTGAGGATTAAGAGTTCAAGGCCAACTCGGGCTATATATAAAGACTCTCTGTGCCCCCACCAAAAAAAGGCAAAATAAAACAGTCACTAATACAAATCTGATTTGTATTATAATGTTAAAATTACTTCACATTAGAAATTACTAGTATTTTGTAACATTTACTTTACATTTCCCTAAGCAGGGACAAAAATGAATGTTTTAACAAGCAGTGGAGTACCACCTCATCTTTAGAGCCCCTGTTCCCACAGCAGATCAAATTCTACATCAAAAACAAATCTATTTTCAAAGTTAGACCTGATGGCACAGGCTAAAGAGTGAGTTCAAGGTCAGCCTGGACAAGTTAATGAGACCCTGTCTCAGAATACAAATAAAGTATTGGATGCAGGTCAGTTTCAGAGCACTCGCCTTTATGTGCAAGACCCAGCTCCAATCCCTATGTCTTACATTCTCTCTCTCACCTAGGTGCAGGTATGAACCTGTCATCCTAGCTCTTGGAGGCTAGCAAAGTGTCATTTCAAGCTCATCAAGGCCATTACGTATAGTGAGGAAAGGATGGAGAGGGAAGGAGGCCATACACCAAATCAAAGATAAAAATCTAGGTCACATAACTAGCCACAGAGAGATATTCTGGAGCTATGAAGCCTTCATAGGCTGGAGGGTGCCGGCAGAATGAGCTAAAAAGTAAGACCATTCCCAGCACAAAGACTTTACCCAAGATCCATTGTAGCAGTCCCCAGTGGGCACTGGGAGCAAAGGACAATCTCTTAGAGGGCATCTGAATAATCTACCTTGGCTCTGATTTTAGCATTCCTCCACCCTGTGAGGGAAAGGAACAAGTTCCAGTCTCTATCATTTGCCCAGGCTGAGCCAAGATTAGCCTATGTGCCTGAGGCCTCGAAACAGACATGGAGACAGTCAGGCCACTGGGCACAGGGAACAGGCTAGATATGACAGACAGAAACAAAGCCTGAGGGCATCAGGACACTGGCTCAAGTCTCTGCCTAAGTCCACATAGTTCCCCACCCACGAAAGGACTCTGCAGACATCAAAATACACCTGCAAGCTCCCAACGCCCACCAGACTGACAGTCACAGGACCAGAACAGCAGCAGCCTCTGGGCTATTACCTGACTGGAAGACATATCGAGCCAGGCCCTGCATCAGCTCCGCTGGCCATGTTGGTGGGGCAGACTCTCCAGTTTCTCTCTTCAGACGAAATGTCAATTCAAAGCCAAAACCACTTGGTCCATCTGTTCCTGTAAACCTGAAAGGAGAAAAACATTTTCAGTTTAACTAGCACAGGATAAAGTTCTACAGTCTTTGTGTGGTGGTCATCACAAGATTTCCTCAACCTAAAGGGAATGCCAGGGTGTCATGGCCACCCTCGACCAGCAAGGATGACGAGACAGACCACCGGAGCTCTTCTCACTGCAGTTTATTCCAGGACTTTATTCACAGCAATCTATCTCCTTCTCCTTCTCTTTCTCTCTCGCTCCCCTCTTTCCTTGACCTCTCTCCTCAGGCAAACCTCTCCCAGCCCTTAAGTAGGCATGGGCTGCCAACCCCGAACTGCCAGGTGGGCACTGCCCATAGGTTCACGCATATGCAGGCAGCTGATGATCATTGCGTGATCATAGCATAGGTCAGACCTTAGACATCTCAGGAGTTGATTATACATCTCCATCAGTTGTGATTCTACGCAGCTCGCTACACCAGGGTAAAGAAGTCTCTCCAAAGCCTGCTTTACCCTCCAGTGAGCTGCGGGTATACATGTACGATGTCAGCCCAGCCAAACTCCTACACTGGAACTCTTAAGTTATAAGTTCCAGATTTTGTGGTTCTAGGACATTCCTTTTATATGACAGAATAAACACTACTGAAAATCTTCCTTATGCTCCTCTCTTATTCAGACTGCTAATGAGTACCCACTGAGTTTGCTAAAAACACATATCCTATGATCCAACAGTGGCTGTGTGCTCTGGGAAGATATGGCCTTCTTCTACTCCACCTCCAGGGACACCATGCCTAGCTGTACTGAGTGGCTGCCTAAGTCACAGGTCCCACTCTCTTCCTAAGGTCAGTCCCCACACCTATCAGTGAGTGCCACCTTCTCTAAACTCCCATGAGCATCCCCCTCAGTCACTGAACCCCAAAGGACAACAGTGCAAGTCTCAGCTGAGTCCCTGAGACAGGTTACTATCAGAGAGGGCAGCGATGTCTACTCAAGAGCAGAACTTGGTTGGGGAAGTGCCACACCTACTCAGGTGAGGGAGGTATCTAAGGAGGAAGGAGTCCCCAAGAACTCCACAAAGTTTGCCAGGATGAGAAGGGTTAAGAGTTAAAATATGTTCATCATGTAATTTTCAGTAATTATATCTTGTACAAACATGAACCACAATGATTATACACATGTATACTCAAGCCATAAACTAAAATGACAGCCAACACTTTCCTTCTACGTCTTGAGAGCTGAAAACACTATCAGTGTCCAACCCTGGAACCCCTCAGAGCATCTTCTTTTGTCAACGTCCCCAAGAGGCTAGCATGGGAGACTGGGCAGAAAGACACTGACTGGAGTCCCAGCTTTTGCTTTGTGTGCTCAGCAGATCAGCCTCCAGGCGCCACTCCAGGAGAGAGCACCTCTGAGGAGCTGCATGCAATGGCTTTCTGACTGAAAATGCATCCGTAGACATCGTCGCAGTCACCTGCAACTGCATCTAAGGATGTGCGCATGTGCGGTCTGCTTGTTTTTTCTGGTTTCCAGGTGGGAAGTGGAATCTATTTAGAGGGCACACATGGATTCCTGGGGACAAGGCAAACTGCTTAAAGTGACACTATTTAGACTATTTGTTTCCTTGATGAATTACTCTGTTGGGTCTAGTCTGCACAGAGTCTGTGGGAACAGCTACATTAAGGAAGCAAGCTGCCTCCCAGAGGCCACAGGTTTGGAAGTGTGTGGAAATCCAGAGCTCTGTGAGATTGACTTTAAAACTCTGTAAAAGGCTGGGGCATGGTGGTGAGCAGCCTTTAATCTTAGCACTGAAGAGGTAGAGGTAGGTAAATTTGAGGCCAGCTGGTTTACACAGTGAGTTCTAGGCTAGCCAGAGCTACACAGTGAGACCCTGTCTCAAAAATCAACAACTAAACAAAACTCTACACAGGGACGTGGGTCACTAGGGCAAAAGGAAGATCTCAGGCAGCCACCAATTAGAGAAAGCTTTGTAAAATGCATTAGACCATTGTTCTAGGGCTTTCATCTTGGGCCAAGGAAAATACATGATTTCTAACCGCAAAAACTTGAGAAACAGACTAAAAGGAACATATGCGTTATAGACCGCACAAAGGCGAGAATCCGCGGGCACAGAAAAGCCACTGCACCATTTGCACTCACAGCACATCTCACTGTGCAGAGCTCTACACACACATGCACACACACATGTGCACACCATCTGTCTCCACACAGGGTGCTTTCTAAGCCAACTCTGTGGTGGGCAGGCCAGCTCTCACTTGGCTGAGGAGGAGGGGCAGAGCCAGCCGGATGGTTCCCACCTGTGTTTGATTACCACCCACCAGGATGGCTGGACACAACCTCAACACTCTGAAACATGAGTTTGGAATGGCCCAGCCTTAGGATAAACACATGACTTGGGCCTGTCAAATTTCTTTTTCAAAGAAGGCTGTCCAGGCAATAACAGCCAAGCAACAAAATCATTCGGTGTTTAAAGTTCCCCAAAGGGGACTAGCTTGGTCTGGACCACTTCATACAAAGGTTTTTCCTGCCAAAGAGGGTTTGCCTAACCAGAGAATGGACCCACTCCAAAGGAACAGCTGTCTTCCATGTCTTCTAGGATGAAATATGAGAGCAACGAGACATGCTCTCTCTCTCTCTCTCTCTCTCTCTCTCTCTCACACACACACACACACACACATTCATGCCTCCCCAACTCACATATACTTATGTACCCACACACACTATATATATATATATATACACACAAAAAAGTTTATAAAGTAAAAGTTATAGTGATTTAAGGTTAATTAATTATTTAAGAAAATGATTTTTGGAGATTGAGTGTGGCCTATGTGTCAGTGTTTATAAAGTCTGTAGTAGTGCATCACAATGTCCTGGGCCTCACACTAACCACAGACTCAGCCAGACAAGCTCTAATCCTGGAACTGCCATTCACAGCAAGTGTGCTATGTAGGCATAACTTTTTTTTCACAAGCTGGGCAGTGATGGCGCATACCTGAAATTCCAGTACTAGAGGCAGAGACAGGCAGATCTCTGTTCAAGTTCAAGGCCAGGCCAGTCTACCTAGATGGTTCCACAGTCAGAGCTAAACAAACTGTGTCTCAGAACAAAGAAACAAAAAAGATTTATTCACTGTGTGTGTGTGCGTGCGCGCATATGTATGGGGACATCAAGGAACCGCATGCCCCGGCACGAATGTGACCATCAAAGAACATTTTGAGGAGCTGGTTCTCTCCTCCAGCCATGAGAATCCAGGAGAGCAAACTCAGGCTGTCGGGCTTTCAGGTGTTACCTATCTACCGAGCCTCCTCACAGCCCTGCTGCAAACCTTTATGCCATATCAGCTATTATTTACAGTAGCTGTTACTAGTTCTGGGAACTCACCAGAAGGGAATAATCTTGTATTTGGAAAAAAGCCTTTGACATAAACATATCCAGTAGTATTTATCAAAAAAAAAAAAATCCCAGTGTTCTTTTTTTTTTTTTTTTTT
>NC_022015.1:74043866-74047598 GCF_000317375.1 Microtus ochrogaster | reverse complement strand
GCTCTGTAGACCAGGCTGGTCTCGAACTCACAGAGATCCACCTGCCTCTGCCTCCCAAGTGCTGGGATTAAAGGTGTGCGCCACCATCGCCCGGCCCAGTGTTCTATAAGTAGGGGCTTATATAAGTTTTATATAAGTTTCTGGTGCTTCATTAGGACACCACCGTGACTAAAAGCCAGGGCTAGCAAGAGACAGACTGATCTGTGTGAGCTCTGAGAAGCAAAGGGCCCTCTGTGCCCTACTTGGTGAGGTGGAACCAGGTGACATCCAACTATACACTAGAGCCTCATCAAGTCAAATGGTCATGAGAGTGGAACATCTGGGCATGGCTGGTGACAATGCAGCTGCTAAAGAAACATGGGTGTTTTCAAAAACTGAAACAATTACTGCAATGAGGCAGGAATTTCATGTCTGGGTATCTACACAAAAGCCTGAAAATAGGGTCTCAAAAACCCTGTTGACAGCAGCATTACTCACAACAGTGCTGGGCAGTCACAGACAGCATAGGCAATCCAAAAGCCTGCTGCCAAGGCGAGTAAACAGAAATGTGCAGATACGAGACAGCCAACCATTCAGCCTTCAAACAGCGTGTAGTGGCATATTCCTATATTCCCAGAATTTGGGAGATGGAGGCAGGACTATCAACAATTCAAGACCACCCTCAGCTATATAGTGATCCTCGAGGCCAGCCTGGGTTGTAGAAAACCCTGTCTCAAACACAAGCACACACACACACACACACACACACACACACACACACACACACACACAAATATGACAATATGAGTGAATCTTGAAGATATCATGCTAAGTGGAACAAGCTCGACACAAAGGAGCAACCCTGCAAGCACCCACTCAGATGGGGCAACTGGAATAGTTAGACACAAAATACGACTGTGGCTTCTAGGTGTTGGGAGATGATGTGGGATTTTGGGATAGCATCCCAAAGGCTGAAGGAGTTCCCACAGCAGAGACATGGAGAATAAGAACTATTATTTTGAATAGGTCTAGTTTCAACTGGGAAGACCAAAACGTTCTAGAAACTGAAAGTGATAATGTCTGTACACTAATGTAAAAACCTATACCTAGCCAGGCGGTGGTAGCGCACGCCTTTAATCCCAGGACTCAGGAGGCAGAGGCAGGTGGATTTCTGTGAGTTCGAGGCCAGCCTGGTCTACAAGAGCTAGTTCCAGGACAGGAACCAAAAGCTACGGAGAAACCCTGTCTTGAAAATAAAAACAAAACAAACAAACAAACAAAAAAAAAACTATACCTAAACATGGTGGCAATGGCAATTCATATCATTAATATTTTACCAAAAGTGAATGGGCATTAAAACAAACAAATTAAGTGCTCGCTTCGGCAGCACATATACTAAAATTGGAACGATATAGAGAAGGTTAGCATGGCCCCTGCTCAAGGATGACACACAAATTCGTGAGGCGTTCCATATTTTTAGTAGGACTGAGCCAGCAACCTGGGCCAGATCAGGCCTGAAGCAGTGAACTCCACAGGAGCAGGTACAGGGGAACAACTGCTGAGCAAGTGGGCCAGAGCCAGAGACCACTGTGGGTCCTGATGTGAATCTGGGACCTTCAAGGGAGTAGACCTGAGCCAGGACCCCTGTGGGTCTGGGCGTAGTCTAGGACCTCTGAGGAATTAGGCCTGAGCCAGGATCTCTGCAGGTCTGGGCGTGAGGATATGATAGTTTACATAAACGACCCCAAAAATTCTACAGCTCATAAACACAGTAATGTAGAAGGATACAAGATTAACTCAAAAAAATCAGTAGCCCTCCTGTACACATATGATAAATGGGCTGAGAAAGAAATCAGAGAAACACCACCCTTCACAATAGCCACAAATAGCATAAAATATCTGGGAGTAACTCTAACCAAACAAGTGGAAGACTTGTATGACAAGTACTTTAAATTTTTGAAGAAATTAAAGAAGACACCAGAAAGTGAAACGATCTTCCATGCTCTTGGGTAGGTAGAATTAACATAGTAAAAATGGCAATCTTACCAAAAGCAATCTACATATTCAATGCAATGCCCATCAAAATCCCAGCAAAATTCTTCACAGACCTCGAAAGATTGGTGCTCAACTTCATATGGAAAAGCAAAAGAATCCAGGATAGCCAAAACAATCCTGTACAATAAAAGACCTTCTGGAGGCATCACAATCCCTGACTTCAAACTCTACTACAGAGCTACAGTACTGAAAACACCCTGGTGTTGGCATAAGAACAGAAAGGAGGACCAATGGAACTGAATTGAAGACCCGGATATTAATCCATACACCTTCGAACACCTGATTTTTGACAAAGAAGCAAAAAAATATTAAATGAAAAAAGAAAGCATATTTAACAAACAACATGTAGAAGAATGAAAATAGACCCATGCACAAAATTCAAGTCCAAATGGATCAAAGACCTCAACATCAAGTCACACTGAACCTCATAGAAGAGAAAGTGGGAAATACACTTGAGTGCATTGGCACTAGGAACCACCTCCTAAATATAACCCCAGCAGCACAGACACTGAGAGAAACAATTAATAAATGGGACCTCCAAAAACTGAAAAGCATCTGTAATGCAAAGGACACAATCAACAAGACAAAATGAGAAAGGGAAAAGATCTTCACCAAACCCACATCAGAAAGAGGTCTGATCTCCAAAATATACAAAGAACTCAAGAAAGTGGTCATCAAAAGAACAAATAATCCAATAAAAAAAAAATGGAGTACAGACCTAAACAGAGAACTCTCAACAGAGGAATCTCAAATGGCTGAAAGACACTTAAGAAAATGCTCAACATCATTAGTCATCAGAGAAATGCAAATCAAAACAACTCTGAGATTCCATCTTACACCTGTAAGAATGGCCAAAATCAAAAACACTGATGATAACTTATGCTGGAGAGGTTGTGGAGAAAAGGGAACACTTCTGCAATGCTGGTGGGATTGTAAGCTGGTACAGCCCCTTTGGATGTCAGTGTGGTGATTTCTCAGAAAATTAGGAAACAACCTTCCTCAAGACCCAGCAATACCACTTTTGGGTATGTATCCAAAAGATGTTCAATCATGCCACAAGGATATTTGTTCAACTAAATCATAGCAGCATTGTTTGTCATAGCCAGAACCTAGAAACAACCTAAATGCCCCTCGACTGAAGAATGAATAAGGAAAATGTGGTACATTAACACAATGGAGTACTACACAGCAGAAAAAATAACATCTTGAATTTTGCAGGCAAATGGGTGGAGCTAGAAAACATCATTTTGAGTGAGGTAACCCAGACTCAGAAAGACAATTATCACATGTACTCACTCATAAATGGTTTTTAAACATAAAGAAAACCAGCCTAAAAATAACAATCCCAGAGAACCTAGACAACAATGAGGACCCTAAGAGAGACTTACAGATCTGATCTACATGGGAAGTAGCAACAGACAAAATCTCCTGAGAACGTGGGGACCTTAGGAGAGGATTGAAGAGAAGGGGAGAGGCAGGGAGGGGAACAGAGAAAATTGTAGAGCTCAATAAAAATCAATAAAATTAAAAAAAAATTTTAAATCCATGAAGCAAAAGCTAAGAAAAATTATCAAAAATGCCGGGCAGTGGTGGCGCACGCCTTTAATCCCAGCACTTGGGGGGCAGAGGCAGGCGGATCTCTGTGAGTTCGAGACCAGCCTGGTCTACAGAGCTAGTTCCAGGACAGGCTCCAAAACC
>NC_022015.1:74041721-74042541 GCF_000317375.1 Microtus ochrogaster | reverse complement strand
TCTAGTCAGATGACTAGCATTCTGTTGGTTCCTGTTTTCCCCTTGCCCCACCTGGTTAAGTTCCTATTTTTCTCCTGCCCCGCCTGGTGGTTAGCTGCAGGGCATTCATTCTATTTGACATATGGTAATTTCCCTACCTGCCTGGGTGGGGGTCCTTGTGCTACAGTAGGTACTTAAGGGCTTCCCCAAGGCTGAATAAACGGCATTCGGTTGATCTCCTTACAAATGACCCTGGTCTCTCTGTGTGTTCTTTTCAATCTCCAGGCCCTTGCCCGACTCGCGTTCGGTACAATGGCGCGCGAACTGTACCGAGGGTGTAACACCAAAATCGGGTGTTACATGTATGTATGTATGTATGTATGTATGTATTTATTTAGTAGGCAGTGTTAGTTTCCATATCTGCCTACAGGGCAGAATAGGGCACCAGATGGCTGTGAGCCACCATGTGGTTGCTAGGAATTGAACTCAGGACCTCCGGAAGAACAGTCAGTGCTCTCAACCTCTGAACCATCTCTCCAGCCCAAGATTTTTTTTTTTCTTGAGACAGGCTTTCTCTGTGTAATTTTGGCTGGCCTGGAACTCATTCTAATCTGCTTGCCTCTGCCTCCCAAGTGGCGGGATTAAATGCATCGCTACCTCCCCAGCTGTCCTGAGACTTTGTGACCACTACTGTGTTCTATGCTGGAATTCTGTAAATAGTACTGAATAGACGTAAGCAGAGGGATGTTTTCACGTTGAAGTATTCAAAATTACTGATAACATCATTAGCCATTTAGAAACAGTGTTTAGTGACAATACTATATTGGGTAGTAAAACTTAG
>NC_022015.1:74020672-74041621 GCF_000317375.1 Microtus ochrogaster | reverse complement strand
TCTGTAGACCAGGCTGGTCTCGAACTCACAGAGATCCGCCTGCCTCTGCCTCCCAAGTGCTGGGATTAAAGGCGTGCGCCACCATCACCCGGCTTAGATATGCTTATATGGCAATATTCTTCTAGAACTTAAGACTTCTTTAAAACTCTGAGTTATATTAAACCATTCTCTATAACCTTTATAAAAAGAAAGGGAAGCTGGATATGGCAACAAGAACTTATAATTCTAGTATTTGGGGAGGTGAGGGCAGGAAGATCAGGAGTTCGAGATCATCCTCAGCTACATAACAAACACAAGGCCAGCCTCAAAAACAAAAAATAAAAAAGGAGGGTGGGATGGTAAAGAGGAGTCAGGGAGGAAAGAAAGAAAAAAACATCATCCTAGGGCCATGGGTCCTGGGTTCAGTTCCCAGCAAAAGGAGAGAAGGAACAGGAAGAGGGGCACAGAGACCCGCTCACCCTGAGAGCAGAGACTTTCAGCTCTGCCCTTCACATGCCTGCTGTCTGCTACTCCCTGTCCAATTAGACAGCACACATCTGACTCACTGGAGTAGCCCCTTCCCGAGATGCCTTGCCAGGGGCCAAGGACCAAGTTCCCACAGCATTCCTCAGGTTTAAAGCAGTAGTTCCCAGGACAGACTCAGCTAAGAATCCGACCAGACAAACTTTCCTGCTCCCAATACTTTAGGAGCTTAACTCTGTCCTGGGCTTTCAGGGAGCAAAGAGCTTCCCAGACCAAGGCGTTGAATTTAAGTAAAGGCCAGGATCAGCAGGCCCTTTCCCACAGAGCAGTGGAGGCTCGGCCAGCCCTCCCCTGTGGAAGATCTGCTAGACCTTGCTCCCTGCATTCACAACCACCTCCAGACTGCAGCGCTCAAACCCAGAGGAACCCAAACCAGCTGGGCAAGCTAAAAAGAACTGTGAGTGGCGGTGGTGGCGCACACCTTTAATCTCAGAACTCGGGAGTCAGAAGCAGGCGGATCTCTGAGTTTGAGGCTAGCCTGGTCTACAAAGAATTTCAGGACAGCCAGGGCTACAAAGAGAAACTTTGTCTCACCACGCCCCTCAAATAATAATAAAATAAAGTAAAAGAACTCTGACGGCTGCCATTCCTCATTTTGACTTTAATCAACAACCTTACAAAACCTTTAAAAATTAAGAAGACAAGCTAGACCAATGATGGCAAGTCACAATCTGATTTGGGAAGTGGGCCTCTCAGCACTCCGGTGTATAACTCAAGAGCTCCTTGCTGGCCCAAGAGTCAGAAGATCTGCCCAGAGGTCCTTTGTCCACCCACCATCTCCTAAGGCTATGAGCAGCTAGGTGCCTTAGAAGACCAAGGACATGATCTTTCCAGCGTCTCAGTCCCCCTAGGGCAAGGGCTGTTCTTTTTGTGTGCGCTGTACACGGAGTACATCACGTCAGAGCTGAGCGATGCCAAGTGGTAATGACAATCCCATCATTTCAAGGAGACAATCAGAGCACGACATCAAACTACAAACAAGATAAGCAGTGTTAAAGAGCCAGGAGCTTTCCTCTGACTGTCTGTCGGGCTCAAGCACATTCCTGATGCTCCTGGAGCCACCTTTGCAGCCATCAGCTAACTCTGTTCTTCCGCTTCACACTAGAGCAGAGCCCCAGCTCTGGTCAAGTTCCCTGAAACACTACTCTTGCATTCATATGGCATAGCTGTGTCCCCATTAGCCAACCATGCATTTTCTGACTGCCACATTCTTTTTTCAAAATGAAACAGTTTATTTTAATTGTATTTTTTATTTTTTTTTGTTTTTCGAGACAGGGTTTCTCTGTGGCTTTGGAGCCTGTTCTGGAACTAGCTCTGTAGACCAGGCTGGTCTCGAACTCACAGAGATCCGCCTGCCTCTGCCTCCCGAGTGCTGGGATTAAAGGCGTGCGCCACCATCGCCCGGCCTTTTAATTGTATTTTTAAGACTAATTTTTTATGTGTGATGCGTGTTTTATTTGGATGTATGTACACACAGTACATGTGTACCTAATGCTGGAGCAGGTCAGAAGGCATTGGATCCTCTGGAACTGGATATGAATGGTTGTGAGCCACCTGTGAGTGCTGGGATTTGAAAATTGGTTCTCCATAAAAGCACCAAGTGCTCTTACTTGCTGAGCCATCTTCCGGTTCTGGCTATCGCATTTTTTAACTTTTTATTTATTTTTATTTTATAAGTACTGTTTTTTTTTTTTTTTGGTTTTGGGTTTTTTGTTTTGTTTTATGTTGTTTTCTTTGCCTGAATGTATGTACGCGCACCATGTGGATGCCTGGTACCACATGACCCTCTTGAATTGGAGGAGGCTGTGGGCTGTCATAAAGATGCTAAGAACCACACCCCAGGGCTCTTAACCACTGAGCCATCTCTCCAGTGCTAACTACCACACTTCTCACGTTGCCTTCAGACTGCATGCTCACCCTGTCCCCTGGCCTCCTCTAGGACCACACTGGCCTTCCTTCTGTTCCTAGCATGCCTCAAGGTCACACTTGCTTTGACTCTGCAGTAGCAGTCTTCACTATCTAGGTCTGTCACATAGTTGGATGGTCAGGACTCTAAGCACCTTGCCTTCCAGGGAGGACCAACTGCAGAACACTACGATCAATGTCCCTAGAGTTGTACAAGGTAGCCCTGGCTGTCACCTCGTCACCAAGATCTCAAAGCTTCACAAACTGATACTGGTCTCACTGTAAAATGCGCCTACTCCTCAACTCACCTTAATTCTCAGCTAATTCTCAACACTCCATCCCCCACTCTATTCTGAACCCAGGGTCTGCCCTCTATCAATGCATTTACATGTCTTCCCTAAGAACCTAAGACTCGGGAGAGCAGGAACCCTGCCTGCCTTACTCTCCAAGGTATCCCAGCACTGAACAGAGCACAAGACCATTCCATAATGCACCCTGGAAATCCATGAAACAGACCAAGAGCTCCTACACACTGAGTACAGGGCTGAGTCCCTCACCTAAGTTTAAGTCCTTAAGCCAAGTTAGGCCTCTTTACCCACATCACACATCACTCCAAGAGAAAGGCTTGACCTGGCCCTGGAGTGTTTCTGGACTCCACAGTTGGATCTGAATGGAAGAAGCACTCTCTCCTGAGCTCAGTGCTTGGACTTGGTCCTAGGGCACATCTTTCTGGAGTGGAGGGCTTTTCTGCAAGAGCTGAACATGTTGGATAAAAACCGCCTCCAATGTTCTTGTTCAACATCCAATGAAGACTGGATTCATCAGGGAAACATCAGTGACACATGTGTGTTTACAAACACGCTCAGAGAGGGAGAGAATGAGCATCCTAAGTTAGAAGGCAATGACTACGTGTTTTAAAGAATTAGTCAAGAAAAGGAGGACGGTGCTTCAGGTACAGGTGCAAGGTTCCCAAATTAAACAGAGGCCAAACTGGACAGTATGGTGCATGCCTGGTAATTTCAGCATCCACGGCAGAGAAAGGTGGAGCTCTGGGAGTTGAAGGCATCCTGTTGTACATGGTGAAACCCTTCTCCAAAGAAGAAAAACAGGAAAAAGAAAAGAAAGGAGGCTAGAGAAGGCTATTTGAGGAAATGCCTAAGGAGGGGAGGGAGTCAGGGGCGAGCCTATCTACAGGGCAGGCCCGTGGGAAGGCCTTGAGGCAGAAGAGTGCTGAGAACAGGGAGCAGGAGGAGGAAGGGCAAGAGCACCAGGAGAGGCGCCACAGTGGAGTGAGGGCTGGACCTGGAAGGCTACACATGGCCAACATGGCCAACGGCTTTTACCTGAGTACTCAACAGGAAGTCAGGGGATGGTTCTGAGCAGAGATGGTCCAGAGCCTGACTACATGACATTCTATCATATTGTCCCTGTAAAAGAACTGGTATAAAACCAACAGGCCCACATGGCCAATGCTTCTAGAAATCTAACTCTAAAGACCTTTCTCTGTTTAAAAATCCCTGGTTACAAGAAGGAAAAAATTTCATACTGGAGCCAGCAGGGTGGGAATCCAGTGTCTGCAACCTGACCTTGGAAATGCCAGAGCAGGAAGGAGACTGAATTTGGGCACACCGCTGTGTCACCTGTCAGTTTTCACTCAGTGTTTTCCCCTCTATCCAGCCAAACTTTCGTAGGTGCTTAGAGGCCTCTCTATAACCAGCAGAAAGTGGAGCCAGCCAGCCGGGCAGGGGCCTGAAGGCTGAGGCAGATTGTGTTCTCCAGCAGGCTTTCCTCTCAGCTGTGGCCCGAGCTTCTGACCTCACACTGGACAGCCCGCGGTAAGAGGCAGGCCTCCTAGCATGAAAGTCTGTTCTGGAAATCACAAACAGCTCTTTGACTTGAGTGGTCTTGCCGAGGCCAGGCTAATTCTTAAGACCAGGTACTGCAGGTCCTAAACAACAGGAGAGGGAGAGAAGGACCACACGGGGTCACACCAAAGGCCTGGAGCTCAGTGTGCTCCACCTTCTAGGAAGCTGCTATGAACCCAAGTTCTCACTGCCAAACGGCCAACTGGCCTAGCCTCAAATGTAGGATGACCACATTTCTAAGCCTCTGATTCCTTTTTCCACAGCCAAGGCAAGAACTCTATAAGAGCCGAGCGGTGGTGGCGCACGCCTTTAATCCCAGCACTCGGGAGGCAGAGGCAGGCGGATCTCTGTGAGTTCGAGACCAGCCTGGTCTACAAGAGCTAGTTCCAGGACAGGCTCCAATACCACAGAGAAACCCTGTCTCGAAAAAAAAAAAGAACTCTATAAGAGGAGACAGTCGGGCACCATGAGGACCTAAGTTGTAGCAAGTCCACCTCCCTACAGTGACACTTCAGCCAAAAGATAGGAGTGAGGAGCAGGACCGGGTGTGTTGTCCATTATCACAAACCCCGCCCTCCAAAGATGTCCCAGGACCGGGTGTGTTGTCCATTATCACAAACCCAGCCCTCCAAAGATGTCCCAGGACCGGGTGTGTTGTCCATTATCACAAACCCAGCCCTCCAAAGATGTCCCAGGACTTACGCTGGGTGGAAACCAGTTGGGTCTGCCTACCCAACACCTGGTAGACCTGTGTCAGAACGGGCAGTGGGTCATCCTTTCTTCTAAGCCCAAACACCAAGTATTGCATTTTTCTATGTACCATACAAAGTCTCACAAAACTGGCCTAAAATGTAGCCCATTTATTTCAGCAACCAGAGAAACTTACCATGGGCATCTGTGCCCATGTCTGTGAGCATCTCAGCATTTTTACTCATGTCTAAATATTTTGTGTATTTCAGGTATAAGGACCCTGAGAGACAGCTCAGCAGTTAAGAGCACTTGTTGCTCTTACATAGGACCAGAGTTCAGCCTCCAGTGCCCACAACAGGCACTCACAACAACCTATAACTCCACCTCCCTCTTCTGGTCTCTGTGGACACCCACACACATGTGCACATACATACATGAGACACACATATTTACAAATTTTTAATTTAAAGATAGGTTCTTGCTGGTTACAAATTTGTGGTCTTTGCTTCTCTACTTCCCAAGTGCTGAGATTACAGTACATGCCACCATGTCCAGCCTAATAATGACCTTTTTAAGAGAAAAATGATACAATCAACATATCAAGACTGCTGCATGAAAGTATGTTTATGTTTTTATTTAAAGATTCTAGGAGCCAGAAGACCATGCTTGTAATATTAGTACCCAGGAGGCTGATGCAGGAGGATTACTAAAGGCCAAGGACTGCCTGGGTGTATTAACCAGGGTTCTCTAGGAGAACAGGACCAAGAGAATGAATGAATTATGTAAGTATGTATATATGTGTGTGTATGTATGTATGGGATTTATCAGAGTGACTTTACTAGGTATAGTTCAGCTAGTCTAACAATGGCTGTCTACCAACAAAGTCCAAGAATCTAGAGTTGTTTGGTCCAAGAGGCAAGATATCTCAGCTGGTCTTCAATACACAACAGAATCCTAAAGAAGTGGGTTCTAGGGCTGGAGAGATGGCTCAGTGGTTAAGAGCATCACCTGCTCTTCCAAAGGTCCCGAGTTCAATTCCCGGCAACCACATGATGGCTCGCAACCATCTGTAATGAGGTCTGGTGCCCTCTTCTGGCCTGTAGGCATACATACAGACTATTGTATAATAAATAAATAAATAAATAAATAAATAAATAAATAAATATTAAAAAAAAAAAAAAAAAAGAAGTGGGTTCTAGGGAACCACTGGAGACTTGGCTTAGCACTTCGGAGCACTGCTGCTCTTCCAGAAATCCTGGGTCCAATTTTCAGCATCCACATGACAGCTCAACAGCTATGTGTAACCTCAGTTCCAGGGGACCCCACACCCTCACATAGACATATATGCAGGCAAAACATCAATGCACACACACAAAATAAATTGTTTTTAAAGCAAGGAAAACAAAACATCAAAAAAGAAGAAGCAGGCACTAATGCCAGTGAAGGAATAAACTCGAAAGTGAGAACAGCCTCCTCCTTCCATGTCCTTTACATAGGCTGCCAGCAGGTATGGCCCAGGTTAAGGTGGGTCTTCCCACCTCAAAGATACAGATTAAAGATCGCTGTTCCCACTTTAAGTGATTTAATCAGGAAAAGCCCTCACAGGTATGCCCGGTGCTTGGGTTTTAGTTAATTTCAGATGTAGTCACCTTGACAACCAAGAATAGCCATCACACCAGATATGTAACTAAGCTTATCTTTTAAAAAAAGGAAATAATAATAAAAGTCAGGCATGGTAGCTTAAATCTTTAACACCATCTGGAGATCAAGGACAGTCATGGTTTCAGAGTAAGCTGAAGTCAGCCTGGGCTACATAAGAGCTTGTTTCAAAAAATAAATATATATAAGTATAAAACTGAGCTAAAATTTTAAAAGATGTCAGTACTAGCTGAGAAGTGGGCACCAACACAGTTAATACATGTATGTGCTCTCCAGTACTCTGCACCAAGAGCCAGAGGGAAAAGATGAATGGAGCCAAGCTGACATGGCAATGGGCGGAGGCAGAGACAACTGAGTGTTAAATGTGTGTTTTCAGACTCTAGAAGACAGAGACAACAGGGTTAGCCAAGTGGCAGGAAAAGCCTTGGAAGATGTTAGATTCCTGTGAGGGACACAGAACTGGGCAGCAGTCACTGCCAACTGTTCACAGGGTCCGAATCAAGGATCACAAACAAAAGGTAGAAGGATTATGAGTCCTCCCTCCCTGCTTTAATTTCCAGCTGTGAGAAAATGACTTATTTTCTTCATACATGAAAGAAGCTGGACAACAATGGGTAGAATAGGAAAAAGTCAGGCCAGGAAAGTTGTAGATTTTGTCTGGTTTGTGATGGTTCAACTAAGGCAGGGAGAGTCTAAGATCATGTTGGGGCCTCACAGTCCAGTCACTCTCAGCAAGGGCAAAGTTACGCCCAATAGGACCTGAGGGGTAAAGTTTGTCAGCCAGTTTTTGTACAGTCTGCACAGAGGACACAACTCAGTGCACCTTGGGGCTGCCTTGGGACTGAGGCTGCATGTCCCAGAGTCAACTATCTTTTGTTGCTTTTTCTCTATCGATGAAGAAAATAAAGCATAGAATTCATGAGCCAGCTCCAGCTCCCACAGAGACTGAGGCTTCAAAGATGGGCTTCTTCCCAGCATTCACACAGGAGAGCTCACTCACTGAGTAGCCTCAGAAAGGACCAAAGCAGAGCTGGAGCTCATGCAGCAGACTGATTACCTAGCATGAAAAAAGCTCTAGGTTTGCTCCCAGCAGCTCATGAGCCAAGTTGTTGTGGCACTTGAGAAGTAGAGGTACAACAACCAAGAGTTCATGGTCATTGTTGGTCACAGAGAGTTTAAGGTCAGTTTAGGATACATAAGACCCTTTATCAAAAACAAGACAAAACAAAAACCCAAAAGGAAAATAGGACTCAATCCTGAATCCAGGAAGTGAGAGAGAAGGCCAACAACAAAAGCGAAGGTACAGGTGGCGATGAGATGGCCAACTCCACAACTCACTAGAGAACTGCAATTAAAATAGTTAGCTACCATCCCACATCTACTCAGTGGCTAAAAACAACACTGAATATCAGTAAGGACATGAAGCAGGAACCCTCCCTTCACTGCTGGATGGGATGCAAAATGATACAGTCACTTTGGAAGACAGTTTGACAGTTTTTCACAAAGCTTAACAAACTTTTACCATCCAGTACCTCAAACAAAATGAAACCCTATTTTTTATTCACACAAAAACCTACCTAAAAAACAGTGTTCATATCAGCTTCATTCAAAAGTCACCAAAACCTAAAAACAAGATGTCCTTAAGAAATAGAAACTATGCCGGGGGGGGGGGGGGCTGGAGAGATGGCTCAGTGGTTAAGAGCATTGCCTGCTCTTCCAAAGGTCCTGAGTTCAATTCCCAGCAACCACATGGTGGCTCACAACCATCTGTAAAGAGGTCTGGCGCCCTCTTCTGGCCGTCAGGCATACAGACAGAATATTGTATACATAATAAATAAATAAATTTAAAAAAAAAAAAAAAAGAAACTACGCCGGGTAGTGGTTGCGCACACCTTTAATCCCAGCACTTGGGAGGCAGAGGAAGGCAGATATCTGTGAGTTGAAGCCAGCCTGGTCTACAGAGCTAGTTTCAGAAGAGTTAGGACCGTTACACAGAGAAACCCTGTCTCGAAAAACAAAAACAAAACAAAAAGAAAGCAACTACAAAACTGGGTCACCTTTCACTCCAATGCTATGGAGCCAGAGCTTCTCAGTGAGACCCTATTGTACTCCACCCCGAAGGATAGATGGATAGTTATATAGGCAGGCAGGCAGACAGATTGACTAAATCAGTGAGGAGGCTCAGCATTTGACAAAGGCACCTGCTCAAAACTAGTGGTCCAAGTTCAATCTCCAGAAGACCCAAGTTTAGTTCCAAAACTGGATGTCTGAGTTTTCTATCACTGTGATAAACACCGTGACCAAAGGAACTTATGATGTCCTTCAGCTCACAGTCCACCATGAAGGGAAGTCAGGGCAGGAACGCAAGCAAGCAGAGGTCAGGAAGGAACTCTAATGGCTTGCTCTTCCCGGCTTGTTCAGTTTTCTCTCCTCTCTCTCCTCTCTTCTCCTCTCTCTCTCTCTCTCTCTCTCTCTCTCTCTCTCTCTCTCTCTCTTGGATTTTTGAGATAGGGTTTTTCTGTGTAACCGTGACTGGGCTGGAACTCACTCCAGACCTTAATTGAGAAAACACCTCCATCAGACTGGCCTATATGAAAGGCTATGTGCTTTTCATGATTTAATTATTGATGTGGGTGGGCTCAGCCCATTTTGGACAGTTCCACCCCTGATCAGGTGGTCCTGGATGATATAAGAAAGCAGACTAACTCTGGGTAGTGGTGGCACACACCTTTAACACCAGCACTTGGGAGGCAGAGACAGATCTCTGAGTTCAAGACCAGCCTAGTCTACAGAGTGAGTTCCAGGACAGCCAGGACTACAAAGACAAACCCTGTTTTGAAAAACCAATAGAAAAAAGAAAAGAAAAGAAAAGAAAAGAAAAGAAAAGAAAAGAAAAGAAGCCTCTGAACTTGGTGCACAACTTTATTTTGGTGGTATCTCCTGATGGTGCTGGACAGGTGATGGTGTCTACAGGCAACAGATGCAGAGCCACTCTGCCTCTGCTCATCACTTAAAAAAACAGAGCCAAATGTCACTTTGTAACATGGAGCCAACCACAGAAATGCTCAGCTTGAAAGTACTGCTTCCTCAGTATGGAGTAATTAGGTTGAGGGCACAGCTTCCCATTTTGTTATCCAGCCTCTAAGCCAGTGGTTCTCAGCCTTTCTACTGCTGAAACCCTTTAATACAGTTCCTCATGTTGTGGGAACCCCAACTCATAAAGTTATTTTTGTTGCTACTTCATAACTATAATTTTGCTACTGTTATGAATCACAATGTAAATATTTGATACACAGGATATCTGATATGTGACCACTGTAAAAGGGTTGTTCGACCCCCAAAGAGGTCGTGACCCACAGATGGAGAACCACTACCCTAATCACTTAACAAACCAGGATTTTGAATATGCTCTTTGTTACCCAGAAACTTCCTCATCCATGGGGTCTCTATGAGAACAGTCCGGTGAGACAGGAGCTAAGCTCCCCCTTGGGCAGTTAAGGGCAGGGAACATAACCTAATTTTTTATTACTATAATTGTATGTGTGTGTGTGCATGCGCGTGTGTGTGCGTGCATGTGTGAGCGTGTGTAGGTTGGAAGAGGATTTCACAGAGTCAGTTCTCTCCTTCCACCTTTACATGGGTTCCAAGGCTCAAACTCAGGTTACCAGAAGGTTGTGTGGTAAACCATTGGGAGTCATATTAGATGGTTGTGTTGAAAGTCACTAGAGGTGGATGCTGGAAAATGAACTTGGGTCTCCTGCAAGCGAAGTACATTCTCTTAACCACTGAACCACCTCTTCAGCCCCCAATGTTATGAACTTAGCATTTTTATTTTGTGTATTTATGTATTTATGTGAATGTATGCCCCAAGTGTGTAGGTGGACATGGAGGCCAGAAGAGGGTGTTAGATCCCCTGGAGCTAGAGTTGTGGGCAGTTGTGAGCTGCCTAATGTGAATGCTAGGAACCAAGCTCAGGTTTTCTAGAAAAGCAGCAAGTGTTCTTAGCTGCTGAGCCTCCTCTCCAGGTCCTAATGTTGTGAATTTTAAAGAGGGGTCAATATCGCTTTGCTGGTGTACGTGCTGCACAACCTAGTCCTCTGGATCCGAGAGGCAGACCAGCATGCTGCAGGGCTCAGGTCAGAGGACCAAGATCACTCTAGTCATATCTCAGAACTGCAGATCAGAACTGAGAAGCCCGATGTAGAAGATGCAGTGTACAGGGTATATATACAGTGTATACATCAGAGGCAGGATGCAGGAAGGAATTTCAGAGTCAAGGGTCAGAGCTAGCATTTGAACAAGGAAGGTTCTGGCAGACTCAGACAACACAGGAAGTATGAAGGCAGGTATTCTTCACTGTGTTAAGACAGGTTTAGGACAGCCCTGCACAAACATGGTATGGAGGTGGAAGCTGAAACTTAGTAAAGTGCTAGCAGCATGTACACGAAGCACTGGGTTGATCCCTGCATCCCATAAACTGGGTTTGCTTCCGGTAACAGCTATAATCCCAGCACCTGGGAGGTGGAAGCAAGAGGATTAGGCATTCTTGATCATCCTGATATATAAGGTTTTTTGAGGTTTTTTTTGTTGCTTGCTTGTTTGTTTTTTATTTGTTCGAGACAGGGTTTCTCTCTGTAGCCCTGGCTGTCCTGGAACTCACTGTGTAGAACAGGCTGACTTTGAACTCAGATTTGCCTGCCTGTTTCTGCCTCCTGAGTGCTGGGGTTAAAGGCACATATCAACACCGCCCAACTAGGTATAAAGCTCCAAGGCCAACCTGGACTACATGAGATCCTATCTCAGAAAAAAATATACAGATGTAGACAGATAAGCTGGGGAGATGGCTCAGTGGGTAAGGGGCTCGCTATGCAATGAAAACCTGAGCACATAGGTCATATTATCACCCATGTAAAAGTTGAGCCCAGTGGTACAGGATTATAGCCCCAGTGGGGATGAGGGCAGCAACAGGTGGGTTCTGAGGGCCTAATGGCCAGCTAGTGTAGCCGAAATAGCAAACTCCAGGTTTAGTGGATGTCCTGGCTAGCTTTTATGTCAACTCGACACTAGCTATAGTCATCTGAGAGGAGGGAACTTCAATCGAGAAAATGCCTCCATAAGATCTGGGGATAGGCAAGTCTATGGGGCATTTTCTTAATTAGTGATTGATGTACGAGGGTTCAGCCCAGTATGGGTGGGACCAGCCCTGGGCTGGGAATCTTGGCTCCTATAAGAAAACTGCTGAGCAAGGTGTAAGGGGTAAGCCAAGCCAGTAAGCAGCACCCCTCCATGGCTTCTGCATTAGCTCCTGCCCTGCTTGAGTTCTGGTCCCTTTGATGAACTGTGATGTGGGAGTATTAGAAAATAAACCCTTTCCTCCCCAAGATGCTTTTGGCCATGTGTTTCACCACAGCAATAGTTACCCTGAGTAAGACACAGTGAGAGATCCTGCCTCAAAGAAGTAAAGCAGAGAGCTGGAGAGATGGTTAAGAGCATTGCCTGCTCTTCCAAAGATCCTGAGTTCAATTTCCGGCAACCACATGGTGGCTCACAACCATCTGTGAGATCTGGTGTCCTCTTCTGGCCTTCAGGCATACATGCAGAAAGAATATTGTATACATAATAAATAAACAAACAAACAAACAAATAAATATTTTTTAAAAGTATGGATTAAAAAAAAAAGAAGAAGAAAAACAGAGAGTGACAGAAGATAGCTAAAGTCAAGCTTGCTCCACGAGCAAACAGGCAAGTGTACATACATACACTCTCCACATAGACACATGCACACACACACACACACACACACACGCACTCTTTCACATACACAACACCACAATGTTGTTCTGGTGGACAGGGAAAACAGAATTCCCAGCATTGACAACTTCAGCCTGGAGCCTGGGTTTCTAGGGAGCCTGCCCGACGGCATACGCAAAGCCCTGGGTCTGATACCCAACAACACTGCAATTACAGACTAGAGGTCTTTGGATCTGCTGGTTAAGGTGCTTGATGTCAATCAAGCCTGACCATCTGAGTTTGGTCCTGGGGACCCACATGGTAAAGAGAGAACAAATTGTCCTCTAGTCTCTACGCATGCACCCCACCTCCAATTAAATGTAATGATCTGTACCCCCATTTAGCCCAAGTCAAATGGCCTCCCACTCTTCCCAGGTGGTCTGAATCCCTAGCCTTAGTAGTAATTGTCCCAATTTCACAGTCACCCTGAAACCAAACATCTCTGAGACTTCCAAGTGGCCTGCCCTCTACTGAGCCCACAAAGCTCTTCCTCCAGTTTGTTGAACTCATCTGGGCTATCCTGGGGCCCAGGCCATTCTGGGGACTGTCATCTGCAGGTGGTCTTGTGAGGCACTCCAGGGAGGCAGAGACGCTCAGGTCCACAGGGAGGCAAGGCCAAGACATACACACACAGCAAATGCAGGGCTTCTCCTGGAAACCCCAGCAGATAACGGGACATGCTTCAGGGCTTCCACAAGGCAAGCTCTGAGAAAGAAAAGCTAACCTTTCTCACCTGCGGTGACTGAGGACAAGTGGACACGTTAATCTGTGCCCAGTGTTCAATAAATAACTCACGTGGTGAGTAGTCCAGTGAAGAGCACAAAGAAGAAGGCTGTCTACCACTTCAGTCAAGGCAGCCACCGGAAGCCCGCCAGCCGCAGCCACAGCCCTCAGGTGAGGCCACAACAGTCTCAAACCCACCTGGACACGCCATGTCTGTCAACCAGCCAGCTTTGTGGGGCACAGCCTACCTCTCCCATGGTGATGACGCGTGGCCCTAACTATAGGGCCACAAATCTGGGTCAATTCCACACGAAGAGTCTTTGGAGCCAGTCCAAGACATACATCTAGCAGATGACTGCCCCACAGGCTCTCGCTGGGAAGTCTGCCTTCGTTCATGAACACACTCTCCAGCTGGCCACCCTTAGGCCTGGAACTTTTATCTAGCGAGAGTTTCTGGAGGTCCCAGGAACCACCAGAAATCCTCAGAGAAAGGCACTGATGTTACGGCTTTCACAGCCCTGCAAATCTCCCCACTCTATCCATAGCCGCCTGTCCACTAAGGAGCCGGCCAGAGCTGCAGGCTTAACAAGTGCAGATACCTGACACTTCCCAAGTGTGGGGGCTGGGAAGGGCAGTCTCTTCTACTGAAGGCATTGTGGGTAGTCTCCCACTTTCTAGAAAACCCTCCTGCTGCTCCAACTAGGATCAATGTCATCTTTCAACTTCAGAAACAGCTTCTTCAAAATCTTTAGGGCTGGGGTGTGACTCATTTGGTACTGTCTCTCTAGCATGCACAAAGCTTGGGGTTCCAGCCCAGCACCACATAAACCTGGCTGTGGTAGCACACGGCTGTAACTCTAGAAGTGGGGTGGGGCAAGCAGGAGGATCAGAAGTTCAAGGTCATCCCCAGTAGCACACCAAATCTGAAGCAAGGACCTGAGACCCTATTTCAAAAAACCAAGGGCTAGACAGACGGCTCAGCCAGTTAAGAGTATTGGCTGTTCTTCCAGGGGATACAAAACACCCAGACATAGAATAAAAAAAATTACCAGGCAATGGTGGCAAGCACCTTTAATCCCAGCACTTGGGAGGCAGAGGCAGGTAGTCTCTGTGAGTTCAAGACCAGCCAAGGATACACACAGAGAAAGAACAAACATTCCCCAAACCCATTGATACACTCACTCACAGGAAGGGGAATGAAACTATGGCTAACCAGGGGCCCAAGGGAGAGTGGAAGAGCAGCATGGGAGAAGCTGATCAAGCAACTAAAGGGACGAAGTTCAAGAAACACGGGAGCAACTGCACAATGGGTATCGTGCACAGCAGGAGTGTACTGCACTTTTCAGGAAGCTAAAAAAAGGACTTGGAATTTTTAAAAAACTTATTTTTGTTTTATTTGCATTGGTGTTTTGCCTGCATGTATGTCTGTTTGAGGGTGTCAGATCTTGATGTTACAGATAGTTGTTAGCTGCCATGTGGGTGCTGGGAATTGGACCTGGGTTCTCTGGAAGAGCAGTCGGTGCTCTTAACCACTGAGCCATCTCTCCAGCCCCTGATTTGAAATGTTTTAACCATTAAAAAAATATATAACATATGAAATGAAGTTGTTTAAACACTACATAATTGATATATGTGTCAAAATACCACGTGATCTCATGACATCATTTTTATGTTTTTAGACTCTTAATGTGTAGGTCAGTGGTAGGGTGTCCACCCAGCATGGGGTGAGAGGACTGAGGACAATCCTCAGCATCCAAATAGCAATATACATGTGTGCGTGCGTGCGTGCGTGCGTGTGTGTGTGTGTGTGTGTGTGTGTGTGCATGCACACGTCCATGAGGTGTGCACATGTGTGGAGACTCCAGGATGACGCTAGGAGTCTTCCTTCATTGCTCTCCATTTTATATTTTGAGACAGGGTCTCTCACTGAGCCCAGAGCTCACCACACAGTAAGACTAACTAGCCAGTGAGCTCCAAGCAACCCTGTCTCCACCTGCCCAATACGAAGATTACAGGTGTGCACCACTGTGCATTTTTGTTGGTGCTGGGGAAACAAATTTAGCCCCTCATGCTTGTATGGCAAGCAATTTTGGTGCAAACAATTGTTCTCATCCTGTTCCCTCTAGTGAACATGGGTGGAAATGGCCATGCCAGTCACTTGTTCTCCACCTTAGGGTTACCAGACAGGACTCCCCTGAGCAAGAGGAAATGCCTCAACAAGCTCTGTGGAAAAAAGAGAAAGGCTGCTAGGAGAGACATGGTAGGAACAGAGAGAAAGCGGGACGACACCATAGCCAAGAACAGACTTTGGTGCCACCAGATATGGCTTTTACTTTACCAACTGCATAGCAAACACCTCTGAATTTCTGTGTCTAAACTTCAAAGGTAATAATTCCTCATGATGAGGAGGGGACCTGGAAAGATGGCTCAGTGGTTAAGAGTGCTTGCTGCTCTCTCAGAAGAGCCCAGTTCAGTTCCCACCATCTGGTGTAGGAGGACCTTCTATGTGTTGCTTTCATTGGTTAATAAAGAAACTGATCTGGGCCTGTTGATAGGGCAGAACTTAGGTAGGCAGGGAAGACAGAACTGAATGCTGGGAGAAAGAGGACGGAGTCAGAGAGACGCTATGGAGCCACCACCAGAGTCAGACACACTGAATCTTTGCCGGTAAGCCACTGCCACGTGGCAACATACAGATTAATAGAAATGGATTAAATTTCTATTAATCAAGATGTGAGAGTTAGCCAATAAGAGGCTAGAGCTAATGGGCCAAGCAGTGATTTAATTAATACAATTTCTGTGTGGTTATTTTGGGGCTAAGCTAGCTGGGCCCTCCTCCTACAACCATCCATATCAGATGGCTCACAACTGCCTGTAATGCCAGCTCAAAGGGATCCAACTCCCTCTCCTAGCCTCCATGGGCACCTGCACACACATGTGCCCATACACACACACACCAATAATAATAATAACAAAAAGAAATCTTTTTATTTTATTTATTTATTATTTTTTTTTGAAAGATGGTCTCTTTACATAGCCCTGGCTATCCTGAAACTCATTATGTAGAACAGGCTGGCTGGCCGCTTGAGTGCTGGGATTAAAGATGTATGCCACTTCTTAATTAGTTACTAACCTGGGAAGGTCCAGCCCTTAGGGGGTGATACTGCCCTGTTGTGGTGGAGCTGGGTGCTGCCATGAGGAGCAAGCATTCTGCCGTGGACTCTGCTTCAGTCCCTGTCTCCAGGTCCCTACCTGGTGTTGATTCGCACCCTAGCTTCCCTCAATAGACTGTGATTCAGGATGTGTAAACTAAATAAACCCTCTCCTCCCCAAGCTGTTTTTGGTCACGGTGTTTCGCCCCATGGTAACCCTAACTAAGCCTGTGTACGAGGATGAATGTGCCGTGTGCCATGCCAAGAGTATGCAGCTCAGAGGACAGCTGTGAGTCGGTTCTGTCCCTCCACCTTCACATGGGTTCCAGGTCGGGAAGACTCAGGTTATCAGCAGGCTCGGCAGCTGGTGCCTTTACTTACTGAACCATCTCACTGCACTCTCTGAAGGTTGTTAAGAGCACTTCTTTCTCTTCTAGAGAAACTGAATTAGGTTCCCAGCACCCACCTGTAACTCTAGCTCAAGAGGCTATAGGTCAGCCTTGACTACTGTGAGTCCTAGGACAGCCTGAGATACAGATTAAGATCCTGTCTCCCCAAACCTGTGTGTGTGTTACTCCCTCATATACATATTTTTGTATTATTTTAGCTCCACTACAAATACTGTTAAACAGGGTCCCCAAGGCTGGAGAGATGGCTCAGTTGTTAAAAATACTGGCTGCTCTTCCAAAGGACACAGGTTCAATTCCTAGCACCCACATGGCAGCTCACAACTGTAACTCCAGTTGTAGGGGCTCCTACACCCTCATAAAAATATACATGCAAAAAACACCAATGTACATAAAAATAAACAAACCAAGCAAAACAAAACAAAAAACAGGGCTTGCACTCAGGCAAGATTAAGTCTATTCCCATTTTGAAGGCTGTGAAGACAGGCACAGACACTACCTGCCATGTGCTGGAGAAGAGGGAAGGCCTGGCTGCTGAGCCTAACAAAAGGCAGAGAAAGCTAGCCTGGCCTGTGGGCAAGGAGTTGAAATGGGACAGTGCCGTAATTTAAGAGTTCAAACTCTGGACTCAATCTAAATCAAACTCCAGTTTTTTTATAACCTAGATGTGGGGCTTGAGCAATTCAGTTTCCTCATTGGTAAACCAGCAATAACAAGAGACTCTAGTAACGGGAGGCCTCCCCCCCCCCCCCCCCCCCCGGCGTTCTTTCTGGGTAGTGGGGACTTAGTGTAGGCAGCTGGAAAGTCATAAGGCTCCACTGTCCTGACTGCAGAGACCGACTCTGGAGACGGGGGTGTGTTAATGAAGACGATCATACCCCCATCTGCTGTAGTCCTAAATATCTCATGTCGCTCTGTTAAATACTTTCACATGGTGAGTTCCAGGCATGTCGGAGCTACATAGTAAGAACTTGTCTCAAAAAAACCCAGACTATAGACTATTTGAACCGAAGATGAAGCTCCATGATGCAGCACTTGGCTACTATGCCTGAGGACCCAGGTTTGATCCTGAAGGAGTCTGATTGAGGACTCAGACTATCAACATCTAAATCCTGGCTCCAAATCAATCACCTAATCATTCAATCGATCCTGGCCCTCACACTGCTGAGAAATGATATTAAGTCACAGAAGCTCTTCATGTTTCTATTCCCTCGCCCTAAGTGGGGCACATGTTATCATCTACCAGCTTCACAGTTTCAGGCTGAAAACTAAACTCATTAGTGACACATGTATAGAATAACTAAAAGAGTACCCGGTGTATAATCAGTGATTTAAAAAATGTTGTTAGCTTTTATAATTATTCTAATTGTAATTTTGGAAGATTAAATACTAAGTTAACTACATTTTGCTTGATATCATAATATGTTTTGGAATTAAAACATATATTATGTGATTATAAAAAGAAATCAAGGACAAGAGTAAGAAAAATTTTTAATTATTCTATTATTTAGTGTGTGGGTATTCTGGCTGCACGTATGTCTACGCACAAGTTATGTGTCTATTGCCTGCAGGGGCCAGAGGACGACACTGATTCTGCTAGAAATGGAGTTATAGACAACTGTAAGCTGCCATGTGGGTGCCGGGAATTGAACCTGGGTCCTCTAGAAGAGCAGTCAATGCTCTTAACCACGTGAGCCACAGATGAGTCATCTCTCCAAGCTCAAAAAGGGTAAGATTTTAAAAGACAGATGGCAGAGAACAGAAGCAGATCAGTGCTAACAATGAAGTAGACAGGGCAGGCAAGAAAAATGCAAGTTTGGCCGCACACATCTGCAAACCCTGTCACTCAGGAGGCTGACATGGGAGGATAAAGAGGTTCAAGACCAACCTAAGCAATTCTACAAGCAGCCCTTCGACCGCCAGTTCAAGACCAGCTTGAACTACATAGCAAGTTCCAAGCTGACCAGTACAAGCAGAAGGCAGAAGCAGAGAGAGGACACTGAAAAGTGTCATCCTCACAAAACCAACATCATCACACATGTCCAATAAAACCTCAGAAACAGGCTTAGGGTCAAGGAAAGACAGCGGCATATACTCACTCATGAACTCTGCTGTCACCATAGAGATCGCTCAGGCCAAAGCTGATGTAGTGCCAGTGCTCAGGGATGTTGGCAGAAGGACTCCCCATATTCCTGTACATGCTAACATAATCCAACGGGTCTGGACCACCCAACCTGAAAAAGACAAAACACACGGTGTCAATTTAAACCTAGAAACCAGAAAATATCAAGTAAGAGGCTCTGCTCTACAAACCCGAAATCTCCATCCTAGAGGGACCTAAAACAAAAGATAACTAAAGCAGGGCAAAAATCTCTCTAGCGATGAACCAAGGAAAAGCATCCGAGGCTATGTGATCCCACATGGTCAAGAAACTCCCTCCTCTTCCCTCCAACAGACAGGGCCTCTTTTAGAAACGAAGCAGACTTGCTGGCTGCACATTTTGCTGACTCCAAATGGAGTCTTCTATGGTGCCTGACAGCATGCCAGGCTTCAAGAGATGCATCAATGGCTTCTGTTGAATGACCATCCAGAGTATGACCAATGGACATCATTCCTGCAGTACAGGTTTCATTCTATACCTGTCTCTTAGACAGCTAGTTCCTGAAAGCCTATATTGTGCCTTCTAGTATTGTTTCTTCTGAATACACACAAAGCCTCTGGCCTGCACAGACCCCAGCCTGAACACCACAGATCAAAACGTAGTCACTGCAAGTTACCAAGTCCAAGCATCAGCTAGCCCAGCTCTGCACCGAGCACTGCACCACGACCCAGACTGAACCCTGTCAGCAACTGCATTCTAAAGAGGGTCCCAGGAGGAATCTGTCTCAGAGGGAGAGCTGGGACAGTTCACAACTCGAAGCTCCTAAGAACCACACTAAGTCTCCCCATAAACCCAACAGAGAAGCAGTTGAGGAAGAGATTCAGTCATTACCTCACTGGAGATTTAACTCAATAAAAGTTCTTTTAGCAATTAGTGCCTAGGCAAAAGAAAGCAGACAACAGACAAGAGGGCTTTCCTTCAGAATGGACAGGAAAACAGACTTGAGAAGCACACTAAATGGAAACCATCAGCAGAAGAGAGCGTGCACTGAGCCCATGAACCCCGCAGTTGAGCTGCCTCACACGGACCGCTCCACAGACTGTAGACGCCTTGCCTGGCCTGGGACATGGACAGAAGTGAATGTTGCAAGTGGGCTAAACTACTGAGGGAATGCTAACAACCAAATAAAAGACATGGTACAGGAGATCCCAGCAAGTGTGCCAAGACTATGCAATTCAAACCCTATCTTAAAACCAGTAAGTCTAGTTTCATCTTCTTTGCCAGGATGTTATTAGCCTTTGCAGAAATCTTTATTCTCTGGGGGGAAAACCTAAGTTACTTATAGAATTCATAAGAAACAAAGTCACTCCAAATAGCTTAACTCTCACTTGAGTGAGTTAGGTGAGGGGACAAGTCTCTATGTCTGCTTTTTGTTTGTTTTCTTTTCTTTTAATTATTTTTTTCGAGACAGGGTTTCTCTGTGTAGCCCTAGCTGTCCTAGAACTCACTCTGTAGATCAGGCTGGCCTCGAACTCACAAAGACCTCTGCCTCCCAAGTGTAGGGATTAACGGCATGTGCTCCACCACCTGGCCTCTGTCTGTCTTTAACTGTGATTTCACCAAATCATTTGGCTTTAAGTTGAATTTAAAAACATTTTGGGGAAGAATAGAGGACCCCATTATGGCTGCAGAATCCTAAAAAAGACAGGCTCCATATTCCCTCCAACTTCCTACTGGAAATCCCAAGAGTCTTTGCTGCAGCCTAGGTCTATCCAGCAACAAGCAGTGAACTGTTGGCTGCCCTGCTCCACCTGCCAGCACGCTGTAGCTCCTTCAGACAGACTCCCAGGAGAGGTCACATCAAATAGGAGCCACAAGAGGAGTCAGGGAGCCTGGCGGTGGTGGCGCACACCTTTAATCCCAGCACTTGGAGGCAGAATCAGGCAGATGTTTTTGAGTTTGAGGCCAGCCTGGTCTACAGAGTTCCAAAACAGCCAGGGCTACACGGAGAAATCTTGTCTTGAAAAACAAAAACACCAGCACTTAGGAGGCAGAGACAGGAGGATCTCTGTGAGTTCAAGGCCAGCCTGGTCTACAAGAGCTAGTTCCAGGACAGGAACCAAAAAGCTACAGAG
>NC_022015.1:74019827-74020562 GCF_000317375.1 Microtus ochrogaster | reverse complement strand
TTCGAGGCCAGCCTGGTCTACAAAAGCTAGTTCCAGGACAGTTAGGACTGTTACAGGGAAACGCTGTCTCGAAAAACAAACAAAAAGAGACTCAAACAGCCTCCTAACCAAGCTCAGAGAGTGCTGGCCTATCACTCACACTCAGATGAAGGTTGAAAATTGTGTTTTATACTTAGAAAAAGATGTGATCTAACGGCCTAAAGCATCCTTGACCTTACTTCCCGACACCTGGCTTCTCTAAAGGACAGCTGCAGCACTAGAGTGGACCCAGGACACGAGGCTCTACCTCCCGCTTTGATCAAAATCTCAACTCTTAGCTGGAGAACCCCTGCCAGCCAGGGTCCACTAGCTAAAAAGTCACCCCTCAAACCCAAGAGAAATCCCATAGCCAGACCCAAGCAGTTTAGCCAGCCCCCCTGCTGCAAGAACTGAAGGGTTACAACACGCTTCTTCTGTATCTCAATTCTGTAAATCTGAGTCTCAGAAAAAAACAGACCCTAAGCTCTCTCCTCTTAGATTCCTGTGTCTAGGTGGCATTTCTTATTTCACAAAATGCTGTCCATGCCTTCTCAATTGTTATCACATGCTGGTCTACCTCTGAGGATCCAGCCTCATACACGCTTGCAGAAGAAAGAAAAATGCTGTAACTACTCTTGGTCCTGTGGATAATATTTCCTTACCTTAACCGCACAACTCTCTGGATAGCCAGGGAGGTACATAGAACCAGGGGCCAGC
>NC_022015.1:74000280-74019713 GCF_000317375.1 Microtus ochrogaster | reverse complement strand
GCTCTGTAGACCAGGCTGGTCTCGAACTCACAGAGATCCGCCTGCCTCTGCCTCCCGAGTGCTGGGATTAAAGATGTGCGCCACCATCGCCTGGCTTCCCCTCACTCTTAAACAAGATCACAGCAAACCTCCTGGGAAGGTCAGCCTCATTTCTCTCCTAACATGGGACAAGTTCACAACATAGTTAATATAAAGGGGCAATAAAATGACTGATTAAGTTAGCACTGCTAACTTAGTGGTGCCCGCCTTTAATTCCAGTACTCTGGAGGCAGAGGCAGGGGACTCTCTTTGAGTCCAGGCCATAATGAGTTCTAGGACAGCCAGAGCTACACAGTGAGACCCTGTCTCAAAACAACAACAAGAAGAAAGATTAGCAAGAGCTCTTTTCCACTCAGAAGCATTCTTGACTGCTTTTCCATCTGGGAAGAGTGTGCCCGCCACAGATGCACTGCCGCCACACCTCCTGGCTACCAGGCCCTCATCAGGTCCCCAGGCCCTTTCGGGCTGTCAGCTTTCTTTACATCATCCTCCCACTGCCATGGGGAGTTAGCCTGGACCCTGTACAGCCTGCCTTCTCTAGGAGTAACAAGATATCACACAGGAAAAAGACCCAGCCTTAAAGGGGGTGTAAGCAGCCCCTTCCCCCTTCAAGTCTACCTTTTGCCAATTACTCCCCCCGCCCCCAGCAGTCACCAGGATCCACGGAAAGGGGTCATCTACAGTGAGCTCCTGCATGGACGTGGCCATCTCTTAGTCTATTTTTGGTTCAGAAAGACCATGAGAACTCGTCCCCATCACACCTGTTTTGTCTGAAGGCTGACTAAAGAAACGGGTTGCAAACAAGAATGGGAGATCAGAAAGTGTCATTTCTACCCCCAAAGAAAGAGCATTTGGAAACTGATCCTTTACTGAGCATCCTTAAAGTTATCCTGGGCTTCCCAGAGAAACTTCAGCTGAAATACCGAAAACATGACAGGAAGCGCTTCTTCAGGCTGCACTTCACTGCCTCGGGTCTCCACCACGCACCTCCCACGATAAGTGGCAAGCTACGATTCCCTTCAACCCCCGAGCGAAGAAAGCATGGCTCTCCCTGAGCCTGTTCTTAACTAACGTCCTAAAGCAAAAGCAGCTGCAACGCCAGAAACAAGCTCTGCAGAGAGAGAACTGTGCAGAGTAAGCAAAAAGTTTATCTGGAAGAGTTGCTCTGTCAAACTTCAAGTGCAACAGTTTCGCGCTGAATGACAGAAGCCCCTGCGCTCGGGAAGGTCCGGAAAGAAGGTCATCTCCTCAACCCTTCACTCATCAAAGGCACAATGCCCTCATCTTGCTCCCTCCTAGCCCACAGGGGCGTCCTGGTCCCCGGACCGCCCTAGACTACGCGGTCTCGTGCCCTCAAAGCCCTAGCAAATGTTCTCCAGGCCCCGCCTCACCTCCCCCATTCCACTCCAGCCGCCCCCTGGCTTCCCCGAGCCCACTAATGACCCACTACGGGCGCCCCCTCCTTTCTCCACGTTTACAGTTCCCTCTCACACGTCCCCCCCCCCGCTCCTGCATACACCCCCAGTTCTCCCAATCCCGGTTAACCCCTCACTACTCAAGGGATCCGTTAACCCTTTGTCCCCACTCCCAACTTCTGTCTTAACTCCTTCCCCAGCATCAGGAAGCTCTTGGTTCCCAAGTACTTTAACTGTTTTCTTCCTCCTGCTCCAGCAAATTACTTCGTCCCCGGAGCTCGAAGATTTCCCGGCCGGCCCCCGTCCTCCAGAGGCCCAGAGCGTACCAGTACTTGACGATAGCGGTGACCTGGAGCGGGTTCGGCTGGTCGGGGTAAAGGCGGCGGCACTCTCCGTAGATGGCGTGCAGTCCCGGGGGAAAGAGGGAGGCAAAGGCCGGAGGGGCACTAGGGCCAGGGGCCGGGGGCGCGGCGGGGCCGGGGGCGACGCTAGGCCGCAGCTCCGCCATCGGGGCGCGTAGGGCGCGCGGGGAACCCGGGAGGGTAGAGGAGGGAAAGCGCCCTGATGGACTAGCGGACCCACTGTGGATGCGACTCCCCGAGGCGATGGGGGCTACGGCGAGGTCTAGCTCCGCGCCTGCGCACGGTGCTTCGTCCGCCCAAGCCCTAGCCTTCGCGAAGTCGGCCAGAGGGTGCTGAGGGACCGCGGGGAGCTCCAGGGGGCGGGGCGTCGACGTGCCCTTGGCTGGCACCTATTGGCTAGTGCCGTTGCCAGTCACAAGAGGGGAAGGCGTGACTTGACAATGGGCCCCGCCTCCCTGCCCCTGTGCTGGGAACGTCCCAAGGATCTTGGCCTCCCCCTAGTGACAGGAGGAACCCAGTTTTAAACCCAGATGCAGTTTAAAATAGAGGTGCTAGGGCCGGGCGATGGTGGCGCACGCCTTTAACCCCAGCACTCGGGAGGCAGAGGCAGGCGGATCTCTGTGAGTTCGAGGCCAGCCTCGTCTACAAAGGGAGTTCCAGGAGTTCCAAAGCTACAGAGAAACCCTGTCTCGAAAAACCAAAAAATAAAATAAAATAAAATAAAATAAAATAAAATAGAGGTGCTAGGGTCCGATGATAGCTCTAAGAAGCTCCTAAGAAGCGCTTAACATTATTTTGTTGACCCGATTTTAAGATAAGCCCGAAAACTGACCAATTCATTTTTTTGTGTGCCATTAATTTTTATTTGTTTGGTTTTTCGAGACAGGGTTGCTCTGTGTAACAGTTCTGGCTGTCCTAGAACTTGCTTCATAGACTAGACTGGCCTCGAACTCATGGAGAATCGCCTGTCTCCGCCTCCCGAATGCTGGGATTAAAAGGCGTGGCGTGTGTCATTAATAATATATTACAATCCTTTACTATTTCTAGGCGCTAGTGACTAAAAGCAACTTGAAGAGGCAGGGAAATAAATACTGCAAGGAAAAATATCAGGCTGTTAAAAGCATTTATGCATACTTTCTCTTCACTTGAATATTCTCATCCATCTAGGTTTTACACTCAAGAAAAGAGATACTAAAGCAGTTTTTAAACATTTAGGTGAGGGCTGGAGAGATGGCTCAGAGGTTGAGAACACTGATAGTTCTTCCAGTTCAATTCCCGGCAACCACATGGTGACTTACAACCATCTGTAATGGGGTCTCGCGCCCTCTTCTGGCCTGCAGGGATACACGCAGACTGGCCACATCATAAATACGCAGTTGTATACATAATAAATAAATACATCTTTTTAAAAAATGATATTTTAGACCAGTAGTTCCACTGCATCCAACTTTAGATGTTTTTGATAACTTTTGTTAGCTTTCGTTACAAGGGTTTTTGTTTTGTTTGTCGAGGACAGGGTTTTTCTGTGTGGCCCTGGCTGTCCAGGAGCTCACTCTGCAAATCAAGCTGACCTCGAACTTAGAAATCCACCTGCCTGTGTCTCTCGAGTGCGTAGCTACCAGCTGGAAGGGCTGCGGATCTTGTACATGCAGGAAAAGCAATTTACCACTGAGAGACATTCCAGTCCCAGAAATGTTTATTAATAGTTTATATTGCCCAAGTGAAGGAATGGCTGATTAGTGGTGGGACTAATCTGAAAAATTTAACCGCACCTGAACTACTGACTAATCTCAGACCAAGTACTCTAGACTCTAGAATTTTTTTTTTAAATATTTATTTATTATTTATTATGTATACAATATTCTTTCTGTGTGTATGCTTGCAGGCCAGAAGAGGGCACCAGACCTCATTACAGATGGTTGTGAGCCACCATGTGGTTGCTGGAAATTGAACTCAGGACCTTTGAAAGAGCAGGCAATGCTCTTAACCTCTGAGCCATTTCTCCAGCCCTAGAATTTAAGAGTGTACTGGGAAACGCTTCGAAGGGACTACAAATCCAGGCATGCATCAACCTGTGGCTCTCGAATCTACCGAGACTACAAACCCCATAGCACCTTACATCGGAAATACACCGACCAATTTTCTAAACCCCGCGGGACTCAGGCCCTGTTTGGAGCTCTGGCCCTGCGGCAAAGGGTTCTGGGGACTGTAGTTCTTGGGAGGCGCGGTCGGGCCGCTCCCTGAACGCCCAGAACCGGCGTGCGCATGCGTGTCAGTGGCGTTTGCAGCGGACCGGGCTGGCAGTTCCTTCCTCGGAAGGAAAGATTCCTCTGCCATGGAGTCCTACGACGTGATCGCCAACCAGCCTGTTGTGATCGACAACGTGAGTAGCGTCTTTCCTATCTCTGAAGAGACTGTGCTGTCCTCCAGAAGGGATCGTTTCCGAGGTTTCTGCCTAGGCCGCCTGCTCTTTGTCACTGGCCCGGCCTGTCAGGCGGGTTCAGCTGCCGCCGCCCCCGTCCTCTCCACATCCACAGTTTGCACGGAGGGCGGCCAGCAGCACCGTGTGACGGAGAATTTGAGGGCAGACAAAGGGAAGAGGTGTAGACTGAGAAGGGTCCTTGGACCCTCGGCTCAAGGGGCCTTAACCGTTCTCTGAGACCCTAGCACCCGCCTTCTCCCTGGCCTCCCATGACTCAATTGGCTGCTCTCGCCGTCTATCTTGGCCTATTGGTCCCGCCTTTGGGCCTTGCCGGATTAGAACAACACTCTGCGATTATTGGCTGGCGCGCTTGTCGCTCTTCTGGCCGCCATAGTGTTTCCCTTCTGTGAGGGGTGGGGCAGTGCTCTAGGGCGGTGGGGATTGGCTGGACTCACTCAGTGCGGAAGGCGATGGCTGGGCCACCGGTGAAGAAGGGCAGTTTCCTTGGGTGTGAGCCGGCCGGACGGCGTAGTAAACTGTACCTGGGTGGGGCCGGGTAATCTGGTGCCAGAAATGGCTATAGGATATCAGTTATTTTTGTGATTATAAATTATAGTTAGTAAAGGTTAACAAAAAGGAGAGTGAAAAAATGAAAAGCAAGCCAGATGCTTTCCTTTTGCGGTGCCCGGCTGAGAGGCGGCAGATTATCTATGCAGTGTCTGTCAGGGACGCAAGCGTTTGCAGGGCACTTTGGCCAACATATAAATGGAAGCCTCAGGAAAAGGGAATGGCTCAGAAGGAAGTTTGCCGCCCCTTTCACAGAAGGAACGTCCAAGGTGGAAGAGATCAAGGTCATATTCCGCAGCGGTGCCCTCTAAGTTCATCGCCTTATCCAAATGTCGTTCCTTTGCTAGCCACGCCCCCACAAATTCATCAATAATGACAAATAGAACCTAAATATTGCTCTTATGAGGCTGGGCAGTTATCTTCAGTTTCTGTATTTCACTCAAAGGTTTGGTCCAGGCGAGACTGATTGAAATCTTCCGTGCTCTTTCAAGACCCCTTCCTTGAGACAAACCACCTGTTCCCTCTGTCCTAGGCCGACCTTATCCGATCAGAGTACCTGTGATGCTCCAGCCCTTCTGACCTGGGCGAGCCACTAGGTTCTTTTATTTGCATTGTAGGTAGATGAAGATTGCTCTCCCCAGTTTATGCAGGAACAGGAGGCTGGGGAAGATTTTTCAGATCACCCACTTTAGGAGTTGAAGATCCAACTAACAGTGAAATCACCTGGTTCCAAGTTCTTCAGTCTTTCAAGGAAGGCTGCTTTATATGTTGTAAACTGCCTTTTTAAAAGGTGAGGCTGAGCCGGGGCGGGGTGGTGCACGTCTTTAATCCCAGCACTCTGGAGGCACAGGCAAGCGAATCTCTGTGAGTTTGAGACCAATCTGTTGACAGAGCGAATTCCAGAACAGCTAGAACTGTTCTGTAGAGAAACCTTGTCTTGAAAAAAAGAACAAAAAGGGTGAAGCTGAGATTGGGAGGTGGGGTGGGGCGGTGGCCCAGCTGGTAGTGCTTGTCTGACATGCATGACATGACATGTGCTGGGCTCCATCCCTAGCACAGCATAGACCTGGCCTATAAATCGGATGTGGTGGTCCATGCCTGTAATCCCAGCACTAGGGAGGTGGAGACAAGAAAAGCCGAAATTCAAGGTCATTGTTTGAAGCCAGCTCCTAAGACGTGAGACCCTGATTGTTTGTTTGTTTGTTTGTTTGTTTGAGACAGGGTCTTGTGGAATTTCTTGTTCTCAGTGTTGATATCTAGAGAACACGACTACTTATGTGTTTAGCTCATTTCTGAGTGTTGGATCCACCTTTTATTTAGTTGTTAAAAGAAAGAACTGTGTCAGAATGATCCGTCTCAGGCTAGAGACGTGGCTCAGCAGTTCAGAGCGCTTGGTGCTCCTGCAGGGGACCACAGTTCCATTCCCAGCACCCTTGTAGGCAGCTTACAGCTCCAGAGGGTCCGACACCCTCTTTGGTCTCTGAGGGCCCTTGCACGCACGTACATAGACCACACACAAGACATACACATATACACATAATTAAAATAAAGTCTTTTTAAAAAAAGAATTATCAGTTTTGTTTTGGCATTAACAGTGCAGGAACAGCCTGCTCATCCCACCAGCTCCTTTGCCTTCGATCCCTGGAGCTGAAGTTACAGGCGGTTGCAAATTCACTCGCAACCAGTATGGATTCTGGGAACCACTCTAGTCCTCTGGAAGAACAGCAAGTGCTCTCAACTAATGAGCTATCTCTTCAGCCTCCCATTTCTTTTCTCAGATTTTGTACACTGCATGCATGCAGGGCCTGTTGAGGCCTGCAGAGGGCGTCCGATGCCCTGGAACTGGAATTATAGAGTCATGAGCTGCTGGGTTGGTGCTTGGGAATCCACTCTGTGTCCTGTGGAAGAGCAGCAAGTGTCCTTAACTGTCTGTCCAGACTTTGTTTCTTTTCTTACAAAGACTCTCACTATGCAGCTCTGGCTACACTGGAGACTCGTTATATAGACAAAGCTGGCTTCAAACTTAGGGTCCTCCTGCCTACCTGCCTCCAGAGATCTGAGATTACAGGTGTATACCACCGTATGGAAATCAGAAGAGAAGTTCACATGTAGTCTGCCATTTGTAGCCATTGCCAGTAAATCTAAGTCTTGTGATTTACGAGAACAGTTAGGTAGGTAGCAGCAAGTGCTGGAGGAATGGGTTCTTCTGATGCGGAATGACTGTTACTGGGCACAGGGCATCTTTTTGGAGTGTAAAATAAGTTCTTCAATTAGTTACAAGTTTGTGATTAAACCCTGGTTATATACAAGTCTGACCATACTAAAATACATCGAACTGTACTATACCTTAAATTTGTAAATTATGTGTGTGAAATTTTATCTCAGTAAGTTTTTTGTCTTTCTTTAAAGTACTTTATGAACCAAACAGAGTCATAGAATCAAAATGGACCAATTAGCAACCCCTGTCCTGGAACCAGCGCTCTAAAAGAATCCTGCTCTTATTTGTGAGATGGGAGATCACGGGCCTCTTTCCCACCACATCAAGCAACCTGAAGTGCTTAGATAAAATCTGCTCAGGCACAAGCCTACAGCCCGCTGGTGCTGGGAGAGCCTGCTGAGGGAGTTGCTCCTTGCCTGCATCAGAATGGTCATTGGTGGCTAGGAGCTGTCTTTAGCCCTCCTAAATCCAACATTTCATGAGACTGCATTTTCAAGAAGCCTCTACAGGGTGTTTGTTTATTTCCTTTGCTAAAGCAAATAGCATGGGGGCAGCTCATTGAGAGGTACACAGTTCCTGTCTAGATGCTGTTAAAGAAGTGGATGTCGGCTTTTGTGTGCTCTGAGGTGAGATACAGAATAGAGTACCTCACTCACCTCCTGCCCCTGCTTGTTGGTCCAGCCCTGGACCTGACAGGCCTGCCGGGGCCCTAGGGACAAGCTGGGTCTGGTTCTTCTGAACGCATCACTCTGATGCTACATTTGCCTTCTTCACACCACCTCTGCCTGGGGCTGCTTGCTGGCGTTGCAACTGCTCGTTCAGATTCATAATTTAGGTTCACCTGCCAATTTCTTTTGTAATTTTTTTGTTTCTTTTCTTTTTTTTTTTTTTTTTTTTTTTTTGAGACAGGGTCTCACTCTGTAGACCAGGCTGATTTTGAATTCACAGAGGTCTGCCTGCCTCTGCCTCCCAAGTGCTGGGATTAAAGGTGTGTGCCACTTCTGCCTGGCAACTATCTGTCACTCCTTTACTTGTGATTTTAACTCTCATCAGCTTGTCTCTTGTGAGTGTCTAGCAGATGACAGATGTGACATCTCTGATCTTAAGGAACTTGAAATAAAGTAGAGAAAAGGGGGAAGCAAAAATTGTAACAGAGGGCAGTGAGACACTTGCTTTGTCATGTAGTGGTGGTTTGCTGCCAGACACAGGAGGATAATCACAGGTTTCCCTTCAAAAAGGCACAGTACTGCAGTGGGCCTGTTACACTTCTGCTAGAAAGACAGAGACAAATAAATGCGTCTGGCATTGCTTCACTTGGCTTTGGGTTTTGTTGAGCTCTGTTTGCATTTATATATATGGTGTTTTGCCTGCATGTCTTTACACCACAAACATGCAGTGCCACAGTGTGGTTGTTGGGAATCCATCTGGGTCCTCTAAAGAACAGTCAGTGCTCTTAACCACTGAGCCATCTCTAGTTTGGTTTTCTGAAGCAAGGTCTTGCCATGTAGCTTCCTTAAATCTGGATCTTCCTGTCTCAGCCTCCAATTGCAAGTGTATACAGGCATGTGCCACATGCTTGGCTGAATCTGATGTCTTAAGCTGCCTTGTTACCCAGACTCTTGTCCTTGTGCTAGTAAACTCAAAGCAAACTACTTGGGAAATCAACTCTTAAAAATATTCAAATCTAAAGTCAGGTGGTGGTGATACACTCCTTTAATCCCAGCACTCGGGTGGCAGAGGCAGGTAGATCTCTGTGAGTTCAAGGCCAGCCTGGTCTACAGAATGAGTTCCAGGACAAACTTTAAAAAAGCTAGAGAAGGGGCTGGAGAGATGGCTTAGAGGTTAAGAGCATTGCCTGCTCTTCCAAAGGTCCTGAGTTCAATTCCCAGCAACCACATGGTGGCTTACAACCATCTGTAATGAGGTCTGGTGCCCTCTTCTGGCCTGCAGACATACACACAGACAGAATATTGTATACATAATAAATAAATATAAAAAAGCTAGAGAAACCTGTCTCAAAAAAAAAATTCAAGCTTTTCTTCTGCTGCTGCCAAGGTGCTCGGTTCTTCCGAGGAAGCTAAGGCTGCTTTGGGGTGAGGCCCTCACTTCATCCGGCGACTAGCACCGTGCTGGCAGTCCGCAACGTGGCCTCTGTCTCTGAGCTCGCCTGCATCTTCTCTGCCCTCATCCTCCACCACGACGAGGTGAGGGAGGATAAGATCAATGCCCTCATTAAAGCAGCTGGTGTCAATGTTGAACCTTTCTGGCCTGGCTTGTTTGCAAAGGCCCTGGCCAATGTCAACATTGAGAGCCTCATCTGCAATGTAGGGGCTGGTGGGCCTGCTTCAGCAGGCGGTCCTGCCCCCTCCACCGCTGCTGCCCCAGCTGAGGAGAAGAAAGTGGAAGCAAAGAAGGAAGAATCCGAGGAGTCTGATGACGACATGGGCTTTGGTCTTTTTGACTAGGCGTTTTGATACCATGGCTAATAAAAGGATGAATCTGTAAAAAAAAAAAAAAAAAAAAATTCAAATCTAGCTGGGCGGTGGTGGTGTATGCCTTTAATCCCAGCACTGGGGAGGTAGAGGCAGGCGGCTCTCTGTGAGTTTGAAGCCAGCCTGACCTAACTTTCCAGGACAGCCAAAGCTATACAAAGAAACCCTGCCTCAAAAACCTAAAAAAAGAAAAATAATTCAGATCTGAGAGTGCATGGCGGCACACAACTGTAAAATCCCGTCGTTGAGGAGATGAAGGCAGTAGAGCAGGAGTTCTGGGTCACCTCCAGCTCCAGAACAAGTTTGAGGCCAGCCGGTGCTACGTGAAATCCTGTCTTGGGACTCACCTTCACTCTCTGGTCTGGACCCCTGCCAGGAGATCCAGCTAGTCTGTAGGCTGGACACACCCTGTGCAGACAATGAATAAGTAGAAGCTTGAACTAACAAGTTCCTGAAGGTCTTTTGCACGGTGCTGTGCTCATCCATCCATACCATTGCCCAAGCCCTGGGGTTTGCCGTCAGAGAATTCCCCCTCCTAGGCTTTTGAGCTCAGGTCACAGCTGCAACTTCCCGGGCTCCTTGCCACACTGTCCAGGCCAGCGAGTCTGCACATCTTCCCTTATTTGCTGTCTCCCCAGTCCTTCCACCGCTTCTTACCACACATACCCCGTCCTCAGACTGGCTAGAGGCAGACACACCGAGATGACTGCTCTCGTCACCTCCAGATGGGGTGTGTTTGGTGCAAAGATAATCTGGCTAGCTTGCATCTGTCATGTACTAACTGTATGCAGTGTGGAGAAGTAGTTGACGGAAAGCCAGGTGAGCTAGAAGAACATGGGCATCAGATCTGGTTGTAGTCAGGGTTAGAGGAAGGGAATGGGCGGATTTGCAAACAGCATCAGCTCTTGCCGTCTTCCCTGCACGTGGTTGTGAGTTCCTACAGTCAGTGTTCACATTGGTTGGGTCCTGGAAGATATGATGCTTTTTACTTGTTAGAAAAGGGGTTCTTGCTGGGTGGTGGGCAGTGGTGACACATGCCTTTAATCCCAGCACTTGGGAAGCAGACGCAGGCAGAACTCTTGAGTTCGAGACCAGCCTGAGCTAGTTCCAGAACAGGAACCAAAAGCTACAGAGAAACCCTGTCTCGAAAATCAAAAAAAAAAAAAAAAAAAAAAAAAAAAAAAAAAAAAAAAAAAAAAAAAAAAAAAGAAAGAAAGAAAGAAAGAAAGAACGAGAAAGAAAAGAAAGGAAGGAAAGAAGGAAGAAAAATGAAGAAAGGAAGAGAGAAAGAAAATAAAAAGGAAAGGGTTCTTTCTTTCCTGACTCTGCACTTGAGTCGTGGAGCAGGAGTTTGACTCTTGTCTTCTCTCCTCAGGCAAGACATTGAGACCTCCCTGCCCTCAACTGTCAGGCAAAGGAGTAAAACACTGGCTTGTAAAAAACAACAAACCCTACAAAGTGTAGTACTTGTGTCCTATAAGAGCCAGAGAACATGCATCCAGGCAGAATTAGTGCAAGATACCTAGTGAGATGTGTCCTAGAGACCTGGGACAGGAAGGTTAACGTGTAAGGCTAGGAGAACAGAAAAATACACATGCTTTCCCTGCCGCCCTACTTGTGGTAATTACTTCTAGGTAATTCTATTTCTCACGTTTTCTGTTTATTTTTCTTCCTTTTATTAATATTTTAAATTGCATTTTATTTGTTATCGTGTATGTGCATCGACAGTTCAGGTATGTACATGGCATAGTACACATGTGAAGGCAGAGAGCAAGTTTGTAGAGCTGGTTCACTTTCCACCAGACGGGTATGACAAAGGCTTTTATCTGATAAGCCCCATTAATATCACTTGTTATACTCAAAGTATATTCCATGTAGTAAAGGAGAAAACTACAGAAAAATTGAACAGTTCATTGAGTATGCAGTGGAGGTCCTGGCCGCCATCTCCAGTCCCGTCTCTTCCTGAATAGTATTCACCTTCTCCTGTGCTCCTGTCAACACGTCTGTTATACGCACAAATATGTGCTCTTTCTCTCTGAATGGAAATGGAACCATACCTAACAGCTTGACTTATTGCTGGGCCTCACTTTTCTTTGTCCTCTCTCCCCAGGGATCCGGTGTGATTAAAGCTGGTTTTGCTGGTGATCAGATCCCCAAATACTGCTTTCCAAACTAGTAAGTCATTTTGAGGTTGGTTGTGACTGTGGGGCTCTTGTCGACTTTGTCCCGTGCCCAGCCCTGCCTCATTGAGGAGGAAGAATTCTCAGGTTAGCCTTGGTACCCAGGACGATAAGCAAAGGATGTGAATGAAGGGGGTTCTAGATAAGCAAAGGAATGTATTACTACCTGGCATATACTGAGAGGTGCAGCAAAAGGCCTCTAATTTTTTTTTTTTTGGTTTTTCGAGACAGGGTTTCTCTGTCGCTTTAGAGGTTGTCCTGGAACTAGCTCTTATAGACCAATCTGGTCTCAAACTCACAGAGATTCACCTACCTCTGCTTCCCGAGTGCTGGGATTAAAGGCGTGCGCCACCACCGCCCGGCTGGCCTCTAATTTTTTTAAGTGTGTGTGTGTGTGTATGTGTGTGCATGTGAGTGTGTGTGAGAGTTGGAGGAGGTAGGTGCTACAACATGTGTGTGCTGGTCAGAGCACAGCGTTGTGGAGTCAGTCTGCTCCTCCCACCTTTATGTGGTTCCAGGGATCAAACTCAGTCCACCGACGAGCACATCAAGAGCCCTTTTAAAGCTGGCCCTCTTTTTAAAAATCTGATTCTAAGGCTGGGTATGGTGTCACATGCCTTAAGTCCAGCACTTGGGAGGCCAGCCAGGTCTTCGTGGTGAGTTTCAGGATAATCAGGACAACAGAAAGACCCTGTCTCAAAACAAACAAACAAACAAACAAACAAAAAACAAACCAACTCTGATTCTATCTAATGCCATCAATTTTTGTCCTTGGTGACTTAGAGAGCCACAGAACCCTCTATTTTTATTTTATTTTATTTTTATTTTTGGTTTTTCGAGACAGGGTTTCTCTGTAGCTTTTGGGCCTGTCCTAGAACTTGCTCTGTAGACCAGGCTGGCCTCAAATTCACAGAGATTCGCCTGCTTCTAAGTGCTGAGATTAAAGGTGTGTGCCACTACCACCCAGCTTATTTTTTTTTTAATTTTTAATTTAGTTTTATTTTATTTTTTGGTTTTTCTTTGTTTTTTTAATATTTATTTATTATGTATACAATATTCTGTCTGTGTGTATGCTTGCAGGCCAGAAGAGGGCATCAGATCTCATTTCAGATGGTTGTGAGCTACCATGTGGTTGCTAGGAATTGAACTCAGGACCTTTGGAAGAGCAGGCAATGCTCTTAACTGCTGAGCCATCTCTCCATCCCTATTTTTTTGGTTTTTCAAGACAGGGTTTCTCTGTTTAACAGCTCTTGGTGTCCTGGAACTAGCTCTGGAGACCAGGCAGGCCTCGAACTTACAGAGATTTGCTCTGCCTCCTAAGTGTGCCACCACTGCCCAGCCATTTAGAAATTCTATCTATACACACATTGGGAAAATATAAGAACTAGAGTTATAATTTACAAACAATATAATACAAGTCGATAATATGAAAATAACTTGAAATAGTACATATTCTTTTTATCTTTATTTTTTCAGAGCTTGAATATGAAGTTTTTTGAGAAAAGGGTAAAGGGGAGGGGAGAGAAAGACAGAGAGAGGGGACAAAGGCCTGCTTGCCTCTTCAGAAGAGCAGCGGGAAGAGAGCAGTACATGTTCTTTACACAAAACTCAGAAAGGAAAGGAAATGGAGGTTGACCTGAGACCTCCCTCTTCGGAGATGGGCACAGTGGACTGGGAGTACATTGCTGCATCTGGACTGTGCCCTCGTGGTCTGTCCTGAAATGAGAAATGTTCCTTTTGCTGTCTCTTCTAGTGTGGGCAGACCCAAGCATGTCCGTGTCATGGCAGGAGCCCTCGAAGGTGACATCTTCATTGGCCCCAAAGCTGAGGTAATCCCCAGTGAAGAAGGAACCACAGGCTGGCAGAGGACCTGCCTTAGCCTCCATAATGGAAGTTTTGCAGCTGGACACAGCAATGAGTAAAGGGATCATTTTCTCCCAAGAGTAGACTCTGGCCTTGGATAAAAAGTATCTAGAACCCCACTTTGTAATTTAGAGACCAGTCTGGAAAATGGGACTTCTACTGTCTTTCTGGATCTTGTCACTGCCTTACCAATGTTTAGGTTGATTGGTTTGGTTATATTTTTGGCAAGAGGGATTCAGGGGGGTGATCCATTCTGACCTGCCCTAGGTATGAGTTAATTACCCTAGCTTTGGCAGAACCATAACTACAGAGTCATTGCTGCCACGCTAGGTTCCAAGTGCGAAGGTGGGTACCACAGGGCACGTGGGGGCCATGGAAATGCGGAGACCTTCTGCTGTGCAGCTGCTCAGAGAGTACAGGCAGCTTGCAGCATACAGTCTCCAGCTTAGAATGATGCCTGCCCTCAGCATGGGTGAGGACTGCAGGCTGCAACCCTGGGAAGCTGCAGCTCCTTCAGAAGGGATTCTGCCTACACAGCTCAGGCCTGGGAGAGCAGGGTGCTAGGCAGAGCCCAGCTGCTGCTACAGACTGTGCCTTCTGCTTGCAGGAGCACCGAGGGCTGCTGTCAATCCGCTACCCCATGGAACATGGCATCGTCAAGGACTGGAATGACATGGAGCGCATCTGGCAGTACGTCTATTCTAAGGACCAGTTGCAGACCTTCTCAGAGGAGGTGAGGGGCCCATGTGTAGGACACTACTGTGCAGGATGCCACGCTGGGCAGAACTACACTCCCGTGATGATGAGGATGAGGATGGTAGTGACTGCTGCCAGGATGAGTCTAAATGTGTGCTGGCACTCGGCTTTATATACTTTCTAGAGATAGTCTAATTTTATCTTCATACCAGTCCATTAATATGTTCGAACTGAGCTGGGTGATGGTAGTGCAGGCCTTTAACCCCAATGCTCAGGAGGCAGAGGCAGTTCTAATATGTATATTAGAATGGAATTTAGGTATAGCAGCATATGCTTGTAATGCCAGCACCTGGAAGGCAGTAGTGGCAGGAGGGGGGAACATTTGAGACCAGTTTAGGGCCATGTAGCAAGACTCTTTTTTTGGAGGTGGGGGTATTTCAAGATAGGGTTTCTAAACCAGGCAGTGGTGGTGCACACCTTTAATCCCAGCACCTGGGAGGCAGTGGCAGGTGGATCTCTATGAGTTCAAGACCAGCCAGGTCTACAAGATCTAGTTACAGAACAGGCCCCAAACCTGTCTGAAAAACCAAAAAAAGATAGGGTTTGTGTACCTTGGCTGTTCTAGAACTAGTTCTGTAGACCAGGCTGGCCTCAAACTCACAGAGCTCCACCTTCTTAGGATTAAAGGTATGTGCTACCATTACCCAACCTTGATTTTTGTTCTTTGAGACAGGGTTTCTCTGTGTACCACTGATTGTCCTGAAAGTCCCTCTGTAGACCAGGCAATCCACAAACTTACAGACATCCTCCTGCCTCTGCCTTCTGAGTGCTGGGATTAAAAGTCTGTGCTACCCCAACTGACTATAGCAAGATTCTTATCTCAAAAAACAAAAATGGGGGCTAGAGATATACAGAGGTCCTGAGCTCAATTCCCAGCAACCACATGCTCACTCACAGCCCTCTCTAGTGGGATCTGATGCCCTCTTCTGGTATGCAGGTGTACATGCAGATAGAGCACTCAAAATAAGTCTTTTAAAAACAAAACAAACCAAAAAAGACCTGGGTTCAATTCCCAGGACCCACATGGCGACTCACACCTGTCTGTAACTCCAGATCTAGGGAATCCGACTCCTTCCCACAGACACATGTAAGCAAAACACCAATGAACATAAAATAAAAATTATAAATAATAATAAATAAAAGGGTTGTAAATGCAGCTCTGTGGAAGAGTCTAGCATGTGAACCAATCTCCAGTACCACAGAACAAAATCAATATTAAATTTTAATTTTCTATTTTGAGATATATTTACGTATCATAATTCAGAGTTTAACAAAATCTTGTCAAGTAGACAATACACAGCAGATTCAGGGACCTAGAGATGAGTTTTGGAAGACAAGGAGGTGGACTCGGAGGGTAAGGACAGAATGGGACTTTAGGATGTGAAGTTGGGCACGGCATGTGACTAGCTCAACTTTTTCCTCCGAGGGAGGTTGGCAGGTTCCCTGGACTAGCAGACTTTGAAGGCAGGGTCACGAGAGTGCACAGCCGGCTCACGCTGCCTGCCTCCTGGGCCTCTTTCCGCAGCATCCTGTGCTCCTGACTGAGGCGCCTTTAAACCCTCGGAAAAACCGGGAACGAGCCGCAGAAGTTTTCTTCGAGACCTTCAATGTGCCAGCTCTCTTCATCTCCATGCAAGCCGTGCTTAGCCTGTGAGTAGTAGCTGCCTGGCTCACATGGCCGCACACGGTAACCTGAGCCTCCGCCCGTGAGGAGGAGCTAGTAACTAGGAGAGTGAGAGGAACTTTTCCTGAAACTAGACATTGAGGCCTCAGAGGAAACCGGAAGCACGGGTGTGGCTGGGACTGCTGCTACCCCAGTGTCTAATCTCAGGTTTGGTGTCCAAGTCCATGACCATATGCCGCCCCTGCCCTTCCTGAAGGCTCAGTGTATCCCAGCATTGCTCTGTATTGTCTGTGCCAGGTACTGCGCAAGGCTGCTGGTGTATCTGTAATGAGGCTTTTGCTGTCCCACCAGCTACCTCCCAAATAATGACAGAATTATTATGAAAGCTTAGCCTATAGCTTTGACTTATTCTAACTAGCTCTCATAACGTATACTAACCCATTTATATTAATCTACATTCTATCACGTAGCATTATGTCTCTTCCATCCTGTTTCCCCTCTGTGTCTCCTGTGCACATAGATTTTCTTCCTCTTCCTTTCTCTCCTGGAAGTCCTGCCTATAGCTCCTGCCTAGCTATTGGCTGTTCATCTTTTTATTACACCAATCACAGCAAGAACATCTTCACAGGTGTACAAATAGCCACAACATATCTGTGAACCAGACACCACCACCCTGCCATGCTCCCCGATCCCCCCACACCCTGCCTCATGTCTTCATCTGTCTGCTGCTGAGATGGTACCCTATGACCTACACAGAGGATTTATTTGACCCCATTAAGAAATTGTGAGCCTGCCGGGCAGTGGTGGCGCAGCCCAGCACTTGGGATGCAGAGACAATCTCTGTAAGTTGGAGGCCAGTCTGATCTACAAGAGCTGGTTCCAGGACAGCCAGAGCTAAACAGTGAAACCCTGTCCCGAAAAACCAAAAAAAAAAAAAAAGAAGAAAGAAATTGTGAGCCAGCATTTTTAGTCTGGGAGATTTCCTAGGCTGAGTATGAGACCTAATGGTAGAGCCCTTGCCTAGTAGACAAAGGTGTAGGGTTTGATCCCCAGCATCCCCAGAAGGAAATTGAAGACTTCCATATCCAGATCTTAATGTGGCCTCTGAACAAATGAAAGCGCTCATATTTTTGGACTGCATTTCTGTAAGACAGAATTTACCTCGGCAGCAGCTGCTGAAGCAGAGTGTGTCAGGTGGGGGAACGTGGATCAAATAATCCCACACTAGCTCCGAACTGGGTATACTAAGGTTTTTCTTTATTAAGAAGGAAAACTCATGAATCATAGTGAGGAAATAGGAACGGGGTCAGACATTCAGGTGTGGCATATGGGAAGAAGAGGGCCAAGCAGGTGGGACCGTGGCTTTTTGGTACCCAAAGCCACACCTCAACCTGGTCCAGCCTCTCAAAGGCCATTGGCTGAAGGAGGTTCCCCATCAAGTTGCCATAACATACAGGGTGTACAAGCTGACTATACCTTTGACCTCTGAACACTGAGGCCGAGTAGGGGTTTGCTCCCATGCTTGAGTCTCTTATCTTTATCATTTGGAGATAGAAAACTATAGGCAGACCCCAGAGGCTGCCTGGGGAAGACCAGGCTCTCCAGGAAAATGAAAAGCATCGTGTTTTCCCTCGCTCTTCTTTACCCTCCCCTTTTCTTGGGAGTCGAAACTGCCCTTTAGGCCAGGTCTCCACGACAATTAAAGGCCTACTAGACTCCAGACAGGAAGGCCTGCTCTTCAGGATGCTGGAGAAGTTCTGCTCCTCATTCAAGGTTTCCCTGGTATTCCACTCTCCAGAAGGGCCCAGGAGAAAAGTAGACCCCAGGCTTAACTCCACTGACTCTGAGCTTTGACAGGTGAATTTCTTCCTGGAGGAGTATGGAACTCAGTGACTGTTCCTTTGCCTCAGTTATGCCACAGGCAGGACCACAGGCGTGGTGTTGGATTCTGGTGATGGTGTCACCCATGCAGTCCCGATTTATGAAGGCTTCGCCATGCCTCACTCCATCATGCGCATTGACATTGCTGGCCGAGACGTCTCCCGCTTCCTCCGCCTCTACCTACGGAAGGAGGGCTATGATTTCCACTCCTCCTCCGAGTTTGAGATTGTCAAGGCCATAAAGGAAGTGAGTGCTGTCCTGTGGGCCTAGGGGTGGGATGGGGAATAGTGACCCTCAGAGAGAAGAGGGTTAATGCTCCATGGGCCTGTGTTAGGCTCTGTTCTCCCCTGGCACTGTGTGTGGCTCTCTCCTTCACCTTCCTGAATCCCGCCATCTTGTGGGAAAGGAGCCATTTCCAGTCCCTAAGCTGGCCTCTGCACAGCACCCATTACTGCAGACTGTGGTTCACGTCCTTGGAGAAGCTGAAACAGCCTTTTCCTTCTTAAGTGGATCGTACCCTCCTGACATGCCTCTGAGCTGCTCATGGGAAACCAGAACCGTATCAGAGGTAGAAGGAGAAGGATGTCTACGCCTGGCTAAATTTGGGTAGCCTCAGGCCAAGCAGCTATAGAGCCAAGTCCCAGCTTTGCCTACCGGGAAGGTGGAACAAGAACTCAGGGCAGTTTCAAGACCAGCCTGGTCTACAAGAGCTAGTTCCAGGACAGGCTCCAAAACTACAGAGAAACCCTGTCTCAAAAAAAAAAAAAAAAAAAAAAAAAACAACTCAGGGCAACAGAGTGCTGTCCCTGGTTCTGGGCGAGCAACTCTTAGGCAGTCACGACAGACAAACAGATCTCTGCAACAGCATGTCACTTTGGTGGGACTTTGCCTGGGAGTGCGCTAGATTTTCCTGCCATCCTGACTGCCATACCTGATTCTGCAGAGAGCCTGCTACCTGTCCATAAACCCCCAGAAGGATGAGACGCTGGAGACTGAGAAGGCCCAGTACTACCTGCCTGATGGCAGCACCATCGAGGTAGTGCCACATCTTTCCCTTCTCCCCCATACCCACCATTAAGCTTGGATTCAAGAGGAATGCCCTGCGAGGCCCTGAGAAGCAGTACTCTTGAGAGCATGGGCAGCCCAGTGCCTCTCTGTAGAAAAGGGAAGGGGCTCAGAGGGACTTCCCTCGGTCAGGGTGCATAGGGAAGTGGGTATTTGTGCTGTCTTTAACCACCCCTGGGTACAGATTAGCAAAGTCGCTGCTCCCTGGAACTCCCTCTGGTAAGATGTTACCAAGAGTGTTAATGCCACAGATGTCTTAGCTAGAGATGCCAGAGCTCATGATAACATTTCCCCTCCCTGGTTTCCTGGAAGCCTCGTTTGTTCCCAGGAGCCCTGTCTGCTCTTTAAGGCCCTTGACATAGAAGGTTTGTTTTTAGTCTGGGCTTCTCATATACCTGGTTCCTAAGAAACAGGCAGAAAGACCTCTTCTGTTCCCAGTTCCAGGGGACCCCAGTCCTAGCCCAACCTCTTTTTTTTTTAAATATTTGTTTATTTTATTATGTATACAATATTCTGTCTGTGTGTATGCCTGCAGGCCAGAAGAGGGCA
>NC_022015.1:73990740-74000180 GCF_000317375.1 Microtus ochrogaster | reverse complement strand
TTGTGAGCCACCATGTGGTTGCTGGGAATTGAACTCAGGACCTTTGGAAGAGCAGGCAATGCTCTTAACCTCTGAGCCATCTCTCCAGCCCCCAGCCCAACCTCTTAAGCTGGCTCTTTACCCTACAGATCGGCCCTTCCAGGTTCCGGGCCCCTGAGCTGCTGTTCAGGCCAGACTTGATTGGCGAGGAGAGTGAGGGTATCCATGAGGTCTTGGTGTTTGCCATCCAGAAGTCTGACATGGATTTACGGCGTACGCTTTTTTCCAACATCGTCCTCTCAGGAGGTTCTACCCTGTTCAAAGGTTGGTCTGTTCAAAGGTTTGGGACTCTTGTTGGAGAAGGTCTATCCTAGAGGAATTGGATGTACAGAGAATTAATTTGGGGTCTCTTTTTCCTGTCCCTTTAGGTTTTGGTGACAGACTCCTGAGTGAAGTGAAGAAACTAGCTCCGAAAGACGTCAAGATCAGGGTAGGGGCATGCTGGAGGTCAGGCTGATAGACCTGGGCTCCCAGGTCTTAGCACATGGTGTATCCCCCTTCTGGGTCTCCCCAGGCTCTTCAGGCAATCACAGGCAGCGCCAGGGGCTCCTAACACATAGAATGACCCTATTGTGTACATGGCCTCAAAGAGGACCCGTTCTCACTCCCACTGAAATCCTAGCACTGTGGAGACCGAGGCAGAAGGACTGCCAGAAGTTCAAGGCTAGACCTACATAGACACCCTATCTGAGAACAGTCAAGTTTATATACGCGAGGGTGTTAGAGAGCTTAGCTAGGACCCCACTGTGTCCTTCCAGAGCACTAAATGGACAGTTTGACTTTACTGCTGCCACGCTCCCCTCATCCCTCAAGGTAGAACTCCTCTAAGTGTCTGCTGAAGGGAGTCACTCAGAAAGCAAGTCCCCAAATGAAGGGGTCAAAGTCCTGCCACAGGTTTATGTCCCTGCTTAGTGTTGGGCTGACCACAGCTCCTGCAGGAAGCCAGCGGTCCAGCAAGGAACTTACTGCATGGCATCCATCCACTGTACTTGTTTTTTTTTTTTTTTCTTTTTTCGAGACAGGGTTTCTCTGTAGCTTTGGTGCCTGTCCTGGAACTAGCTCTTGTAAACCAGGCTGGCCTCGAACTCCCAGAGATCCGCCTGCCTCTGCCTCCCGAGTGCTGGGATTAAAGGCGTGCGCCACCACCACCCGGCTATCATCCACTGTACTTGTGAGACAGAGTGAAAGGTGGGCAGGGGTGGGGCTGGGAAGATGACTCAGTGGACAAAGCACTTGGCATGCAAGCATCCGGACCAGAGTTCAGGTCCCCAGAATTCACATAAAGGCCAGGTAGGCGTGGTGGCCCCAAGGACAAGCTGTCTATGTAGATTAGACAGAACTGGTAAGCTCTGGGTTCAGCAAGAGCCTCTTGATTCAGTAATTAGAGAGTGATTGAGAAGACACCAGATGCCAACACTGGCCTCTGTGTGGTGCGTGCACGTGCACACACCCACATACATATATGTGCTCACACATGCTCACATATACCTGGGAACACACACATATACAGAAGAGGAGTAAGTAGGGTCGGGTGTCTTAGACTCCTCCTTTCACCCCTCTGCAGATATCTGCACCCCAGGAGAGGCTGTACTCCACGTGGATTGGGTGAGTAGCCCACGGAGTAAGAGCAGAGTGGGAGACGAGAGCTTTGACCATTCCACCATCCTACCCTGTCCCTTTAAGAAAGACCCCTGCAGGATTGGCTGGCTGCACAATCTCACTCGCTCATGCTGCTCCTTTGGGTTTCCTCCACTCCAGGGGCTCTATCCTTGCTTCCCTGGATACCTTTAAGAAGATGTGGGTCTCCAAGAAGGAGTACGAAGAAGACGGTGCCCGATCCATCCACAGGAAAACCTTCTAATGCTGAGACACCACCTTCACCTCTCTCTGAAGTTAACTCCACTTGAAAACTCGCTTTCTGGAGTTGGAGTGTTGGAGAGGAGCTGCCTGTGTGTGTGAGTGCGTGTGTGGGTATGAGTGTGTGCGCATATCGAGTGCCGTGGGGCCCAGGGATCCCGGCCCCAGAAAGGACATTGAACTACCCACGATGGGGATGGATGGCCTAAGGCCTGGGGTTGACTACTAACTGGCCCCTTCCAGGGAAGAGCTCTGGCAGAGGCCCACTCTTTTCTCGGCTAGGCCTTTGTCTGGCTATGTGGAACTATGGCGATTACCATAGAGAGACCTTGCTGCTGCCAATCAAGGCTGGGCTGGCCCCATCGCACCCCAGAATGCCGAGGCTGGAGGCAGTGCTGTCTGCCCTGTTCATCATCCTGCTGTCCATGCCTCTGGATCAGACTGAGAGCTGAGGCTGAGTTCTGTCTGGCTCTGTTTCAGGTTGGGTTTGGGAGACTGAAAAACACTCCAGCAGTGCTTGTAGACTGGGTTCAGGAAAGAGCAGGGTACACTCATGTCCACCCGGGAAGCAGGTAGGAACCAGGACCACACTGGGCATTTGGGGACAGGAGATAGCTTCAGAGTTAATTTACAAGCCCCAGCCACATCCAGGGGCCTTGGGAAACTCTAAGGACCTGTGGGCTCCAGGGCCTGTTATTTGCTTCTCAACCATCCTTGTTTCAATGCCATCTTCACAGTTTTATTTATTGAAGTGTTTGTTCGGTAAAAGGGCTGCAGGGAGGACTCACTGTCCCCTGCCCACCGGTCACCTTGCTTACACTAATGTTTACAGCACTAGGTTTCCACAGCACCCATGGCCATCACTCCCTGCTGATGAACTGACAGTATTCGTAGGCCGTGGAACCCTGCGGGATTGGGGGCTGCACCAAGGCACCCCAGCCGGGCTCTTTTCTCCTTCCTCCACTTGCTCACTGCCCTGGAACCACCAGGCTGGTTGCAGTTGGATTTTCCCAAACAGGAAATAGCATCATTCTTTGGCAGAGGCCCTTGTGAGGGAGGTATGTTAGAGGTCTAGACCCATGAAAACCAAGAAAGCTGCAGTCAACCATGTTGCCTTTCACCGACCGCTCTAGCTGACCAGAGAGACAAAGGGAAAGGGGCAGGGAGGCCCCTCCTGGGTTGGTCAAAGCCACTTCTGACTTTGGACCTGTTCAGGAATGGAGCGAAGGGGCCCAAGTGCCAAGAACTGATGGGCTCACATGGGCTCTCAGAAGCGGTCCAAGGGCCTTTGTACCCAGACAGCTAGGGTGAGGCTGTCTTCGCCTGCTCCTTCACCAGTGGTATCGAGTCCCACCTCAGTTCCAGATTCCAGACAGTATTCTCTCTCCACCGTCCTATGACCAAAGGCCCCTGCCAGATGTAAGCCGAAGCTGGTGTGTGTGGCATCGATGTGGCAACCCATGGACTGCAGTGCGCTTAACCAGCTCACCTCTCTTAGCCCAAGCCTGTCCCTTGCACAGCCTCGCAAAGTCACATTGCCTGGTGGGGCCCAGTGTACTTAAATAAAGTCGTTCCAATAGATACATCGATTCAGCCTTTCTGTGGCCAGTGCCTGGTGGGGAGAAAAGGACACCGTGATCTTGATCTGATATGCAGACCAATCCTCAACCTGTTAGGTAGATGGAAAGGGAACTGAGTGTCTAATTCCTGTGCACACTCAAATCCACAAGTGAAGCCTGACTTCAAATGATGGCTGTCTTGGCATCCCTGCAATCAGTTTTTTTTTTTTTTTTTCCTTTGAGACAAGGTTTCTCTGAAGCTTTGGAGCCTGTCCTGGAACTAGCTCTTGTAGACCAGGCTGGTCTCAAACTCAGAGAGATCTGCCTGCCTCTGGGATTAAAGGCGTGCACCACCACTGCCCGGCAGAATAAGAGTTCTTAAAACTCATATATAGCCTAGGCCTGTAACGCTAGCTGTTCAGGAAACCGAGGCAGGAGAATCTCAAGTTTAAAGACAACGTGGGTTAAAGAGTAAGTTCTGAGTCTCTACACTTAGACCGTCTCAAAGACAGTTGGTGTTTACAATTCAGTAGAACACTTGCCTAGCATGCATGAAACCTTGCCTTCACCCCTCAGTGCCCCCCACCTGCCCACGCAAAGCATTTGGGAATGGTTGAAGAGCCTGAATCATTCCGATGACTGCAGAGAAAGGACAGTCACCAACACTTCTGTCCACCTGAACTGACTCCACGCAGCAAGCTGAGCGCGGACCTCCGCATGCACAACAGTGCACATACATACTCAAACAAATGTAATAAAGATTTGTTCTTTTAAAAAATTGGATGTGGGGCTGGAGAGATGGCTCAGTGGTTAAGAGCATTGCCTGCCCTTCCAAAGGTCCTGAGTTCAATTCCCAGCAACCACATGGTGGCTCACAACCATCTGTAATGAGGTCTGGTGCCCTCTTCTGGCCTGCACAAGTACAGACAGAATATGTATACATAATAAATAAATATTTAAAAAAAATAAAAAATTGGATGTGGAGCAGTGGTGGAGCACACCTTTAATCCCAGCACTTGGGAGGCAAAGGCAGGTGATCTCTGTGAGTTCGAGGCCTGCCTGATCTACAAAGCAAGTTTCAGGACAGCCAGAACTGTTAAAGAAAAGAAATTAAGGGATCTGGGTGTGGTGGTGTACACCTTTAATCTCAGCACTCCAGGGAGGCAGAGGCAGGTGGATCTCTGAAGCCAGCCTGGTCTATATAGAGTGAGTTCCAGGACAGCTAGGGCTATAAATAATTTAAACCTGTATCTGAAAGAAAATTGGCAGATACCTAACAAATATTTACTCTCCCCCAATAAGTATAAGGTATGGCTGCTTTATCATCCATATCAGAAAGAAAGACTGTCAGAACCACAAAAATAAACATAAGCAAAAATAACCTTGAGAGAGCGACTGCTTGTTGGCTGGGCCGTGTGCCTAATTTGATCCCCTGTGCAGACCCTCAGAACCACTGGCCTAGAGCAGAAGGTTCCCTTTAGGATCAGTCTGCCCATGGGACACATCTAGAAACATCTGGACTTGTTCAGTGATCACAGCTGGAGACTGGGGATGCTATTGATAGCTGGTAGGTGGAGGAGGCCCAGGTCACTGCTAACCAGTATGCAACGGTCCTACAATGAGGAAAATCACCCCCAGAGGTTTGCATCACACAAAAGCTCCCACGGCCAGTCCAGACCCAGTCTGAATCTGGGCGAAAACTCAGGCAGGGTATTTCAGAAGCTCTTCAGGTGAGTTCAGGGTGGCGAGCCCCTGGCTTGGCAGCGGCTCCTTTCTGACAACTGTCCGCAATGGTGTGTGGGAACCGCATGGAGGTAACTGGCTCCAGGCCTGATCACCCAGCAGTCTGCTGGGCTGATTTGATGGTGGTGGGAGTGTTTTGGTTTTTTTTTTTTTTTAGCTAGCTTTGAACTTGAGGCAATCCTGCCTCAGCCTTCCCAACACTGGGGTTATAGGCATAAATCACCAGGTCCAGCTCATAATTTGCATTTCTGTCCCAGCATCGCTAGGAAAATGCTCGTGGGGTACTTCCCAGCCCCCACCAACACTGTGCGCCTGCTCCCCACACACAGGGCACAGACCTCAGGAGTGGGAATGACTGGCTTTACTCGAAACTCTTTAGAGTTTGGAGGCCTGCTGGGCTTTGGGGAGCCCACAGCACAGAGGCCATGCTACTTCCGACTGAAGCAGAGAAGCCTCGGAGAAATGACTCAAGGAGAGGCAAGGAGCACTTCAGCCAGCTTCGCCTGAGTGGGCAAAAGGAGTTACAGTCTCAGAAGTTCCTGAACCCACCAAGTTGCCAGCTCCAGCTCCAGGACCCCAGCACCTCCTTGTGCACCACACTCCCCCTGCCCTTTCTGGCCCTCCTTCCTTCTTGCCCTACAGGAGCCTCAGTTCCTGAGCACATACGATCCAGCCCTTGCCCGAGCTCAATCAGCCAGCTAGCCAAGGGCAGACCTCCCCAGGAGCTGCACCCAGCAAAGGTGAAGTAGGATGCTGGCCGGCGGGAGAGGTTTCTGCTGGGACTTGTGCAAGGACCTCAGCAGAGTGGCTTTGCAACCGCTCTCACACCATCTTAATGTCCAGCGTTCGGATCTGTGCCAGGTTCTGGCGCTGGGCCTTGACCATGCGGAGGCGTCTCCCGTGCAGCGTGAACTGCGACCAGGTGAAGAGCTGCAGCAGCGCGCAGGTGATGGGCACCAGCACTAGCAGGTAGAAGCAGCCCTGGCGGAGTGTCGCAGCCTGTGCTGGGGCCGGGGCTGGGGGCTCTGGCCTCGGCTGGACACTCCCCACGATCACTGGGGACTGCTGAAAAAGGTCATGACCTACGGTGAGAACACACAGAAGGACCGTGGTCAGCCCAGCTGCACCTCCAAAGTCCACAGGCATCTCAGGCAGTACAGGTAAGTGTCCTAAACCACACTTTAAAAGTTAAAACAAGCTGGGCGGTGGTGGTGCGCACCTTTAATCCCAGCACTCAGGAGGCAGAGGCTCTGTGAGTTCAAGGCTAGCCTGGTCTACAAAGTGTCTAGGACAGCCAGGGCAGCACAGAGAAACCCCGTCTCGGGGGAAAAAAAATTAAACAGTGGTTTCAGTCTTGTAGTTTCCTGCTTTTAGCCTTAACAAGTAGCTGGGATTATAGGTATAGGTATATGCCACAATTCCTAACCAACTATCCAGCTATATTTTATTTTTGTCTTTTTCTTTTTTTTGAAACGGGGTCTAAGTAATCCTGGCTGTTCTGGAACTTGCTATGGAGACCAAATTGGCCTTGAATTCACAGAATTCACTTCCTGCCTCTGACATGTTGGGATTAAAGGCAAGTGCCATCATGCAGGGCTTCTTCTTCCTTTCCTCGTCCTCCTTCCCTCCTCCTCCTCCTCTTGTCGGGGTATCTAGCCCAGACTAGCCCTAAACTCCTTAATATGGTCAAGAATGGCCTTGAGCTTCTCATTCTCCTGCCTCCACTCCCTGAGTGCTTGGATTACAGGTGCCATCACCACAGCGAGTTTGTGGGGTTTTAGGAGTCCGTGCATACTAGGCAAGAGCTCTCCAGCTGCGCTACAGCCCCAGCACCGTTCTGTTTCCTGAGAAACAAAAAGCCAGTCTCATGGCCTGTGCTGTTCTCGGAGTCGGCATGTAGCTGAGGGTGACTCTGCTGCCATTAGAGGTGTGTGCCATCTGGCCCGCTCCCACCATAGCTCTTTTCCTGTCTGCTTTGCTTTTTGAGACAAGGTTTCCCTATGTAGCCCTGGCTGACCTGGAGCGCACTATGAGACCAGGCTGGCCTCAAATCGTATCTCTCTTAAGATTCGCCCAATCCCGCCGTGTCTCACACTCTTCCCTTCTCCTGAGCGTCGCTGCCGTATCTGTTGGTCCTCAGCTGTCCCTCCCTCACACCTGTCCTTAGGTGCCACTTCAGCTCCACAGTGCCCCACCTGCCGTCTCCCTGGTCCACACTTCCATAGTCTCTGCTGTCTCCTTAATGTCTCCGTGCTACTGATCACTCTGGGCTGTATGTACTCCTCAGGGCAGCAACAGTCAACTTCAAAACGTCAATCAGACCATGTTGCCTCTTGGCCTGAAACTCCACACTGAAAATCCAATCCATGAGACACCCTGTCCACCCCTCTCCCTGTCTAGAATTGTTTGTTTATTTATTTGTTTATTTATTTATTTATTTATTTATTTATTTATTTAGTATACAGTATTCTATCTGTGTGTATGTCTGCAGGCCAGAAGAGGGCACCAGACCTCACTACAGATGGTTGTGAGCCACCATGTGGTTGTCGGGAATTGAACTCAGGACCTTTGTAAGGGCAGGCAATGCTCTTAACCATTGAGCCATCTCTCCAGCCCTAGAATTGTTTTTTTTCAAGACAGGGTTTCTCTCTCCAGGCTGTCCTGGAGCTCACTCTGTAGACCAGGCTAGCCTCAGAGACCCATCTGCCTCTTTCTCCCAAGTGCCGAGATTAAAGGCTTAATTACTCTGCCCTGTCTAGAATTTAAGCTCCACAACAGCCAAGATATTGTCTGTCTTACCACTGTTACCTCCCTTACATACGGGAGCCAACCTATACAGAGGTCTGTGCTGATTTGTTGGGGGAATCAATGAACGTCTGAAGACGTGAAGGGGTGCGCCAACAAGGGTCATCAAGCCAAGACAGTGCAGGCCTGGGCACAGCCCTTCTGCCTCCCTCACCAGAACCAGAGCTCATAGGACAAGGAGCCTCACCTGTGTAGAAGCAGAGAAGCCAGGTGCCCAGCAGTGGGGCAAAGGTCTGGCCAGGTTTGGTCACCAGGGCAACCATACCGAAGAGGAGAGCCGAGGCTGCCTGTTTCCGGTGGTTCAGCACCAGGTCCTCATCCACTAGGTCAGTGACCACAAGGGTCAGCAGCTTACAGGTGCCCTCAGTGAAGACACGGTTGCTGCCCATGGAGAAAGGAGCAAGAGTGAGGGGGGTGGATGCAGAGGTGTGGGGGCAAGGGTGGGCAGGGCATACCTGGCAATGAAGAAGCAAAGCAGGCCGGGGCGATCAGGGCCAGCCAGCAGCATGAGGAGGCTAAGGCCCAGCTTGAGCAGGAAGAGGCCCCGCACCACGGCATAGACACCCCAGCGCCGGCACAGGGGCAGGAAGTAGAGGTTGTTGAGATGAGGAGCAACATAGGAGATGCCTGGGGAGGGAAGAGGGTCCCGCCTCTTCAGGAGCAATAATGCCACAGCCTCCGCGGTGGTCGGCAGCCGACATCGGAACAATCAGAATCGATTTGCATTAACTGTCTAAAAAAAGTGCCTTGCACTCTTCACGCTTTAGTATCATATCTTAATTTTTATTTAATGCGGATGCATGTTTTGACTGCATGTATATCCGTGCAAAGGCCAGAAGAGGCCATTGGGTCCCCTGGAACTGGAGTTACAGACAGTTGTGAGCCACCTTGTGGGTAAATGGAAATCAAACTCGGGCCCTCGGAAGAGCAACTGGTGCTAACTGCTGAGCCACCGCCCTGCCCTACTTTTCACGTCCAAGCCCTTCAAGGTAGGTATTACAGCCCCTCAGGATTTATTTGGTTGACTCCAGTACCCTTCATGCACAGCAAAATCTGCGGATTTGCCAGCCCTTCATATAAACAGCACTTCATCTGCACAGGGCTCATAGACAGACAGACTCCCTTTATATAAAACGATCTGTCTCTGCACAGGGCTCATAGACAGACATACTCCCTTCATATAAACAGCACTGTCTCTGCACAGGGCTCATAGACAGACATACTCCCTTCATATAAACGGTACTGTATCTGCACAGGGCTCATAGACAGACTCCCGAGCACTTTATTTTCTTCTAGCTTTTGAATTTAGTGCCATGCAGCTCCAGATGGTCTTGAACTCTTGATCCTCCTGCCTTCATCTCCTGAGTGTTGGGGTTACAGTCCTGGCCATCCTCCTGCCTTCATCTCCTGAGTGTTGGGGTTACAGTCCTGGCCATC
>NC_022015.1:73962533-73990640 GCF_000317375.1 Microtus ochrogaster | reverse complement strand
GGGGTTACAGTCCTGGCCATCCTCCTGCCTTCATCTCCTGAGTGTTGGGGTTACAGTCCTGGCCATCCTCCTGCCTTCATCTCCTGAGTGTTGGGATTATAGTCCTAACCACCATACCCAGCTTTATTTTTTATTTTTGAGACAGATTCTCTCTGTGTAGTCCTGGCTGTCCTGGAACTCTCTATGTAGAGCAGGCTGGTTTCAAACTCAGAGATCCACCAAAGTGCTAGGATTAAAGGCATGTGCCATTACACCCAACCTATTTTACTTTGTTTTTGTTTTGAGATAGGAACTCACTATGTAGCCCCAGCTAGCCTGTAACTAAACACATAATAAGGACCATACTGGCCTCAAACTCTCAGAAATCAGCCTGTCTCTTCCTCCTGAGAGCTGGGATTAAAGGCCTGCACTGCCTTGCTTAACCTCTTTTTATTTTAATTGCTTTGACACAGAGTTTCACGTAGCCCAGGCTAGCACATTCCTTGCTGTGTAGCTTAGGCTGACCTTGAACTGATCCTCCTACCTCCTGAGTGCGTCAATTCCGGATGTGTATCATCATGCCATGTTTATATGGTGCTGGGTAATGTAGTCCAGCAGAGCCTCGCACAGGCTCCACACCCCAAACCCCTCTCATATACTTTAACTTATCTCTTTTTTCTTCCTTCAAATAATTTTTTTGCCTGGGTGGTGGTGGTGCACACCTGTAATCCCAGCTCTAGGGAGGCAGAGTCAGGCGGATCTCTGTGAGTTCTAGGCCAGCCTGGTCTACAGAGCTAGTTCCAAAACAGTCAAAGCTATACAGAGAAACCCTGTTTAAGAAAGAAAGAAAGAAAGAAAGAAAGAAAGAAAGAAAGAAAGAAAGAAGGAAAGAAAGAAAGAAAACAAATGTAGCTCAGAAAGACTGAAGAACAAACCCAAGCCCGCCCAGCAAATGGCACACTGGCAATGCCCTGCATCACGTCCCGTGGGTACACCATCATCATGAGGACTAAGGTGAGGACCACTAGACCTCCACCCAGGGAAACAGAACTGGGAGCAGGATGTGCAAGCTGCTGGCCTCACTTACCCAACAGGAAGGAGCCTGTCGAGAGGGAGATGTGGTCAGACAACAAGTGCTCCAGGAAGAGAGGGAAGAAGTTACTGTTGAAATGGCAGTGAAACACCTGCAGGGCAGAAGGGTGGGAGTTCAAGGCCGGGGCCAGCAGGGGGCAGCAGCGCTGGGCCTCAGGGCCAAGTGTGCACAGAACGGTGGGAATTCATGGCCACGGCCAGCAGGGGGCAGCAGCGCTGGGCCTCAGGGTGAACATAATAGTGGGAGTTCACTGGGGCACAGCCAGCAGGCGGACAGCAGCCCCAGCCTCAGAGCAAGGGTGAGCACTGGCCTCTCTCCCCATGCCACCAAACATGGAACTTACTTACCAGAACAAACCTAAGTGACATTCCTTGTGGCCTACCTAATTTTACTAAAAGTTTGAAGGCGTGGTTAGATAGCAACTAGAACAATTTTTAAGTTTTCATGGTATAAAGATAATGAATATATTTTTGTGTTTAAAATGTATTTTAAAAATACAAGTTTTAGCCGGGCGGTGGTGGCGCACGCCTTTAATCCCAGCACTCGGGAGGCAGAGGCAGGCGGATCTCTGTGAGTTCAAGACCAGCCTGGTCTACAAGAGCTAGTTCCAGGACAGGCTCCAAAACCACAGAGAAACCCTGTCTCAAAAAACCAAAAAAAAAAAAAAAAATACAAGTTTTGCTGGATGGTGATGGACACGTCTTTAATCCCAGCACTTGGGAAGCAGAGGCAGGTGGATCTCTGTGAGTTCAAGGCCAATCTGGCCTACACAGTGAGTTCCAGGACAGACAGAGCTACATAGAGAAACTCTGTCTTGAAAAACCAAAGATAGATAGAGAGATAGATAGATAGATAGATAGATAGATAGATAGATAGATAGGTATGTGTGTGTATGTCTTAGTCTTTACATTATGAAGACAGGATTAGCCTCAGAGGCTGAGACCTGCTGCCTCAGATCACACAGAGAGGCAGGGCTGCAGCTCCGTGGTAGAGTCATTACCTAAGAACATCCAAGGCCCTGGGCTCAGCACTATGGGAATGGGGGGCAATCACACAAGGGGGTGACTAAGGAGCACAGAAAGTGCTAGAACCTAGGTCTCCTAACTCCCCAACCTTCCTACCATCAAACCCAAGGAGGGCTCCTGCATTTCCATCTCGAAGTACCCTTGAAGGAGGGGTGAGGGAACAGCTCCCATACCTGTACCAGGTCCATGCCCACGAACCACAGGAAGTTTTGGTGGCATGCCAATTGCCGGAGGTACTGGCCCAAGGTGATGCTGCCTGCTTCCTCACCACCCACCAGAGGCTCTTCCTCACATATGCTGTGGGCAGAGGGGAGGAGACGGCAGGGTTAGCTCAGAGTGGGCCAGGGGACCGAGTGTTAAAATCAGACTCTGACCCTAGGGAGCCAAGGCTGGTGACTCACCCTCTATCCACGACCATGGCTGAGTACCCTCTGTCCCTTCTGGTGGTCTCAATCCGCCGCCTCAACAATTGTGTGGCCCCCAGGAAGCCCAGGCCAGAGCCAGCAGCTAGTACCACACAGAAGGCACGGAAGGAGGAGAAGTCCTCCTTGTTCCAAAAGGCGTAGGAGGCAAAGACAGACATGGAGCCAGCCGCACTGAAGAGGGAGCAGTAAAAGTTGAGGTGGGTGCGGTCGTGGGCAGAGAGAGCCAGGTCGGCCAGCAAGGCGTGGTGGTGGAGGTCCACGAGGGTCAGGAAGCCATCATAGAGACACAAGCACAGTAAGAACTGCAAGCCAGCAGGGGCCCAGGGCACCCAGAAGGCCAGGAATGACAATGCCAGCAAGGGCCCGTGCCAGCTCAGAGCCCTCACCCGGGTCAGCACCACGTCTCTGGAGGAGAGCCCGGCTCCCGACCTGTCAGAGGGAAGAAGGCATTAGGAAGGAACTTTTGGGCCTGAGCAGACCCTAGCTCCCCTGGCTGGGCCCAGGAGATGGAATGGAAGAATTCACACCAAGATACACCCCAAGCCCGACTTGAGATTTAAGAAGCACAGCTTCCCAGTCATCCACCTCCTCCTCAGCCCATTGTCTGTCCCCAGCCTGTCATGGCTGATGACCAAAGAGCCATGAGATACTGATTCTCAGGCTGGTGGTGGTAAGGAAGTGCATTAGAAACGGCAGTGTCATGAGCCATATGATTTGTATTTTGATTGAGAAATCTTGCCTGAAGACCAGAGGCAAAGCTAAAGTCACTAAAGGACAGACAATGGTGACACACACCCTTAATCCCTGAATTTGGGAGACAGAGGCAGGTGGATCTCTGTGAGCTCAAGGCCACCCTGGGCTACACGAGAGGAAGGCAGAAACAAATCCAGGTGGTGGCGGCTCACACCTTTAATCCCAGTCCTAGGGAGTCCCACACCTTTAATCCCAGCACTAGAGGGAGTGTAAAATGGGAGGAGAGAGAGGCTTAGTCTGTTTAGCTTGTGGTCGCCCAGCCTTGGTAGAGGGCAGACTTCTCTTCTGGCTTAACTGTCTTGCTTTTATGGTTTTCGGGTTGAACCCCAATTTCTGACTCTAGGTTTTTATTATTCGTGCTACACATGTCACTAGGGTCGACCCCTCCCCCTGGCCGAGCCATCCTCATACCACAACCGGTGTCCCTTCCGTTTCCCACCCCAGATGCGAGCAGTGCTCCAGCTTGGGGAACATCAGGGTGGGGTTGGGGCAGTGACGCGCCGTCTGGAAGACACACACCGGGGTTGGGAGCTGAGGAACTTGTGGTCACTGAGCCAGCCAAAGAGGGGGTCATTGAAGCTGTTCCAGAGGAGGAATACAGTCTGCAAGCAGAGAGAAGGGAAGGTGGGCTGCACCCACAACAGCACAGGGTTCCCTACTCTAGTCTCTGCACTTTCCCCAAAGATGGCAGCGCTTCCAGTCGGCAAAGCCCCTCTCCTGGCTGCTACACACATCAAACCCCCGTGACTAGGGCTGCTGGTAAGTGTATCCAGCAGATAAGCATTTGGCTACATTATATATGAATATACAACTGTGGACACCTAAGGCAGCGGTCAGGAGCTAGAATTCTCTTGAAGAGCCATTAAGACCCTGCCAGCTTTTCTGGCTGAGTCCTGCTGAACAACACAGCCTGCCCCAAGTGCCTAACACTAGGACACCCAGCTCCTCTGTCTGCCTGGAAACCCGATGTCTAGTCTCCTCCCCAACAGGCTGCGCCATGCTTGGCCTACCTCTCCAATCCAGAAGGACAGTTTGTTGATCTTATACACCGAGACAAACGTGTCCACGTAGTACAGCAGGAACACATTATGCAGGACAGAGGTGAAGAGGGCCAAGGAACCATACACCACGGCTGTGGGCAGGCCCAAAAGCCAGGCTTGGGGCCAGTCTATTCTCATGGCTGCTGGCCAAGCCTCAGCCCCCAGGAGCACGGAGGAAGGCTTACAGACGTTGGCAGTGGGATCATGCTCGTCTCTGGGGAAGAAGAAGCCAGTCAGAAACAAGGATCAGGAACAACTCCTCCAGTCTAGCCCTCTGAATTGTTTAACGACCCATAAGATAAAATAACTCATCCTAGGCTAGATCTGTAGCTCGGCAGCTCCTGGGTTTAAGCTCTGACACCGAAATTTTTTTTTTTTTCTTAAACTCCTTTCCTTTGTGAGGAATTTGCATCTAAAACAAAGCTGGGGAATTCCCAGTGAAGCAGGGCAGAAACAATCCAGGCCAGAGGCCACCACTCTGGAGCTGGTCCAGGAAACTGAGATGGCCATGGGAAGAGAAAGTGGGCATCCAAGTCCTGGGCCTGCTCACGTTATGGGGCTGCTGCTCAGCCCACTGTACACCTGCTACTGTCTAGACACTACCACGGTGGGTTTGGGCAATGTGCTCACAGCATCGTCAAGGTAACCTTAGTTCCTTTCCTCTACAGAGATTTTGTTTCAATACACACATGCGCATACACAGAGAGACAGACACACACTCATACACACATACACAGAGACACACTCACTTACACATACCTTTTCTGTTTTGTTTTGTTTTAGTTTTTCGACACAGGATTTCTCTTTGTAGCCTTGGCCATCTTGGAGCTCACTTTATAGACTAGGCTGGTCTTGAACTCAGAGATCCACCTGCCTCTGCCTCCCAACACAAATACACACATAGCACAGAAAATGTAGCTTCAGGACCTTTGGGAGCACAACACAAACTATCACTTCCATTACTATTCATAACTTAGGTCCCCGGCACTGTGGCGTTCTGAATAAGAATGCCCTTCACAGGCTCCTATTTTTGAATGCTTAGTCCCCAGGGAGTGGAACTGTTTGAAAGGATTAAAAGGATTAGGAGGTGTGGCCTTGTTGAGGGAGTGTGTCACTGAGGGTGGGCTTTGAGTTTTCACAAGCCCAAGCCATGCCTAGGCTCTTCCTCTGCCTGGGGATCAGGCTGTAGCTCTTAGCTACTGCTCTATGCCTGGCTACACGCTGCCATGCTCCCTACCACAGTGACCATGGACTAAGCCTCTGAAACAGTAAGCAAACCTTAGTGAAATGTTTTTTTTTTTCATAAGAGTCGCCTTGGTCATGGTGTCTCTGCCCAGCAATAGAACAGTAACTTTGTCCCTCTCAAAACACAGCCTTTGCCAAAGGCCACTCCTACTCAATGACTGGCTCTTGTCACCGGAGGAGGACCTCCCTGAACCCATCCTGAGGCCAGGCTAAAAGACCTCAAAGCCTGGTGATTTTTGCCCTTAGAAGGGAAAGGGTTCAAATCACTACATCCTCCTACAGGTGAATCTAGTCTACTAGATTTACTACTACTGAGTAAATTTAGTCATTTACTACTACTGCACCTCGACTTGCTCATCTGCAGGATGGGCAAATAAGAGCTGTCCTTACCAGACTACAGCAAGCCTTAAACTAATACTCAGGACACCCTGAGTACCACACCAGGCACAGGCAGATGCTCAAAAATTGGCCTTTGCTATCTCGAGACAGTGGAACTCCCAGACCTGTCTGCCTCTACTCCCAAGTTTAGCGTTTTCTTAAAGAAGATTGGGTCAGAGCTGGTGGAATATCCTAGAACTCAGGGTGCTTTCTGAAGTAAGGGAAGTAGAGGAAAAACGTAGACACAGGAGAGTCAGAGAGGAAGCCCGCAAACAAGAACACACAGAAGGAACTCCGGGGAAGAACATCCCTCTACCCCCCCACAAGTCACAGACCTCAGGTGGAGGAAGACAGTGGGTGTGTCGGAGCTTTCCCTGTTTCCCCTCCAGATTCCACTCCTCCATCAGCAAACAGCCTTCCTCCTCTGGTCTTCCCACCCTCAACCCGCTCCAGAAGCCAACAGAGGCCCCAAGGATAGCACGGAGCCCACATTGTTCTAGGTGCATAAGCCTGCAGATCCTGTGACTGTAACCTGCGACCAGGCTCACCACTCCCTTGCACAAGAGCTGGAGGCCCTGTCCTGAGAATGGCCTAGTGGGTGGCCTTGGGCCAGCGGGGAAGTTGATACCAACTCCTTTAAAGTGGGGTCTAAATACAAAATGAACAGAAAACAAGTAGCAAGCTTAGAGCCTAGGACGTGGAGGAGGCTCCATAAACAACAGCTCTGGCCGGGTTCGTGACCTTTAAAATCAGCTGGGAGCTGGGGACATGGTTTAGTGTTTAAAAACACTTGCTCTGCCAGCACTGAGACCTGCACCTGATCCACGAGACCCGTATAAAGATGGAAAGTGAGGGAGGTGCTGGAGGGATAGCTCAGTGGTTAGGAGCATCATTGTTCTTGTATGAGACCCAGTTTAGATTCCAGATCCACACGCCAGCTCCAGTTCCAGAGGACCTACTGCCCTATGACCTCATGGTTCCTGCATGTAGATGGTGCACATACATACACTCAGGCAACACACATACAGGTAAAACTGAATCAGTCTTTTTTTGTGGGAGGGGGTTTCGAGACAGGATTCCTCTGTGTAACAGCCATAGTTATTCTAGAATTCACTCTGTAGACCAAGTTGGCTTCGAACTCACAGGGATCCACCTGCCTCGGTCTCCCGAGTGCTGGGATTAAGGGCGTGCGCCACCACCACCAAGCTAAATAAATCTTGACAACAACAACAACAACAAAATGTTCTTGGGACAGGCATGATGGCAAACAACAGGTGAGAGACAGAGAGACAGAGTAGCCAGTCTCACGAGGAGCTGCAGCAGGCAGGGAAAAGACAGACGGGTAGGCACGCCATACAGAGTGAGGTTGGATATTTATTTAGTGGGTTATGGAAGGGAAGGGGAGAGAGAGGAAGAAGAGGGACAAGGAAAGAAACGGGGGGGAAGGAAGGAAGAGAGAATAGGGGGAGAGGAGAGGAGCCATGGCAGCAGCTACCTTTTTGGGAGAGAGACAGAAAGGGCTCGAACTGCAGGAAAGAAGGATGATCTGCCTGCCTCAGTGGGTGGTGGGTGTGGTGGCAGTGGGGGGGGTGTGGGAGTTGGCAGGGCTTGTCTCTTAAAGGGACAGGACAGACCATTACAAAGACTTCGTGTGTGATTTATTTGGGAACTGAGTGATGGGCCCACAAAGACCCAAAAGAGTAAAACAACCAACAACGTATACACACACACACACACACACACACACACACACACACACACACACACACACACATACATAAAATGTTTTCTTTTTAAAATAGGGACCAGTTAGGCATCCCTCTGACAAGTATGTAACTAAAGTCTTTTTTGTTGTTTATTTGAGGTAGGATTTCACTATGTAACCTGTGCTGACCTGGCTGGCCTCAAACTTGTGGCAATCCTCCTGCCTCAGCTTCCCCCGTGCTGGATAACAGGTTTATACCCCCACACCCAGCTGAGCTGTGTTGCAGTATTCAGCATGGATGCATCTCGCTGCCTGCAGCATCCCTTGCCTTCCCATGTGTCCGTACATTTAGGACGGGCCTGGCTTCCACGTCCACTACAGCGACTCCTTCGCAGGGCAGTTACTATTCCCATCCACATTTTATAGAAGCAACCAAGGCTCTGAAGTCCGAGGTTAAATAATCAGCCCACAGTCACAAGCTACGAGGTGCCGGAGGCACGGCTCAAAATCGGTTTTGACTTCAGACCTCAACACTTCTCACGTCACCAAGCACCCCTTCCACAGTCTGGCGGAATCCTGCTCAGCCAGTGCCCAGGCCAGGTCTTCACCTCCAGGCTCAGCCACCTTTTCAAGTACCTCGGGTTCCTTATCTCCCCCAACCCACAAGCTCCTTAAGGGCAAGGCTAGGTCAATCTCATCATGGTCCTCCCAAGCTCCTCTACCACACAGCAAGTGCTCAATTAATGCCTGCTTAGTCCATTGTCCCTAAAAGGTGGATGTGGGTGTCCTCTGCCTTAGAGAGGGCAGTCACTGGAAAACTCCCAGAGCCCACACTGGGTGTTGTGGCTGGCTATGGGAACTGGAAAAACAGCAACCTGGAGCAGGCACTGTCCCTCTGAGAGATACATGCGGACCAAGGCTGCAGCTATACAGAGGGGAGCGTTGAAACATTTTTTACACTTTCTCCAAGGGCACAACACCATGCTAAGAAAACAATATGGGGCAGAACATGGTCCCGGCAGTAAAAGAGGCCAGACGAGATAGAAGGCCTTTGGTGAGCCTCCAAAAGATTCTATCAAGATGATGGCGCCAACTGAGTGCGGTAAGAGACCACAGAAGCATTTCTGTTTTAGAAGCCCTCTGGCGACTGGCCAATCCCTCCCCTGGCAGTTCACGCTCCAAGGTTCCTGGGAGATAAAGAACAGGAAAGACTGCAACTCCCAGCAAGCCCTGGTGAGCCCAAGTAGGGATCCCTAATGGAATTGGGGGAGGAAACCAGGCTGGGCCTGGAATGTGAACAGGAGGGTGGCTGTGGCTTCTCTGGGAAGTTCTGGCCATAGTCTGTAGTGACCACAGCAGGGGGGTGGGGAGAAGCTACTAAGTAAAGTGGTATTCGCTGTACTAGGTCAAGGCTGAACATTATCACCAACTAGACGTCGGAGTTTACCCCCACATCTGTGGAGCGCAGAGAGCAAATCTATTTCCTGCCTGTCCTGGAAGGACTATCAGATGAACAGGTGGAAGTTTGAGGCATAATAGCAAAGCAAACAGGAGGCATGCCATTTTCTCAGCGAGCAGCTGACTGGATTGCTATCTCCTTGTTTCACACGTGTTTGGCATCTTCACAGCCCAGCCAGGGAAGCCCTAGGAGAGCTGCAGCAGGGCCCTGTTCTCTCCCCCATAATAACAGGTTGACACTCCTCGGGCGGGAAATGGGGCTTCCACCCATTGGAGAGGGACTTTCTCCCTCCTTCACAGAATTCTATCATGGCACGAAAGTCACCGATTCACCTCAGAATCACAGAACACTTAAGTCCCTGAGGAACTGGGCATCAACCGGGAAGTTTTTACTCAGAAATACGTGTAGTGGTTTTCGTTATGTTTGCACGTTAAAATCACCTGATTTTTGATTCTCAAACACCAAGGCCTTACCCAGACCACTAAATTGGGGTCTCTGGAGGTGATGCCCACCATTAATTTTTTCAGGCTTCCCAAATGTGCCACCAGGGTTAAGGGCCATCAGGTCGGTGTGTGGATCCCGGCCTGAACCATTGCATCCACGAACTCAGATTCTTCTGGGGACACCCTGGACATTGCATCCCCTCTCCTTACCCCAACAGTTTCTGCAGGGATTCTACGCTTACCCCTTGAACACAACTCCTCCTGACCCCAGAATTTCCCAATCCACAATCTGATTCCGCAAGGAACCCCGCAAATTGTCCCAAAGACTCTCACACCGCAAAGCATCCCCGCTCCACCCTCGGGCTTGTCGTTTGTAGGTCCGGTAGGTTCCTGCCCCCTCTTTCCGGCCGCGGGCCAGCAGCTCACCGCAATCCTGGCAGGGGATGCCTAATTCCGTGGCTGCCGGGAGCCAGGTGCCAGCCAGTGCGCCTGCGCGCTAGCAGCCCCGGGCTTCCCGGGTCTCTCCCTCCGCCCCTTCCCAGCGATTGGCTCCGCGCTGCTCGCCCGACCGCAGTCCGGGCAGGTGACCGCGCCTGAGGCTGTTGCTTCCATGTTTGTCATGGGCTCTTGCCCTTAGGGACCCAAAAGTGGGCATCAGCAAACAGGTTGCCTGGACTCCTGACCGACTTATCCCCTCTCTTTTACCTGTTATTTCAGCTCAAATCAAGTTTCTCTTGGGGATGCTCTCCTCCCCTACCCTGTTCCCAGTCCGGAGAGGATGAGCAAACGTTTAGCACCGCCAGCTGAGGCAGACATTCGTGATGAGGGACTATCTAAGGCTGGATTGTGAGCCCTGTGAGAACGAAGTCCTGCTCGAGCTGTGGGTATGAGGATTCCAATCACAGCAGCCAGGGGATATCAGACACAGGCACTGGACCTTCAAGCCACAAGCACGCTGCCCGACCTCTTCGCAGAGGTAGTAATGAGCTCCACAGCTAGCTCTGGGCCGACCTCCCAGAGTCCAGTGAAGAGAGGAAGGATAACATGAGCAAAGGGGTCAAGACCGTGATGGGGATACCCACAGAAACAGCTGGCCTGAGCTAGTGGGAGCTCACTGACTCCGTACTGACAGCGGGGAACCTGTAGAGGACCAAACTAGGTCGTCTGAATGTGGGTGACAGTTGTGTGGCTGGGGTAGACTGTGGGGCCTGGCAGTGGAACCAGGACTTGTCTCTAGTGCTTGAGCTGTCTTTCTGGAGCCCATTCTCTTTGGAGGGATACTATACTCAGCCTAGGTATATTGGAGGGGGGCTTGGTCCTGTCTCAAAGTGACGTGCCTGACTTTGTTGAATCCCCACTGGAAGCCTTACCCTCTCTGGGGAGTGGATGGGGGAGTGAGGTGGGTGGAAGGTGGGGGGAGAGGGAGGAGGGGAGGGGAGGGAGAAGGAACTGGGATTGGCATGTAAAATGAGAAAAAAAATGTTTTTGTTTTTTTTTTTTTTTTTTTTTTTTTTGGACCCGGTTTTTTTTTTGGGTTTGGGGCCCTCCAAAAAAAAATTTTTTTTTTTTTTTTTTTTTTTTTTTTTTTTTCTGAGACCTGGTTTCTCTGTAGCTTTGGAGCCTGTCCTGGAACTAGCTTTTTTTTTTTTTTTTTTTTTTTTTTTTTTTTTTTATTTTATTTATTATATGTAGTGTTCTGTCTACATGTTTGTCTGAACGCCAGAAGAGGGCACCAGATCTCATTACAGATGGTTGTGAGGCACCATGTGGTTGCTGGGAGCTGAACTCATGACCTCTGGAAGAGCAGTCAGTCAATGCTTTTAACCTATGAGCCATCTCTCCAGCCCCGGAACTAGCTTTTATAGACTAGGCTGGCCCCAAACTCACAGAGATCCACCTGCCTCTGCCTCCCAAGTGCTGGGATTAAAGGCATGCGCCACCACTGCCCAGCTGAGAAAAAAACTGTTTTAAAAAATAAATTAAAAAAATTAAAAGAATTAGAAAAGGATTCTGAATAACAGGCCCAAGACAGTTTCTTTATTACCAATGGTATTTACAGCATAGAGAGGGGAATTCCACATCACTTCAGGTCAACCAGAACTGCACAGCTAGACGCTGTTTCAAAAAGAAAAGGGGCCAGAGAGATGGCTCAGAGGTTAAGAGCATTGCCTATTCTTCCAGAGGACCCAAGTTCAATCCCAGCACCTACATGACAGTTCACAACCATCCATAGGTAACTCCAGTCCCAGGGGAGTGAACCCTTCGTCTGACCTCCATGGACTTCTGCACACACATGGTGTAGTCACAGACTCTGGAAAACACACATATACGCATAAAATTAAATAAATAAACATTTTTTAAAGATTTATTTATTATGTGTACAGTGTTCTGCCGACATGTATGCCTACAGGCCAGAAGAGGGCACCAGATCTCACTGCAGATGGTTGTGAGCCATATGTGGATTCTGGGAATTGAATTTGGGTCCCTGGAAGAGCAGGTAATGTTCTTAACCTCAGAGCCATCTCTCCAGCCCTGAATAAACATTGTTTAAAGTTGTATTTATTATGTATGCAGTGTTCTGCCTGCGTGTATGCTTTCAGGCCAGAAGAGAGCACCAGATCTCATTATAGATAGTTGAGCCATCATGTAGTTGCTGGGAATTGAACTCGGGACCTCTAGAAGAGCACTGTCTGGAAGAGCAGTCAGTGCTCTTGACCTCTGAACCATCTCTCCAGCCCCAATGAATAAATATTTCTAAAAGAGGAAAGTGTAGTTTCCCCGAAACATGAGGGATATTTCTAGAACCAGGGTGAATAAACCCTGACTCACAACTTGACCCCTATTTCCCTCATTGTGCCTAAAACCTCAGAGCAGCAAGTACAAAGGCACCCATACTAAAATTCAGGGTCTGCACCTTCTCAGTCTCGGCTTGAACTCGGTCTGACGTGTATCCGTCCACCAACCAGGTAAGAAGAGACTCTCCTGAGGAAGTACACACAGGTAAAGCTGACCAGTCCGTGGGGCCTGTCACTCATGTCTAGGCTGGCATGAGATCAGCCCATGGGTAACCTTGGCTAGTCCTCAGGTGCTGGTTACAGAGGGACAAAGTTATATAAACAGCAAGTTCTAGAAGTAGGAGTCCTCTTGGGTGTGACAAACTGAAAATGCATGAGACAAATTTACCAGCTGTGGAGACAGAAAGTCTGAAATGGGTCCTACTGGCCATTTGGGGGGGGCTGAATGCCTGACTCAGGAAAGGTTGCTGAAGGTGTTGGTTTGACTCTTCCCTTCTGCAGGCTTCTGTGCTTGAATCTCTCATCTCTCTCTTTCTGGTGGGAAAAGTCTTTTCTGGCAGGCATCAGTATGACTCTGGCCCACCTCTTCCATGTTTGAAGTTCTCATAATTACATTGGAGTCATATGTAGTCTAGAGTACTCTCTTAAGATTATTATTTTATTCATGTTATGAGTTTGCTTGCACAAATTTGTGTGATACGTGCACATAGGAATCCTCGGAGGCCAGATTCCCTAAACCTGGAGTTGCAGGGGGCTGTGGACCATCTCGCAGGTGCTGGGACTTTATTAAAAAGGGGTGGAAGCGTCCAATGTTCTGAGGAGTGCATGTGTAAGCTCAGGCCTTTTGCTTGGAGTTACTGGGCCCTAGTTCCTGCTCAGTCTACACACTGGCTGGCTCCCAGCCAGCTCAAGGTGTTTCTCTTTGCCTAGTAACAGGGAGGTGAGGCTAAAGCAGGCATGTAAGGGAAGAACGCAACTGTAAAGTGGTGGAGAGAAGCTCTGTCCTGGACTGTTCTGGCTCTGCCAAAGGCTGGAGAAAAATCCCGCTAGGCTGAAGGAGGCAAGTGAATGGGAAGAGTTAAAGGGAAATCATATCAGGGGCTGAGGGCTTGAAAAGCCTGGGTACCTGAGGGGTTGCTTGTTTGGAGACAGGGTCTCTCGTAGCCCAGGCTGCTCTCTAACAGGTTGACCCTGAATTCCTGGTCTTCCTGCCTCTACTCCAAGAGTCCTGGGACTACGGGCTGGATCTGGTGGGATCATACCCTGGGCTTTGGGCATGTTAGGCACTCTATTAACAGACCTACATTCCCGGATGAGAAGGTGGGGGGCTGAATGCCTGACTCAGGAAAGGTTGCTGAAGGCCATCAGTCAGACACGCAAGACCCAGGCCATGAACCAGAGCCCGGGTCCAGCAACTTGTGGTGGTTAAGAATTATGTACCCAGGCCGGGCGATGGTGGCGCACGCCTTTAATCCCAGCACTCGGGAGGCAGAGGCAGGCGGATCTCTGTGAGTTCGAGACCAGCCTGGTCTACAGAGCTAGATCCAGGACAGGCTCCAAAGCCACAGAGAAACCCTGTCTCGAAAAACCAAAAAAAAAAAAAAAAAAAAAAAAAAAAAAAAAAGAATTATGTACCCAGCCGGACGCCACACCTTTAATTCCAGCACTCGGTTGGTAGAGGCAGCAGGATCTGTGTGAGTTCGAGGCCAGCCTGGGTCTAAAGAGCAAGTTCCAGGGCAGGCTTCAAAGCTACACTGAGAAACCCTGTCTCGAAAAACAAAGAAACAAACAAAAAAGAATTGTGTATCTATCCACCATCCACAGGTCTGGACCCAGTAAAAATGCTTGCCTCCTGAGGTTCAGGTCATGTACTCCTACATCTGCCTGCCGCCTGGGGAGGGCATCTGGCCTCGGCTGCAGTCCCTCACCTACACCTACCTGCCCGCTCCCCTGTTGCTGCCGCCCATCCAGACCCACAACTTCTGCAGCCGGCCGGCCGGGCTGAGCGCGGCCCCGCGTGAATTCCACTGCTTCTACGGTGCGACCCTGGCGTCCACGCCGCCCTGGTGGTTCTTCCCGCGGCCGGGTGCCGCTACCCTTGGCCCGTCGTTCCCCGCGGCCGGCGCGTCAGCACCATCCCAGCCGGCGCCCGACGCCGAGGGCTGGGGACAGTGGCCTGAGGGCGGCAGCCTGCAGCTGCAGCTGCGCTGGGGACGCGTGGAGCGCACGCGGGGACCGCCCCTGCCGCTGCCAGACGCGGTGCGCCGCGAGCTGCGGCGCGTGTACGGCACCTACCCACGCACCGACGTACGCGTCACCCGGCGTGGCAGCCAGTTCCTGCTGCAGGCCGCGCCGCGCGTGGGCGAGCCCGAGTACCAGGTGGCGAGGCGTGTAGTGCGCCGGCCTGCAGGCGGTGACGATGATGGGGACGGCGGGGACGGCGGGGACAGCCGGGCCGCTCCCGAGGCGGTGCAGCGTGGCCGCCCCAAGAAGAAGCAAGGTCTGCGCTGAGCGCGCTTGCGCGCCTGCCGGCCCCGAGTATGGTTTCTCTTGAGGGAAACCCGCTCGACGATGCGGGAAAGGAGAAAGGTCTTGGGGTGAAAGCAGCACCTAGATGCTTCTCCTCTCCGCCCTTAGCCGTCTGTGTGGGCCCCGCTTGCCCTCCTCTTCCAGCTTGGGAAGGGAAGTAAATAAGTGGTAGAAGTCTAGTGTTCACAGCGAGGTAGGTTTTTGTTGGTTTGTTTTTCAAGACAGGGTTTCTTTGTGTAGTCTTGGCTCCCCTGGAACTCGCTCTGTAGACCAGGCTGGCCTCGAACTCACAGACATCCGTCTGCCTCACAGTCCGACTCCTTTTAACTGTTCAGAAGTTGGCATTTTGCCAGCCTCTCCGCGTGTCCGGGGCTTCAGCAGTATCTCCGCAGTGCACACTCGATGATCTTCTAGACTCATCTGCCTGGACTCACTCTCCAGACCTAGGGTGGTTTTGAAGTGTGGGAGTAACTGGGAAATGTCACTTGTGAGCTAGGTTTAGAGCTGGTTCTGACGTTTTCCTAGCCATGTGTCCTCTCTGAGCCCCTCAACTATCACATCTGTAAAACATAAAATTAGCTTACCTAGATGTTCAGAGGAATCTCATTCATTCTTTTACCCTTTTTATTATTTATTGTTTTTATTTTATTTTATTTTTGAGATAGGGTTTCTTTGTATAACCGCCTTTAGATGTCCTGGAACTTGCTTTGTAGACCAGGCTGGCCTCGAACTCACAGAGATCCGCCTGCCTCTGCCTCCAAATGCTGGGATTAAAGGCTTGTATCACCACGCCGGGTTTATCCCAATTCTTGTTAACATTCTTTAGTTTCGTAATAAAGAAGGTCTTGCTATTATTTAACCCTGGCTGACCTCAAACTGGCAGCAGTTTTCCTGCCTCAGCCTACTTGGGGGTCCCCATATATAATGGGACCACACTTTACTAGTTTTTTCCCCTCAGAAATGGAGCTGGGTCTGGGTGGCGGTGGCGCATGCTTTTAATGCACTATTTTAGTAGTGGTGTTGATGGGCTTGAATGGAGAAACCTTTAATCCTGGCACTCAGAAGCAGAGGTTTATAGATCTTGATCTCTGTAAGTTCCAAACTAGAGCCAGGGCTACATAGTAAGACTGCAAAACCTTAGCAGGTGTGTGTCTGTCTGTGTGTTTGTGGATTGTGTATGCATATCAGTGTAGGTTGTAGGTTTCAGAGGAGGTCCCACTCCTCAGCCCACTTTTTTTTTGTTTGTTTTGTTTTGTTTTTTTGAGACAGGGTTTCTCTGTGGCTTTGGAGCCTGTCCTGGAACTCACTCTGTAGACCAGGCTGGTCTCGAACTCACAGAGATCCACCTGCCTCTGCCTCCCGAGTGCTGGGATTAAAGGCGTGTGCCACCATTGCCAGGCAGCCCACTTTTTTTTAAATGAACTTATTTTGATTTATGTGCATTGGTGTTTTGCCTGCATATATGTCTGTGTGAGGCTGTCAGATCTTGGAGTTAAACAGTTGTTGGCTGCCAGGTGGGTCCCCACCCCCCTTGTTTTTTGAAACAGGGTTTCTCAATGGAACCTGGGGCTTACCACTACGCTAGAATTAGTAGGAGCCAACCATCTTCCTCTTTCCACACCCCAGTGCTGGGGGAATAGGCATGACCAGTATGCCTGGCTTTTTACGTGGGTGTTGAAGTTGTAACTCAGGCCCTGTTGGTACACACACACACACACACACACACACACACACACACACACAATGAATAAACTGACTCTGCCCCCAGAGTGCTGGGATTAAAGGTGTGCAACACCACTGCCTGCTATATTACTATAATGTTAAAAGAGGTTTCAAAAATAAATTCTATATAACTGTCACTGATTTTTTTCATATTTTTTATTTATTTTTGAGACAGCGTCTTATTGTATAGCCTAGCTGACCTAGAATTTGCTCTATAGACCAAAATGGCCTTGAATCCACAAGAGATCTGCCTGCTTCTGCCTCTCAGGCACTAAGTTATTTTTTTATCATGTCTGGATATTGTAGCAGGCTTTCTTTTGGGCCATCAACCAGCTCCCAAATCATGACATGGAGACTTAATATTAATTATGAATGCTCGGCCTTATCTTATGCTTCTCCCGCTAGCTCTTATAACTGAATTTAGCCTTTTTCATCTTACGTTTTGCCTCGGAGCTTGTTAACCTTTCATTCTGTATGTCTACTTTCGCCACTTCCTTCCTGGCTGGCTGGTGGCTGGTGGCTGACGGCCCTGGGTGTTTCTCTTTCTCCCTTGTTCTCTCTCTCCGGAGCCTAGAGCCCTCCTCCTACTTATTCTTTCTGCCTGCCAGCCCCACTTATCCCTCCACTACCCACTACTGCCGGTCAGCTTTTTACTGGACCAATCAGGTACCTTAGGCAGGCAAGGTAAAAACAGCAACCCATCTTTACATAATTAAACTAATTTAACACATCTTTGCCTTGTTAAACAAATATTCCACAATAGAACATTTTTTACTTTTACATTCATACACTCACATGGCATACACACTTACGGAAGTCAGAACAATTTTTGGTAAGCAGTTCTCTCCTTCCACCATGTAGATTCTAGAGCTAGAAACTCTGATAGCAAACAATCCTACCTGATCAACTGTATCCCCAGCCTCTGATTTTATCTACTTTTATTTTATTTTATGTGTGTGTGTGTGTGTGTGTTGTATACCTTATGTATGTCTAGTGCCCTCCAATACCAGAAGAGGGCATTGGGTCCCCTGGGTGCTCTTTCCCCCACTTTTTTAAAGGACAGCATCTTACTGTGTATCCCTGACTGGCCTAGAATTCCTATGTAGGACTCAGCTGGTCTAGAACTCAGAGAGAGTTCTAGCTTCCGAGTACTGGGATTAAAGGCATGTGTCTCCATAGCCAAGTTCAAACCACACTTTGAAACAAATGAAGTTTTCAAATTAAATGGTGAGCCCCACACCAACATAACATGTTCTCTGCATTCTGTCTGCTCCTTTTCCCTCTTCTTGGGTCTTTTACCCGCCCCGCCAGTCGCTGATGCTCTGCCCTGTAAACATGGTGCCCTGTGGTTTCCCTGTATTGCTCCGGGCTTCACATACTGAAGGGGGAAGACCCCTACTTGCAGGTTTCAGAGAAGGACATTGCTTCTCAGCAGAGCTCACAGCAGCACACTCCACTCCCAGCCCTGCAGGGAGCAGAACACTTCCTTGTTTGAGCTCCATTTTGAACTTAACTTTTAAAGCAAAGCGCAGGACTCATAAAACCCAGACTGCCTGAGATCTTACAGTTCATTTGCTCTTCAAGACTCCCTGCCTCAATGTTCATCCTGTCAGGACTCCAGAATTACAAGAGGGTGCTCATCCAAGGTCACATAGTAGGTGGAAATACAGAATTCGCAGCTCCCAGGAGGACCTGAGCACCCAAGCCCTGATCCTCACAGCTGCCTTCTCCTGGCCCTAACACTGCTCAGCCCAAGGATCAGTATGGAGCCCATCACACAGCAAGGCCTGACAGATAAATTTCAAGTCCCACACCATTTGACAACTGCCCTTCCCACTGAATAATTCCCATTCTACTTAGAAAAACCTAATGAACAAGGCACTAGCGAGATGGTTCAGCCCGTACAGGTATTGAGGCCTAGCGAGATGGTTCAGCCCGTACAGGTATTGAGGCCTAGCGAGATGGTTCAGCCCGTACAGGTATTGAGGCCTAGCTTAACTACTGATTTCAGTACCTGAGACTCACATGGTAGGAGAGAACCAACCCTGTTTTCTGACCTACACACACACACACACACACACACACACATACACACACACACACAACAGATAAATAATAAAGTATCTTTTAAAGGACTAGAATAAGAACCATGGTCTCCCACACTTCTAAGGGCTTGCTCTGTGCCAGGTGCTATGCTAAAGCCCCTTGCAGGCGTTTATCAATTCACTAAAGTTGATGCTCACAAAACTTCAATGTGGATATAATTATTATTTCCATTTACACACGAGGAAGCAGCCTGACACAGTCCTATATCGGTTATAAAATGAGAATGTGATCTTAATTGGCTTTAATCTCTAGGTCAAACTTCCTCGTCATACACAAGACACATACACAAAATGCAAGGAATGTTTCTTGAGGGAACTGTCACGTGCAGAACCCTGGGTTAGATGATACCAGGGCAAGGGGCTTGTGGATCTACCCACTGAATAGGAACATGAGGAACCTGTACTTTTGGGAAGTTGGAAGAGGCTTCAAAAGACAAATAGAACTCCGCTAGAGAGTGATGGGGAAGAGGCAGCCAAGAAGAGCCTAGCAGGAGACAGCAAGAGCGAGCTTGGCAGCCGCAGGAGGAAGCAGCAGGCCATCATGGAGACAGCAGTGGAAGATGAGCCCTGGAAGCTACGTGGAAACCATTCTGGAGGACTGACAGCAAACAGACACAGGCCGGATAGAGGAGCGTGTCTGTAAACACTTGGGAGGTGGAGGCAGCAAGGGTAGTAGCTCAAGGTGATCCTTGGCTAGAGAGGTATCCTGGGCTATAGAAGGCCTTGTCTCAGAGGGGGGAAGGAGGTGGGGTAGACTGTTAGGAAGTCATGAAGCCTTTGAGCAGAAGAATACCCCAAGTTGATGTTATAAAGGGTTTGGCCAAGGAGCCTCCAGGAGCACCTGCTGGGCAGCTGTGGATGAGAACCATCCGGTTTCCTGTAACTCTGGCATTGGCGGGATAGCACAGCCGGGCACCAGAACTGAGTCCCTAGGGCATTTGCTAGAGCTCACAGCCTATGGAATTCAGTTCTCAGAGCCAGGTGGCTGGTGTTCTCTCAGTCTGGACGCTGCCCTCCAGAGCGCTCTTCTGTGAATTATTTTTACATTTATTTAGTGTGTGTGTGTGGTGTGTGTGTGTGTGTCTACACACAGGGCATGTGAGGTCAGATGGATTTTCTGTTCCACCCTGTGAGTTTCAAGGGCACCAGATATTGTGGTAAGTACCTTGAGCCATCTCATTGGTCCCTTCTGTAAATGTTCCCCAATCCCAACATGGACAAATTGAGATTCGGGGTGTAGCCTGGGATCTCAGAACACTTCCTACCCACTCAGTTGTGGGGTGCTGAGCTTGGAGCTAGAAATGGGATCCCACAGTAGAGAAATGGACAAGAGCTGGAGCCAAGCATGAGGGGAGGGGCTCAGGGTATGCCAGGGACTGGACATTGCTGAGTCCTTTTATCGCCTGCCCAGATGTGTTCATGGTGGGCCGGTATAGGGGCGAGAGGGGTGAAAGTCGGTGGCGGGGGGGGGGAGGGGGGGAAGGAGCCAAAACTTGCACCTGACTATTTGTAGTTGGAGGAGCTTCCTCAGCTAAGGGGGACTGCCAAGACAGCGGCTCAGGAATGTTAGCTCCAGAAAATGGCCCCCTTGAATGACGTCTTGAGTGTTTGGGATAGCTGAGGGGAGGAGGAAGTCTTCCCTGGAATGCACTTCCAGTTTCTGGAGCTGTAAATGACAGCTGGGTGCTCTCCTCACAGATCCCTGGAGAGAGAAAGCCAAACCAGCAGACTCGGGAGTCACCCTCCCCACAGCCCTGCTGAATCCTGGGAAAGGAGCAGCACTTACCCACAGATCCTCTTCTCTGGCATCCCAGGGGCTGGATCTGCTAAAATCAGCTGTGTGGAGCTCCTTAAATAGCCCCCCCCCGCCCCAGAGCCCCACCCACCCTTGCAGGCTCTTCTGAGAAAGGAGGAAGGTGTGGGAGGGCCAGGCATGCTGTCTGCTGCCCAGAGAGTCCTTTCTGACCTCAAGCCAGAGGCAGGGACAACGTGCCCCAACCCATTCTTCTCAGTGTCCCCTTCCCTATTTTCAGTGCCTGGGTGCTCCTCCCATGCCCAGAGACCAGTCCTTTGGTTCTTTTGCTGTTCTGGATGCCAGGAACCTCTTACCCTGATGGCTGAACTCAAACCTGATTCCTGGTTTTGACGCAGGGGGCTGGGGAATTACAAGCATTGCATATAACATAGGCTCCTGGTCTTTTCTGTCACTCGAGGAGACCCTGCAGCCTACATATATTACCTAAGGGAATAGCAGAGAGGAGGCACACTTGGCCTCCCCACCCCTGTGCCAGGGGTTTAAGCAGCACTCAGGGGAGTTGGCTCCCATTTTGGGGAAGGGAAAAGGAAGAACTTAGGGGACATAGAACCAGGAACTATGGGCAAGGTCAGGTTAGCTGTGGCATCTCTAGCAGATGTCCTTAACCCGAGGGTCTCGACCCTTTTGTGGGTAGAATGACCCCTTTCCATGGGAGTCACAAAACCATCGGGAAACAGATATTAAATTACAATTCATAACAGTAGCAAAATTACAGTTATGAAGTAGCAATGAAAATAATGTTATGGTTGGGGGTCACCACAACATGAGGAACTGTATTAAAGGGTCGGAGCATTAGGAAGGTTGAGAACCGCTGCTCTAAAGATTCATGGAAATGCCACCTGACATTTTGCCTGTGGTAATCCCCTCCCTCTGCCCAACCTTCTTTCCTGAGGCCCCAGAACCTGACCTGGTCTGCACAGAGTTAAGTCTCCCCAGAATCTGAGTTAGGAATAGAGAGGCTCCCCCTAGCAACTTTTGGCATCGTTCTTCCCTGAGAATCCAGGATGATCTTTCTGATATCTAGCAACATCTAAGAGCCAGTCAGGCAAGAATCGGGGAGTTGCGGAGGAGGAAGACCCAACCTCGGAGTGGCTGCCGCCGGGGTCTTGGGTCAGAACTCAGCAGGCAGCCCTGCTGAGGAAACCTGTAAGTTCCGAGAAGGAGGCTGGTAAGGCATGAACAGTCATCAGAATTGTGCAATGGGCAAAGGGGAGGAGGAAAGGGTACCCAAAAGGGAGGGCTGGCAGGGGCCTGGGGCTAAAGAGGGAGACCATAAAGTGGCTGTCACCCCACCTCTTATTAACCCTGGCAGAGCCAGGCTGCCAGCGGAGAAGCCAAGCCTGTTCTCCATCTCCTCTTTCCTTCCCCTTCTCAGCAGCCACCCACCCCGCCAGGGAGGAGGGAGCCATGGTGAGGGACGCAGGGGAAGGAAGGCAGGCAGAAATCTCTTTTCTCCAGATCTTGGCTCTACTTCAGTCTCTAGGGAATGGGTCAGCACTTTCTCTCTGGGACCGAGTTTCTAGAGGCTAGCAGTTCCTGGGACCCTGGTACCCTACTGGCCCTGAACCAAGGCTCCCCCTTGCTGATTGGGATGGGCCCTTCAACAATCGAAAGGGATTCTAGGCACCCATTTTTGAGTTCAAAAGAAGGCATGCTTGTGGGCTTCCTCACAGAGCATTAGGGAAGCTGAGGCAGCAGAATAAAAAGCGGAAGCTGAGGCCTTACTTACTAGGTGTGTAGCTGTCCTGTCTCTTCTAGGTTATTAGCCCTGCCAGTGTAGGCAAGAGGGCACAGGGTGTGGAGGAGGTCTGCCAGCCATCATGGATCTAGGCTCAGGTCTATCCTCATTCCAAGCATTTTTAATGTTCATTACGTTAAGACCCTGGAAGCCACCTCTTGGGAAGACATCAAGGGACAAAGGGGAGGGATACATGAGGTCCTGGAATTTAGGTCCTAAGAGCTGACTGAGTGACAGGACTTGAAGCCAGGCTGAACACGAAGGGGGAGGTGCTGGAATTTGGGGGAGATCATTAGATTTTGCAATAGGAGACACCACATCCAGTCGGGAAGCCGTGGAGATTGAAGAAGGGCAAGAGAGACAAGGAAGAGGAAAGGGAAATCTATAGGCTTTCCAGGTGAGGATCCTAGGGGCAAGGAAATTAGGCGGGCAGGAAAATCCTGGGTTCCTTCAGGAATAAAGGCTGAAAGGTCCGGGACCTCTAGCGGACAAAAGAGAACAACACAGTGATGCCTCTCTTCCCAAAACAAACATGGCCGCCGGGGAACCGGTCCGAAACGCTAAGACATTGGAGAATGGGGAAAGAAGCCCCGCCCCGGTATGGGCAAATCGCCCTCCTCCAAAATGACCACCACGGCGTCTCTGGGCCCCGCCTTTGATCTCGTTGGTGGGACTAGGGGATAAGAACTGCACCGCGCGGGACTAGTCGCTGGCGGCGCCTGACGGAGCAGGTGATTTCCCCTCCAGCCCCGGGCCTAGGGCTAGGAGAGTCGCGGAGAGCATTGACACAGGGTACCCCTCCTCGCGTTCCCTATGGTACCCCCCGGGAGGGGTTCGGCCGGACCCCTTTCTCTAATTGTCTCCTGTGGCCTGTATCGAGGACCATCTAGCTTGTTCAGGCCTATCTTGTCATGTGACTCACCCCTCCCAAGGCGGCTATTGCCTCCCTGGGTTCTCAGGCCCCCTGTTCTGGACACTTCTGAGTGCCCTGCTAACGGTTATAAAAAGCTCTTGCTTCAAGGGTCGGCCATCAATGATATCCCACTTCCTGTGTTCACCTCCCAGGGTTTGTGCACCTGCCTGACGTTAGATGGCGGGATCCTTTGCTCCCCACAATGTCCTTGGTACCTCTTAAGACCTGGCGTGGGGATCAGGGTGAAATAGTTTTTGCTGGGGCTTTCGTTGGGCTGCATCATGACTTTATAATAGGGCAGGGAGAAATAATGAAGACCTTTGGGCTAGACCCCTTACTGCTCCCTTAAATCTCCAGGACTCCTTCCCACGTTGCTTCCCAGGAATTCTGCGTTCACATGGCCTGCGTTCAACCCCCATTTAGTTCCTGTCCACTCCAGGGGAGTAGTGGACACTGCTTATCCTAAGCTAAGTTGCCCAGAGGATCTCTCTAGCTCTGCACCCTCTAATAGAGTGTCTAACAGATGCAGACCTATATCTGGTCCTTTGGGAGGCTCAGGCTATCCCAGGGCAAGGAGGATGGGCAGCTGAGTTATTTGGCTGTGCGGAGAAAGTGAGTCCAGCAGAGCGGTGTTTGTAGAGGCGCAGGGAGAAGGGAGTGAGCAAAGATTCTGTTGTGGGTGAGACTGCTGGCCAGGCAAGAGAGGCCCAGAGTACAGGTCCCGGCCACACCATTGGCCTCACGAGAGCTAGTGTAATAGCGAGGCTGCGGAAGCCAGGCTGCCTGTGTGTGAAACTGTCATTAACCTATCCCATGACCTTGGGAAAGTTTCTCACATTTTCGTTGTCTTCATTTCCTCCCAGGTACTGGGCATAATAGTATCCACATTTCAAGGCTGTTACTGGGATCAAGGAAGTTAATGCACTGCTCTATATGCAGCCAGTAGATACTTTCTAACGATCAGTGCAAGTGTTTTTGTTTAATGTTTTTCGATTTATTTCATTTCACATATATCACCATTTTGCTTGCATGTATGCCCGTGTACCACGTGCACGCCCGGTACCCTTGACGGTCAAAAGAAAGGGACTGGAGTTGTGAACAGTTGTGAGCTGGGAATCAAACTTAGGTCTTCTGCAGGCACACCCAGTGCTCTGACTGTTGCTCGGTCTCTCCAGCCCCCATCAGGTGAGTTGTAGCAGGACTCACGGACAATGATTGTCACATTTCATAGGAACCACTAACTAGTGAGCTCTGATCAGAAGGTGCTAGGTTCTGCGGGCTCTATCTGGAACTTCAAAAATCTTACGGAAATCCTGGGGTGCTGCTCAGGTTGACTTAGGAAGCCAATTTAGTCGTTCACATCTCCCCCAGCTCCGGAACTATGGAGAGAAAATATTAGGAGGTGTTCTCAAACAGGAAGGACATGTCAGGGAAGGCTGGGAGGAGAGGAAAGGGTGGGAAGAGAGACGTGACAGGCTTTGAAATCTGAACCATGTTTGGTCAGTCCAAAACTGGAGGAGATAGGATGGTCTCTTAGCAGAAGAGCCAGCCCCAGAACCTTGGAGGAGGAAGGCTTTTCCTTTGAAGACAGTGAAGGATTTCCCAGTAACAACTTTGCAGGTTTCTAACACCTTGGTTAGAAACCTCACATTCACCCCCCCACAAAGCCTCCTTAGAAATGGGGCTTTCATGCAGCAGCAAGTGTCTTCACCCCTCCCCCCAGAGGTTTCCAGGCCACTATCAACAGTCAGGGTGTGAGGATGGGGTAGGTCTCTGGAGGGGGCTACCTTTATAGGACAGTTGCATGATGGGAGCTAGAATGCCCGGGCTAAGGTGTTCAGTCCTGCAACGGGGCCTGGGGCTAAGGGCAGAAGGTGTTCATCTCCCTTGAGAGACAGCAGCTACTCAGTCCTCCTTTTAAAGTTCCTTTTTGTGCGCTCACAGTCACTCTGATTTAGCACTGAAAGGACCAGGTCCAACCCATGAGGAAGTCTTGATATCCCTCATCCCCAGAGTTACCCCTAAATTAACACTGTAGTATTGCTGGGGACCCAGGTGAGGGTCCCATACAATCAAGTGCTGGACTTTCTGGGAAGGTAATAGGAAGTAACTATTAAATTTGATGTTTGTTTGTTTTTGAAACAGGGTCTCACTGTATAGCACTGGCTAGCCTGGGACTCACTATGTGAACTAGGCTGCTCTCAGTCACAGAGATCCTCCTGCCTCTGCTTGCTGAGTGCTGGGATTAAAGGTGTGCGCCACCACATCAGCATTTTGTTAAAGACTTATTTGTGTGTGGTGTGTGTGTGTAAGGTACCGAAAGGATGTCCAGTCCTATTGGGTGCCTCCGAGTATGGATGCTGACAAACTCTGGTACTCTGGTAAAGCAGAGAGTACTTTGAACCACTGAATCATCTCTCCAGCCCCCACGATTGCATTTTTTAAAAAGATTTATTTATTTTTTATATATACACTATTCTGCCCACATGTACACCTGCAGGCCAGAAGAGGGCGCCAGGTCTCATTACAGATGGTTGTGAGCCAGCATGTGGGTGCTGGGAATTGAACTCAGGATCTCTAGAAGAACAGCCTATATGCACTTAACCACTGAGCCATCTCTCCAGCCCCCACAATTGCATCTTAAGTAGTTCATACAGCTGTGATGGGGAGAAGGGGTTGCTGGGGGAGATGGTAGCAGGAGGAGAGAGGTGTCAGGAAGCACCTACAGGCAAGAAATAGTGCCAAGTGGCAGCCAAGGCGATAAGAAAGGTGTGGGCCTAGGGAGATGCTTCAGTAGGGAAAGTGTGTACTGTGTGAGCCTGAAGGCCTGAGTTCGGATCCCTAGCACCCACATTAAAAACAAAAACAAAGCAAACAAACAAAACATAAAAGCAGGTGTAGCCAGGCACAATAGTACCTGCCTTAAATGCCAAACAGAGGCAGGAGGATCACTGTGAGTTCAAGGCCATATTGGTATACATAGTAAATTCTCAGACAGCCAGGACTAAATAGAGAAACCCTGTCTCAAAGACAAACAGTCACAGCAGGTATGGAGGTGCACAGCTGTAACTCCAGCACTGGGGCTCAAGACAGGAGTGCCGTGGCCAGCCGGAAAAGCCAAAATAGAATACTCCATGTTCATCCCTCTGAGTTCAAGACCATTCTGGTCTGCATAGAGAGTTCTAGGACAGCCAGGACTATAGAGACACTTATTTATTTATCTGTCTATTTATTTTTAAAATTTATTAATTATGGATACAGTGTTCTTCCTGCTCTTCCTGCATATATCCCTTGCAGGCCAGAAGAGGGCACCAGATCTTATTACAGATGGTTGTGAGCCACCATGTGGTTGCTGGGACTTGAACTCAGGACCTCTGAAAGAGAAGTCAGTGCTCTGAACCTCTGAGCCATCTCTCCAACTCCTAGAGACACTATTTTAAACAAACAAAAAGGGGAGAGAAGTGTTGGAAGCAGACAGCCTGATGTCAGCCTCTGGCTCCACTGCAGTGGCACCCACACCACACACACAGCAGATGTGGTAGAGAATAATCAGGGTTTGGTAACTAATTGGCTGATGAAGAGCAAGGGATAGAGGGCTGTCATGGTGAATTCCTAGGCTGTTAGCTGAAGAGCTGTGTCTGGATATTCATTTAGGGAGGATACTCCCAGAGGATAAGTGTACTTGAGAGGGTATCACTTAGGGAATGCAAAGTGTGAGGCACCTGGAAGCTTCCATGTGGTGGTTGGCAAGCTTCCAGTTGGCAGCTCGGGCTGAACTAGAGGACTGAGCATCTGAGAACTGGTGACATACAGTTGGTGCATAAGGATGGGCCCAGGTGAGACCCTGCAGAGAGAAGGCAGCAGGGCAAGGAGAATAGTGGCCTTGAGTCAGAGGGCCACAGATGGGGCACAGAGGCAGGAATCAGGAAAGAAGTACCTGAGGGGGAGGACGCCAGAGGCTGTGAGCTCAGGATTGTGGGTGGTGGTGCAGATAGTAACCGAAACTATACACACAGTGCTCAAGACCAAACTCGGGAGTTATGTGGTTCAGCCTCATAGACCAAAACCTAAAAAGGAACTGGTAACCTTAGCACGAGAAATTAGGGAAAATATGGTATATTCAGTAGGAGTTGGTATGATTGCTTGGGTCCAGGGAAGGGTGAGAGAAGGCAAAATCAAGAGTAGTCCCATGCTTCAGATGTAGTAGCTGAGTGAGGGGTGCGTATGTGCAGGGGTGTGGGGAGGGCATGGGTGTGAGTGAGGGGTGCATATGTGCAGGGGGTGTGAGGAGGGCATGGGTGTGAGTGAGGGGTGCATATGTGCAGGGGTGTGAGGAGGGTATGGGTGTGAGTGAGGGGTGCATATGTGCGGGGGTGTGAGGAGGGCATGGGTGTGAGGGGTGCATATGTGCAGGGGGTGTGAGGAGGGTATGAGTATGGGCGGTTGGATTCCGAGATTCCTCTAGAGCCTTCCAAATGAGGGTTGGCTAACATTTGGTTCTCTGAGTCTTGAGCCATTCTTACCATCTGTGCATTCCGGACTCCCATATAGAGTTTAGGGGTCAAAAGTATGGAGATGGGGGCTGGAGATCTGTCTTAGAGTTAAGAGCACTGTTGCTTTGGGAATGGACAACAGGTTCAGTTCCCAGCACCCACATGGTGGCTTATAATCTTTTGAACTCCAGTTCTAGTAGATCTGGCGCCCTCTTCTGACACCCTCCCTGAGTACCAGGCATGTACCTTTGTGTCCTTGCATAAATGCATGCAAACACACATGCACAGAAAATAATAAATCTTTTTTAAAAGCTTGTAGATGAATTAAGCCAGAAAATATATACCTAGCACTTGCTGAATACAGACATTTTCCTAGACACTAGGAAACGGAACTGCCAAAGAATAAGGGAGCCAGCAGGTTGGAGAAATAGCAAGGGCAGTGGGGCGGCGG
>NC_022015.1:73947376-73962433 GCF_000317375.1 Microtus ochrogaster | reverse complement strand
AAGGGGGAGAGGAGGAGGAGTGGTGATTTAGAAGTGGGCAAGGGCTGGACTGTGCGGTATTCCACAGGCTGGGGGATGACAAAGGTCTTATGGTTCAGGCTGCTGGAAAGGCAGGGATTGGGCAAGAGGAGAGAATCGATGTAGGACTTCCCCACCATATGGGCTCCTGAACCAGAAAAAAAAGTCCCTTTGTACAAAGGGTGGGTGGCTGGTCATGGATGGGGGAAGGGCTGCGCTTGGTCCTGAGACCTCCTTACTTTGGGGGCTGGACAATGGGGCCTTGTGATTGGAATTGGGGGCCAAATAGCCCCCTCAGTGATGAGATTCCTTAGCCAAGAAACATGTGACCCTTCTTGCCACAGGAGATGGGGGAGGGGCCCAACTCCCTTTGGAAGCCTTTAGAGACAGTGTTGTACCCTGTCTGGGGCTGGAGGAGGAAGAAGTGGGCGGCTCAGGGACTGACTGACTGCTTGCAGCAGCTGGGGGGGCAGCGCCAGTAGCTGGTTCAGCCTCAGAAGGCAGAGGAGGGATTGCTGCCCCCCGCCCAGTGGGTGGAAGCAGCCCAGAGACCTGGCAATTCTGTCTTGTGTTCTTTAGAAGAGACAGCATGGAGTTGGAGAGCATCGTCAGTTCGGCCCTCCTTGCCTTTGTGCAGACACACCTCTCGGAGGCCGACGTCAGGTAAGGGCTGCTCCTGAAGGAGCAGGCCAAGTTCAGAGGGGAGTTGCAGACAATACTCTACACTGGCCAGTGAAAAGATGCTTACAAAGTATTCAGCCCAATCTGAGGTGGAACTGACCCAGGTCTTCTGCAAGGATAGCGAACACTCTCTGAGCAGTAGTGGCATAAACCTAATTCTGCACTGGGGAGGCAAAGGCAGGCAGATCTCTGTGAGTTCAAGGCCAGCCTGGGCTACATAGTGAGTTCCAGGACAGCCAGGGCTACACAGAGGAAATCGTGTCCTGAAAAACTAAAGAAAAAAAATAGAGGAATTCTTAACCACGTAGCCATGTCTCCAACCCCCCGTTTGTTTTCAAGATTATTTGTGTGTGTGTGTGTGTGTGTGTGTGTGTGTGTGTGTGTGTGTGTGTGCAGGTGCCACGAGGCCAGAACTGGGTGTCAGATACCAGGGAGCTGGAAGGATAGGCAGCTGTGAGCTAATTCATGTGGCTTGGGTGAACTGAACCTGGGTCCTCTCAAGAGCAGCAGGTGCTCTTAACTGCTGAGCCATTTCTCCTGCCTGGGAAGAGCTGATTTTTATTTGCTTACATGGTCTCTCACTGTCTATCATCTGGACTGGTTGATTTGCTTAGATGGTCTCTCTCTCACTGTCTATCATCTGGACTGGTTGGAAACCAAAGCTGAAGGATTGGGAGGAGATACTCTGGCCCCAAGGGCCGAGCTGACTCATGGGCACCCATTGGAACTGAGGACGGAAGTCAGATTAGGTGGGGATGCTGAAAATATCCAGGTTCCTAGACAGTGAACTTGTTCTTTCCCACAGTGGTTTGGATGAGGTCATCTTCTCCTATGTGCTGGGGGTCCTGGAGGACCTGGGCCCCTCAGGCCCCTCAGAGGAGAACTTTGATATGGATGCCTTCACAGAGATGATGGAGGCTTACGTGCCTGGCTTCGCCCACATCCCCAGGTAGGGCCTGGCGGGGCGAGAAAGAGGTGGCGACTGGCTGGGGTTGGGATAGAGCGATCCCCACACCACCTTCTTTGCCTTTTAGGGGCATGATAGGGGACATGATGCAACAGCTGTCATCACAGCTGAGTGATGCTAGGAACAAAGGTGAGTGTGGGGCTCTGGCATTTGGAGGACTCCACCCCCACCCCAAGCCCTGGCAAATCCGATACCCTCTCTGCCTCTTGAAGAGAACCTGCACCCACAGAGCTCCTGTGTCCAAGGTCAGGTGCCCATTTTTCCAGAGACCCTGAGGCAACCTGAAAAGCTCAGAGAAGAGACCAGATCTCCTGCTGCTACTGGGGACACCCAGCATGAGGTACTAGAAGAGGGGGTACCCATGAAGGACCGTGGGGGTAGGAAAGGAAGGAGTGTGGCCTACAGTTACCATCTGTGCCCACAGGCAGCTGGTTCTGAGGAAGAACTTCCGGGAGTAGATGTCCTCTTGGAGGTATTCCCTACCTGTTCTGTGGAGCAGGCCCAGTGGGTGTTGGCCAAAGCTCGGGGGGACTTGGAAGAAGCAGTGCAGATGCTGACAGAGGGCAAGGAAGAGGGGCCTCCCAGCTGGGATGGCCCAAGTCAGGTACCCTCTCTCAGCCCCACCTCAGCTCTATCGTGTCCTTATTCTCATCTGTGTCCCCTGTTGTTGCCATTGCACCTAGAATAGGTCTCCCATATCTGCAGGACTTGCCCAGGCGCCTCCGAGGCCCCCAGAAGGATGAACTGAAGTCCTTCATCCTTCAGAAGTGAGTCTGGGCTGGGCTGGGCTGGGCCCTAGGGTCTTCCCAGGTGGCGGGAGCTTCACGTAGCCAGTGTTTGGCAGGTACATGATGGTGGACAGTGCAGAGGACCAGAAGATTCACCGACCCATGGCTCCCAAGGAGGTAAGAGTTGGGGGTGTGGGATGAGGGCTACTGACCCATGATTTCAGTCACTCACTGCCTGATTCCCTGACAGGCCCCCAAAAAGTTGATCCGATATATTGACAACCAAGTAGTGAGCACCAAAGGGGAGCGGTTCAAAGACATGCGGAACCCCGAGGCTGAGGAGATGAAGGCAACATACATCAACCTCAAGCCAGCCAGAAAGTACCGCTTCCACTGAGGCCCTGTCTGGACTCTGCCGAGCCTTCCAGATCCCAGAGGGATGCAGCCTCCTGTCCACCCCACTGCCCCTTCTCTATTTCCTTGCTCTAGTGTTAATCTATTCTTGGAGCTGCCTTCATGAGCACAGTAAAGGTGGTCCAAGGAAGGTGTAACTTCTTTCCGGTCATTCCTGCCAATGGGGCAGGAAGAGTTAGTTACACGTGTGTCTGACCTTCTGGTCCTAGCTGCTGTTCCCTGTGCACCAAACCAGAAGGGGTAAAAATCTCTTTATTTGAAATTCCAGGGTGGGGCAGGGTTTGTCACAGGCCTCTCAACCCCAGGCCCCCACAGTTCAGTTTCCCTACAGCTCAGTGTCAGGCCCCGGCTACACAGTCCAGCTGTGCTCCCACCCCAAGAAAAGTCCGTTAGACCTGCAGGTTGACAAAGGGTGCGAATCCTGCCATGTCCTGGAGTAGCACCAGGGCCTGGTGCAGCGGGGGTTCCACGTCGATGTCCACACCACGGTTCCACAAGCGGCTCAGGCTGGGCTCGGCCACGTGGTGGCAGTGCCGCACCCTCAGCGAGCGCAGCGCCGGGCAGTACTCGGCCAGGGTCCTGAGGGAGAAGCAGGGTGATGCTAGGTGCAGGGGGCCCTCTCACTTGGGGGGGGGGGGATGCCCACTAAACCTGCAGCTGGCTCCTGCAAATTCTAGGTTTCCCTCCAGCTCAGGGTCCGCTCTTCTCTACAGTACCCTAGGGAGGAGGCCGGAATGGAATTACAGACTCCACCCCCCCACCCCCGCTCACTGGGGGCTTCTGGCTCTCAGAGTACCAATCCTTGGTTCTATCCCGCGTTTCAAGATTTCAAGATTACCCTCCCTGGTTGCAGAAATGCCAGAAATCAACTTTATGTCACATCTCTCAGTGTGTCAATATTGGTTCAGAAGTCCTTTTTTTTTTTTTTTTTTTAAATTATAGGCTTTCTAGCCTAAAAAAAATATCCCAGAGGTCTTTGACAAGTACAACCCTTCCGCCTATCCCTAGAGTGACTGCCCATCTCCCACCCACTAGCCCCATGCCCAGGCACCTGACACCGTTGCTTCCGACGCGAAGGCAGCCTGTGAGGTCGAGGTGCTCGAGTTGCGGGCAGTTTCGGGCCAACTCTTGGACCGCGGTGTCCCCCACATTGGCGTTGACAGCCAACGAGAGGCTGCGGAGGCTCGCGCCGCGTCTCTGCGCCAGGTACACGATGGCCTCGTCCTTGAGCTGGCGACAGGCGGTGAGGTCTAGCTCCTCCAGAGCCGGGCAGCGGTCGGCGAGGCCACGTAGTGCCAGACCGTCCACCCAGTCACAGTGAGCGAGCGAAAGGCGCTGCAGACGCGGGCAGCCCTCAGCCAGCGCCCCCAGCGTTCGGCGGCTCAGCTGGCCGCAGCCGGCCAGGGCCACGCTCCGGAGCTGCGGATTCCGTGCCAGTACTGGCACCAGGTCCTCGTCCGACAGCCATTCGTGACACGGAGCCAGCGCCAGCTCCTGCAGCCCCTCCGCATCCCGCAGTAGCCGGGCTAACGCGGCCCGAGGAATCTGGGGCCCCACCTGCGGGCGGGAGGCACCGAGACTCAGTCTGTCCCTGGGGCGGGACGCAGCCTGGCAGCCGCCTACCTTGGGGACCTGTCACCTGCCCTCCCAGGAGAGAGCTCACGCTCGTGGCTCCCTGCTCGCCCCTGGAGGGGCCGGGCTGGAGGCGGGGCGGGGCCACGCGGGGGCGGGGCTGCGGTCCCCGGCTCACCTGAGCGGCGTCGAAGCGGCGCAGCCCCGCCAGGTGCAGCTGCACGAGCGCTCGGAAGGCGCGGCTGACGCGCTGCAGCCGGAGCAGCTGGCGCAGCGGGACCCAGGTCAGGACGTGCGGGAGCAGCACGTCTTCCCAGGGCAGATCCAGGAGCCTGCGAGGAAAGAGGCGTTGACGTCTCCGGGCCGCTGTGACGTGCGAGTCAGTCTGTTGTACCCCAGAGTCCCGGCTGGCAAGAGCGAGTCCAGGTCCGGCCAGGACTCCGCTGCCCTCCCGCGGGTCTCCTTTCCCTCCCTCGGCCCCTTCAGTGCTCGGTACCTGACAGCTCCCGGTTCTTGCTCCCCTCCGGACTGCTCCATTGGTGGCTCCATCGCAGGCTACTGCGCGTGCGCAGTAAGCTCTTCTAGCTTTGGCCTTGAAGCGGCTGCGGCGAGCCCGCCTCCTTGGTCTGGAGAGACAGACCGATTTAATCGAGTGCGGCCTCACTGAGAATCCTTTCGGAAAGCTTTCCGGATGGCCCCCAAAACTGAGGCAGGACGAACCAGCGATGTACCATCAGATGTCTTCGCAGCTACAGGGCTTGAAGCCCTAGGCTGTGCTTTCGGTCTCCGTTGCGGGCCAGTAGCCGCCTCTGAGTGGTGATGGGAGGAGCAGACAAGGCCAAAGGCGGAAGGGGCGGAGCCAGGACTCCTAGGTTACCGAGTGCCTCCCTCTGTCCTCTGGTCTCGTTTAAGCGACTTTGAGAAAAGAAAAGCTGGGGGCGGGGGGGAGAGACTGCCCAGGTTCTAACTAACTGGTATGCAGTAGGTGCTCAATAAGTCATTGCCCATAGAATGAATTAAATGGGCGATGCTAAGGCCTTTCTTATCAAGCAGATTTGTTCAAACCTGCCATTCCTTGTGAATTGTGAAGTGCACACTCAATGCAGCCATCCCTTTCCAGTTCGGTACAGCGTAGGCCGGCTTTTTGCCTAAGGGAAAAGGACTACCTGGGAGCAGCAGCGCCTCCTCTCCAGCGGTCCAGAGTCCGGGAGGAATGCGTGCTCAGCGCAAGCTACTAGCCTTGCTGCTTCTTGACTGGCCTGGGTCAATTGTAGGAAAAGTGACGCCCCAAAGCTCGCAGCTCAGTCATAGGCTTTCCTTTCACTGTGCCCCATATACTAATCTCAAGTCCCACTCTGAGGAACCCCTGGCGTAATAATTTCCTCCAGCATCCAAGGAGGGTGTGGGGCACGTGAAAGATCTTGCGCCGCTGCAGCCTACATGGTTGCGCGCCCCTGTGCAGAGATTTCGGCCGCTTCTTCAAATGAAAGCTGCTTCCCATCCGTTATCTCTCTCACCAGGGCTTTAGGCACCTTTGCAAAGGCACGCGGGTCTGTCCATTTTAAAGATGGGCAAACCGAGGCTCTGGGGAGGAAGCTCCTTAACCAGCATCAAACGGAGCAAGGATAAAGGACCCAGACATCCTGGTTTTCCCAGAATCCCTTCCACACTACTTCATTACTCAGTGTAGCATGAAGGGAGAAGGCAGCCAGCACCGGAAAGAGCAGAAGAGGGTGCAGTTGGGTGAGGGGATTGCTTCCTCTCCTCAGCCTGCCTGGGGAAGGGGTAGCCTGGAAAGATCTCTGCAAAGATAGATGTGGGCGCGCACCTCCTCCGGCCGCGCGCCTCCTCCCCCGCCCCTTTGTTCGCGCCTCTGCGCTTGCGCATTACGACAAATCTGGCGCTGTCCCCTTCAGCACCTCGCGGAACCCGCGCCACCCCTCCCCGCGGTGAGCCCCGCGCACCCCCCGCCTCGAACGTCCTCGCCCCCTCTGACTTCCCGGACCGACCCTCTCCTCCTTTCGAGGTCATAACCTGCCGGCCCTGGCCTTCCAAAGGAGAATAGTTGCCATAGTAACTCGTGTGGCGTTTTCCTAAAATAGCCAGACCCTCTTCCACCCTGGCCAAGGGCACAAGGTTTGCCTGTGCTCCTCTTCCCAATCTTCGGGTCATCCCTTCTAAAGTCTCGCTCCTGAAAAGGCGGGACGATTAACCTAGGCAGCAAGGAAGTTCTTCCTGGAGTCTGACTTATCCTTCCTCCGCACTCCGGGTGGGTGGTCAGGACAGGGACTCCGGGGTCTGCGGTTGGGAACCCCGAAGTGTTTAAGATTGCGTTCGTTTGACGATGTCCCTTCCATAGTTGGTCTTCTGGTTTTAGGGGGCGGGTCCGGTCTACTCCCGTACCGTGTGGTTTGCGTGGCCGCGTGCTTGTGGGGGCGGGAGCGCGTGTGGCATGTAACAGGTCATGTGGCAGCCTCCTAGGGACACGCGTGGGGTCTGGTGCAGGACAGGCGTGTGCAGCTGGACCCTACGTGTGGTTCAGGAGATGACGGACGAGGGAGACCTGAACATGAGTGGGGTGGGGCATATGAGGGTTTAAGAAACAGAACCAGGGGGTCTCTGCAGTCTCCCTTCCTCTGATGTGAGTCTTAGGCAGTGACTAGGGGGCTGGCATTCTTTGGGACTCAGGGCCCTGGGAAAAAAGGGAGGGGGATTAGCGTTGCTTGAGCAGAGCGTGGGGAGGGGTGGAGGAGGGACTGAGAGGCGGGCGGGCCTGGAGCAAGCGGGAGCCTTGCTGCTTTCACAGCTGAGCGGGGCCCAGCCTCTCTGCCTCCCTTCCGTTCCAGCTCCGAAGGAGCAGCGGTGAGTACTGGGGTGCCTTGGAGGAGGGGCTGCACAGGGGATGTTGCGGATCCTGTTGAGCTTCAAGAACCTGCCTGGCAGGGTTGCTGTTTCTGACAGCTTTCTTTGCCCTGCTTTGCCACCAGAGGCCCGGTTTTCCTTTATGGCCCCTCCTGGACTGGCCAAGACATGTCAAACCCCTGGAGTTGGGGGAGAGGGATGGGTGCAACCCCCTCATCCAGACCTAGCTCCTGGTGGGGGAGGAGAGGATGTGTGTCTCTGATTGTGTGTGTAAATGTTCATCTGTGTTTACGATTGTGTCGAGGAGGTCTCTGATTCACCTGTCTCTGTGTGCATCAGAAGACTGAGAGCCTGTCTGTATATTTGGTACCTCTTTGTGTGTTCCTGTCTGGTGATCTGTGTGTAAGACAAACATGTGCTTTTCCATTATACACATATTTGTTATGACTGTGAGTGTATGAGGGTGTGTCTATGAGCAGTACTGCGTGTGTCTGTTGTACTGGAGGGTGTTGCCTATGAGTGTGTTTAACTGTATATCATAACTGTCCTTCTGCATGTGTGTGTATGTGCATGCGTGTGTGTGCATGTGTGTATGTGCGTATGCGTGTGTGTGCATATGTGTGTATGTGCACACGCGTGTGTGTGCATATGTGTGTATGTGTGTGTGCATGTGTGTATGTGCGTGTGTGTGCATATGTGTGTATGTGTGTGTGTGTGTGCATGTACTGATATGGAAAAAGGATGTATCTTCCCCACTCAGCATCTATGGGCTGAAGTTAGGGGCCTCTTTTCCGGTTTTTCTTCTCACCTCTTCCCTGTGTCTCTCAACACTTCCTTGTTCCTGTGGAATCCTTTTTTCCTCCCTCTCCTTCCAAGAAGCCTAATTTTTTTTTCCTAAGTGAGCCCCCTCCCATAAGTAGGACTATGGGGACCCAGGGCCGTATGATCCAGAAGGTGGGACACCAGTCTCCCAACTGCCCCAGAACTGAATTCAGTGAACTTCTGACTTAGCTTGTTCTTTCTTCCTAAAGTGATGCTCAGGGCTCCCAGACAGAAAGAGAGGTACTGAAGGCCCTCTGAGTGGATGGTCCTTTTCCCTAAGGTTTCCATGGAGGAGCCATCAGGGTCAGGATGGGTGATCCCATATTTCCAGGCCTGACTAGGTCCCTGGACCTTATACGCCTCAACCCATCTTCCTCCTCCCTGTCTCTGCTGCCCTGCCTGTGTGGCTGCTACACACTCATCCATGCCCCCCCTTCCTCCCCTGCAGGCCTGTCTGAAGAGCATGCAGTCCCCTCACGCCCTGCCTGGCCTCGCCATCCCTGCCCCCCCAGCCTGACCCCCGGCCCCAGCATGGCCCAGGGTGCCATGCGCTTCTGTTCAGAAGGCGACTGTGCCATCTCCCCACCACGATGCCCTCGTCGCTGGCTCCCCGAAGGCCCAGTGCCCCAAAGTCCCCCAGCCAGCATGTATGGCAGCACAGGATCCCTAATACGACGAGTGGCGGGTCCAGGCCCTCGAGGCAGGGATCTGGGACGTGTGACAGCACCATGTACCCCTCTTCGAGGCCCCCCATCACCCCGTTTGGCTCCCTCACGCTGGGGACCCTCTTCCCCCACTGGGCAGCCCCCACCAGGGGCACAGAGTTCTGTGGTCATCTTCCGTTTTGTGGAGAAGGCCAGTGTGAGGCCACTGAATGGCCTTCCTGCTTCTGGAGGCCTGAGTCGGAGCTGGGACCTGGGTGGGGTTTCTCCTCCCAGACCCTCCACAGCCCTTGGACCTGGCTGCAACCGGAAGTTGCGGCTAGAGGCATCCACATCAGACCCACTCCCAGCTGGAGGAGGCTCTGCTCCTGGCAGCCGGGACCCCTCACGTGGGCCATTGATCCCACCCCAGATTGGGGCAGATGGTCTTTACTCCTCCCTCCCCAATGGGCTGGGGGGGACCCCTGAGCACCTGGCCATGCGCTTCCGAGGACCCGCAGACACTGGATTCCTAAACCAGGTATGCAATCTGCCTTGGGCTCCCTGGGGCCTTAGCACCCCAGCTAAGGGACAAAGCTTGGCCCCTGTTGGACTGAGCTTATCTTGGAGTCACCCAGATCCTTTCATGTCCTAAACCAGCTTTCTTGCCCTCTGTCGCTGTGTCCCTGCACCTTCATCCTTGTCCCATGTGGTTTTCTTTCTGCTGCTCCATATGCTTGTGTCCTTGTATGTCTGGCTTTCATTTTGGGGTCCTGTGCCTTTCACTTCCTCTTTGGCTCAGGGGGACACCTGGTCCTCCCCCCGGGAAGTCTCCTCTCATGCTCAGAGAATCGCTCGAGCCAAATGGGAATTCTTCTATGGCTCCTTGGACACCCCCAGCGCAGGTAAGGCTTGGACTTAGCCTAGGGGAAGAGGGTAGGGCCTCCTCCAGGGCATCTAAGGACTGGCAAAGAGGGAAACTTCAAACCTTCCCCGGGGTTTCCTTGGGCTCCCAAGTCTCTCCAGGCTCTAGTCTTTCATTTGTGACATGAAGGTTGGGCTGGGCTCTGGAGGAGCTGGGTGGTAGAGGGAGGGGATGGCCGGATCTCAAGGGTTATTCCTCGGAGTGGAAGAAAGTCTGGTCTCCTTCAGAGTTATTTGACAAGGGCTTGATTTGAAATGAGTTCCACAGGCATTTGATCAAGTGAAGAGTGTGGCAGATACATAGTAGTTAGATGAAGAGTCTCCAGCCTGTGTGAGGCATTGGGGAGCTCCCCAACATAAATGACCTCCTGACCTGGATGTCTGTGCATACAGGTGCTAAGCCTCCAGAGCACGCCCTCCCATCACATGGGGTGGGCTCCAAGCAAGGCTCTGGGGTGGCTGTGGGGCGAGCAGCCAAGTACTCTGAGACAGACCTGGATACGGTACCCCTGAGGTGCTACCGCGAAACTGACATCGACGAGGTGCTGGCCGAGCGGGAGGAGGCTGACTCCGCCATTGAGAGTCAGCCCAGCTCTGAGGGCCCTGCTGGCACTGCCCGACCACCTGCCTCACGACCCAGCCCATGCCCTGGCCCTCCTTCCAGCTTGGGGAGTGGCAATGAAGACGATGAGGCTGGTGGTGACGAGGATGTGGATGATGAGGTGTTTGAGGCCTCAGAGGGGGTCCGGTGAGTGGGGAGAGCAGCTCACTGTGTTCTACCTCTTCTAACAAGAACCTGCCGTGGAGGGGAAACCAGGGCTGTGAGGATCACAACAGCAAGGGCAGTATGGGAAAGAGATCCCAGGCAGAGGTCTGAGGCCTGGGATAGTGTTAGGAATGTGTGAGCATGGGGCACACCTAGGAGTCAGGGCAGCCACATGATGAAACAGGGTTCTAGACTATCAGGGGCCAGAAGCCACAGGCCAAACCAGGGGCATGGGAGCACAGGTTAGATCCTTAGGTCCTGGAAAGAAAGTGTGGAAATGTGGGGGCTTTTCCTTTCTGTCTCACGCCCCACTGCAGTTTGGAGCCACATCTTCTCCTAAGATGTTGCCAGAAATAGAAAAGGGATGGCAGGAGGGAAGCGGATCAGGGGAAAGGAGGAGAAAGGGAGATTAGCAGTGAGAGGGAAGGCGGGGGACTGGGTGCCCGGATAGCAGGGATGGGACACCATAAACATTGAATTTCATGGGCCCTCTCCCGTAGTGGTTTTTTTCCCCTTAGGGGGTTTGGGTCTGCAGAAAGGGGATGATTGCCCTGCATCAATTGGCAATAGTTCAATGAAATTCTGCCAAGGCCTGGTTTTGGGGAGCTGATAAACATTCTTCCTGCCTCTGCAGACCGGGGGACCACATGCCACTCTCTGGGCCTCTCAAGTCACCAGTGCCCTTTCTACCTGGGACCAGCCCCTCAGCAGATGGGCCTGACTCTTTCAGTTGTGTGTTTGAAGCCATCTTGGAGTCACACCGGGCCAAGGGCACCTCCTATAGCAGCCTTACCTCCTTGGAGGCCCTGGCCTCACCTGGCCCAACCAAGAGCCCCTTCTTCACCTTTGAGATGCCTCCCCAACCCCCAGCTCCCCGGCCTGACCCACCCGCCCCTGCCCCACTTGCCCCTCTGGAACCGGATCCTGGTACCAGCTCTGCTGCTGCTGCTGGTCCTTGGACCCAGAGAAGGGAAGTGGAAGAGTCAGATGCTGGGGCCAAGGTGGCCTTAAGGAAGGAGCTTCCTAGTCCCTCCCACTCTGAGGATAGCCTTGGGCTGGGGGCAGCACCCCTGGGCAGGTGAGTATTTTCTTTCATTGGTCAGCCCCATCCCGGGCCCCCAGGAATTGCTGATTAAGGGACAGAGCCCCAGAATGAGGAAATAGTTTATATTCCTGACCGAGAGCAGGTGGTTACCAGATGTCTGTTTTCCCGTTTGGAGGCCTCCTGCCATTGGCCCCCTGCAGCTCCCTCCCTGGGCTCAGATCCAGTGACTGGAGAAGCCATGATTCAGGATGGAAGAATCCCCAGAGAACATCCTCTTTTTCTCTTGGAGGGCCCTCTCCTTCCCAGACAGAGCTTCTCACCCCCACCCAGCCAGACCCACTGCCAAAAGCCCCTCCCATTCCCTCCCTCCACCGGCTCCTCCAAAACACTGTCTCATCCTGCTCTAGGAATGTCCTTTCACAGCCTAACCTTTGTGCTACCCTCTGCTGCTACCCTCTCAGTCATGGAAGCCATGGCAACAGGAGGGGGTGGCCAGGGAGACAGGGTTGCCTAGCAACCAGGAGTTTCCGGCCTCTGTCTCTGGGGTGACAGGTGGCTTTGTGAGTAGAGCAGCTGGGTGGGGAAGGAAGGAGATGAAGAGGATGAAGGGGTGCACTCTGACCTCCAAAACTGTAACCCCATAAACTGTTTCTCTATGGGTAGAAGGGAGAACCCTCAGAGAGGTAGGAGATGAAAGGAGCAGGAGATATCCCTACTGCCCCCAGATTTTTGCATGACCTCACTGCGCTTCCCCAGAACCCCATTCATACCTGGGTGCCTGTGGACAGGGGTGTGTGTGTGCAGACAGAAGGACTGCCTCGAGGGGGCAGGTGTGGAGATGGAGCAAACTAAGTCCCTGGGAGCTCTGGGGATCAGTCAGGATTCCCACATACCTCTATGAATTGGATTTGAGACAATAAAGTAGGCAGGTGGAAAGGAGGCTAGCCCATTTCCCCTAGAAAGAAGAAAAGGACCTTTCCATGTCCCTCCAGCCAACCCCCAACTTCTGGGTCTAGAGCAAAGGGGGGCTCTGGATGATCCCCAAGGCTCTGACCCAACCTTCAGCTGCTGCTCTACCCTGGCAGTGAACCACCCCTAAGCCAGCTGGTGTCCGACTCAGACTCAGAGCTGGACAGCACAGAGCGGCTGGCGCTGGGAAGCACAGATACCTTGTCCAATGGACAGAAAGCAGACCTGGAGGCCGCACAGCGCCTGGCCAAGAGGCTATACCGACTTGACGGCTTCAGGAAGGCCGATGTGGCCCGGCATCTGGGCAAGAAGTAATGCCCCCGGGCTGGGACTGAGGCTGGGGTCAAGGAATGCACCCTCTGCAGTTAATGCCCAAGGCCTCTAGGCAATGCCCAGCTGGCCCCTTCACCCTTCTCCTTGTGACGCCTACCTGTCTGCCCTGCCCACAGCAATGACTTCAGCAAATTGGTGGCTGGCGAGTATCTCAAGTTTTTTGTCTTCACGGGCATGACTCTGGATCAAGCTCTCAGGTGGGTGATTAGCCCTCTGAGAATAGTCCTACTGACCAGGCTTGGTGTTTGCGGTCCAAGCTATGTGTCTTTGAAGTTGTTTTGACATGGCTCTTCAGTGACCAGGACTTCCTGGTAAGGAGATCTTGAGTAGGGGTTACATCATCTTCCTCCCATCTTAGGGTGTTTCTAAAGGAGTTGGCCTTAATGGGTGAGACCCAGGAGCGGGAGCGTGTACTGGCCCACTTCTCCCAGCGATACTTCCAGTGCAACCCTGAAGCCTTGTCCTCAGAGGGTGAGCAGACTGCGGGAAGGATTGTCCCTGCTGGTCACAGAGCCACACACACAGGAGCAAGTGTCTGTGCAAGAGGGAATGAATGTTCATGTTTGTGGGCATGTGCACATGCACCAGTGTAAATACAGCTTTGTACATATGGCGCTGTCTGCCAGGCATGTTGCCAGGTCAAGTGTGCTTTGAGAGGCAGGTGGAGATGTGCTTGCTTTCATATGTCCTTGCTGGGCCAGGTCTGGCCGCGGGGATCAATGGCTGTGCCTAGGTATGCTGTAGGGAGAACCCCTGGGGGTGGCTGAAGCTGACACTCATTCTCCCCCTAGACGGCGCTCACACGCTGACCTGTGCCCTCATGCTCCTCAACACAGATCTCCACGGCCACGTGAGTGAGGGCTTGGCAAATGGGAGTCAGAAAACAAGAGACTTGAAAGCTTTGGGAGGCCAAGTACCTCCCAACCTCACATCTCTCTGTTTTCCTCCCTTAGAACATTGGGAAGCGCATGACCTGTGGGGACTTCATCGGAAACCTGGAAGGCCTCAATGATGGTGGCGACTTCCCCAGGGAGCTGCTCAAGGTTGGGGGGGGGGGGGAGATTCAGCCAGTAGATATTGCTGGAAGCAGGGTTGTAATGTGGGTAGGGCTGGGACTTGGGACTTGTTGGGTAGCTCCGGCGGCAGGAACCTGGGCTCCAGTGACTCAGCTTGGGGACCGCCCCCTCGCCCAGCCCCCACAGGCAGGCTCTCACCGCACATGCGCAGGCGCATGCAATCCTGAGGCAGGGGAAAGGGGGGCTGGTTCTAGAAAACACGTGAGCTGGCCGTCCTGGACTCCGCATTTGCTCTCTTCGGTTCCTCCTTTCCAGTGTTCACAGAGGGTGGGAGGGAGATGTCTCTGCTGGTGCGCGGGAGTGGGGTGTGCACGGGGACACTGCTCTCCACCTTAATGTATAAGAGCTACAAAGAACCTCCTGGCGCCTCTGCCCAGGAGGGAGCCTAAGGCAGAGGGGTCAGTGAAGTCGCAAAGGTTTTCCCAGCTTCTCGCATCCAGGGCACAACTCTGGGACTAGATACGGCTCTTCCGGCTGATTTGGAAACTGGTCCTGCACCCAGGTGCCAGGAATGAGATAGGTGCCAGTGGGAGGGGGCCGTCTGACCCTGTCTCGCAGTTCCCTCCTCCCCATGATGGAGAATGGAATGTTTTACCTCGGGAGGCCTGGACTAACTTGAAGAAGGGGGTCTCTGGACCACTCTATACAGGTCCTGGGCTGGGTATATTGGGCATCTGAGTTTGAGCAGGTATCTGAGTGGACGCGTCCACTGCAAGTTGAGGTGTCAGTGAATTGGGGTGTTTACGTGAGTTGTGTGTGTTTGGCAACTCTTTGAATCAAGGGACCTGTGTGACTTGAGGTGTTTGTGCTTTGGGTGTAGTTTGGGTATTTGTGTGTGATGCAACGTGGTATGCATTTCCCAGTTGGCTGGGTCTGGTTTGACAGTAGGTGTTTGTCAGCTGTAGATGGCTCCTTTTGAGGTGTACGTCTGTAACTTGGGGTGAGTGGGGATCGGTGCGTCTGGCAAGTTGGTATGTCTGACCTCGTGGCATATGGACTTGGCTTGGACATTGGGATATCTGCTTATGGGTTGGACGAGGTCATGACTGTTCGAAGACCAGCCCGCGAGTCTCAGAGGCAGGAGGGCCACGGGGATGGAGGGTGGAGGGTAGGAGGGCAGGCCGACCGGTCTCCTCAGTTCCCAATCCTGACAAGCTGAAGGGTGCTCCGGCCGCCGCCCGCAGCCGCCTGTCGCGCGCGCGAGCTCGGCCCCCTGGCGAGCCCCCACGCATGCGCCCC
>NC_022015.1:73931736-73947091 GCF_000317375.1 Microtus ochrogaster | reverse complement strand
GGCGGGGGCATGGCCGGGGGCCGCGGCGCGGCGGCCGGGCCAGCATGATTGGCGTCAACAGCATCCACAGCAGCGCGGGGCGGCTGCGCTCGCGCTCGCTCTGCTCGGTGCGCTACGGGCGCACCCACCGCGGCGCGGAGACCCTGTGCTACGGCTGGCCGCAGCGCTCGCGCAGTCTCAAGCCCGTGCTCTACACCGACCTGGTGGTCAGCCGCCTGCAGAGCCGCAAGAAGAAAAAGGCGGTGAGGGCGTGGGGCCCGCGGCCCACGCCAGGCCGGGCGGCGAGCGAGGGGGCGGCTTGTGGGAGGTGCTGAGGGCGAGGAGGGCATGGGTGGGGACGAAGGTGTTTGGTGAACCCAATGGGGATAGAATTCCTGGGCAGCTAGAAGTGGGCATGGGGTGTGGGGGTGGGCTAAGGTGGACCTTCTTCACCAACCACAGAATTCTGGGTGCGGAGGGTTTTCTAGATGGGATCTACATAGGACTCTGTGATGGGGTTCAGGACCTTCAGAGGAAGGTGTGGTTGTGGGCCTATGTAGTCCTGAGGAGGGCAGGATGAAGAACTGGATGGCTGGAAACAAGGTTGTGGGTTGGGTCTTGGTGGTTACTCCAGCCTCCTGGCTGGATAGTTGAGGTGTGAGAAGGTCTGAGCCCTACTGGGTTTGGCCCAGGTGTGTTGAGAGCTGTGCGTTGATTAGCCTGGTTTGTCGTGTGAGGTGGAGGCTTTGGGGTGCACCTACCTGCAGACAGGATGCGCAGGCATGGAGTGCCTGCATAGCCCGTGGCTGGGCATGGCTGTGGGCAGCGAGAGAGTCGGAGCCTGTGGTGTGTTGGGAGAATGAGGGGGTGCTGTGTCCCAGCATCAGGAAGGTACCGACGTCACCACAGCACCCAACTCACGCTCAGGCAGCATCACAGCCCCACAGCAAAACACGCACATGCTGGGGACACACCCACTCACAGACAGGCTGGCAGAAGCGCCCCCACAGTTGGAATCGTTGGTGTATTCTGAACCGTCCCCAAGTACAAGGGTCTTGTATACGACTTCTGAAGGCCATTATTCTCTCTTCTGGCACTGCACGGCCCTCAGATGTTCCCAGGCCACCTCTCCAGAGGGGAAGAGACTGGCTCAGAACCCACAGTTGGAGGTAGAGAGTGACTGGAAGCTGGGACTCCTGACTTAGCATTTGGTTGGCACCACAGCAGTCTGGCATGGCTGCGGGTAGAGCACTGAGCCCCTCGGTGTCTGGCTTGATGATGCTGTTGGAGCTGGGGGGACGCTCGCTTGCTCTGCAGTTGGGAACCAAACAGGGTGAATACTCTATCATGGAGCCTCAGTTTCCCCGTGTGCCCTATATGGGTTTATGCTGTGGAACCAGACCAGAACACATGGTTGGGGGCAGGAGGATTTCTTTGGCTGGTCTCAGATTCCATTTAGGGCTGTGCTTCTCTTACCGGGCTCTGAGCAGGAGAGCCCCTTAATCATAGATAATAATAGCAACTGGCAGTTACTATGCACCAGCTGTGGCTAGGGTTTCCTGTGCTGACTAGCCAGTTGCCTCCACGTGTGGCTGTCACGTTCTCCCTGTGGAAACCTGCCCAAGTTCGGCAGCTCCAAGGATGGAGATGGGCCTGGGTCTCCGTGCTGTGTTCCAGAACCGGGTTGTGGTCGCTATGTCCTTCCTCTTAGTTCCCTTTCCTCTCCCAAGTTAGGAGGGAAGGCTCTGAGTTCTGAGGTCCGTGATGCACCTCCCCACAGGACTAATCCACACCCCTCGATGTGTTTCTCTCCAGGCCTTGTACAGCTCCATCAAGAATGAGAAATTGCAGTGGGCCATGTGAGTACTGGGGCCCTTTGGTAAGGGTTAGGGTTAAGAGTTGGGGCACGAGGAAGGGAGAGCCTGGAACACCAGAGAACTGGGGATGGGAGGCCCTAAGAAGCAGAAAGGCTACCTCGTTTCCTTCTTTGGAAATGCCTGCCTAGACTTGGGGTCTGTCTTGTGTCTGGCTCTGTTGTTATGACAAGCTGGGTTGACATAGTGGGAGTGGTGCTGAAATGTGGATGGAGGCCCTGGCAGCCCAAGGAGAAAGCAGAGCAGCTCTGGGAGCACTAGCATTGCCTTGGAGTGCCATAGAACTAGAAATAAAGTTTTCCCCTTTGTCTTGGAAGTGTTCTGTCTGAAGGAGAAGATCCAGTTAAGTCTTTGGGGCCCCAGGCTGAGAGAGAGCCCTTGTCTAAACATCTGTGGAAACCCGACTTGCTGCTATCTGCAGGGTCCAGTCACGGCTCAGCTTAAATAAGAGCTTCTGGTTGTGAGGAAACCCCTCTGAGAACAGGACTCTGGATCAGTGTGCATGGGGGGAGGAGGGGATCAAGGAAGGCTTTTGAGGGGTCAAGCCTTGAAGTCAGCAGTACACTGTAGGAGATAAAGGGGGAAGTTGGTATTCAGGAGACTTGAGGCTGAAGTTGGCACGGAAGCAGGGAAACAAAGCCCCTGCCTGGCTGGGGTGTCTGGAAAAGAGCCTGGAAGGAAAACCAGTGTGGGTTCCACGGAGGATGCAGTGGGGCTAGTCGAAATTCTTGAGCACAGCAGCAGGAGGGTTCGACTTTTCTGACCGGCTTTACGAGCAGAGCTGTTGAGGGGACGCCAAGAGGCCCCTTTGCCCTTTGGATTCTGAGACAGTCTCACAGTTTCTCTGGCTGGCTTGGATTTTTGACAGTCCTACCTCAGCCTCTCTGGTGGTGGAATTACAGGCATGAGCCACCAGACCCGGGGCATCTCTTCCTTTTGGCAGCATGAAACCAACAGCCGTGAGCAGCCTGGTGTTAGGTGTGGTTAGGGCAGAGCAGCGTGTCTGTCCCCGAGAAGTATGAGGACTGGGTGTGTGCCGAAACAGACCATGGGAAGGTCCTTCCCCGAGGAGGACTTCTGAGGGAGGACACAGACCTGCAGCCTGGGGAAGCCCTACTCAGAGGAGCATTCCGGGGCAGCAGCGCAGGGTGAAGGTGTGTGTGGCTGAGTGACCAGTACTCTGAAACAATCACACCTGCAGAGACGAGGAGGAGCTGAGACGATCCCTGTCAGAGTTGGCCGACCCTAACCCCAAGGTCATCAAGAGGGTCAGCGGGGGCAGTGGCAGCAGCTCCAGCCCTTTCCTGGACCTGACTCCTGAGCCTGGGGCTGCTGTCTACAAGCACGGGGCCCTGGTCCGCAAGGTGCATGCAGACCCTGACTGCAGGAAGAGTATGTGGCTGTGCAGGGGGCTGGGGTGGTGGTGAATGGGAGGTGGCCTTCCTCAGGCCACCCTGACCTGCCTTCCCTCCCTAGCACCTCGTGGCAAGCGGGGCTGGAAGAGCTTCCACGGGATCCTCAAGGGCATGATCCTCTACCTGCAGAAGGTGCGGGGTTGGGGTGGCGGGGCTGGCTTGGCAGAGGGGAGTAGGTGGCTGGAGATGGCCAGGCCAGGACTGGGGCAGGACAAGATGGGCACCCCCGTAGGAGGAGTACCAGCCTGGGAAGGCTCTTTCTGAGGCAGAGCTGAAGAATGCCATCAGCATCCACCATGCCCTAGCCACCCGAGCCAGCGATTACAGCAAGAGGCCGCACGTCTTCTACCTGCGCACAGCTGACTGGCGGGTCTTCCTCTTCCAGGCCCCGTGAGTGTCCTCCTCTTACCCATTCCAAGCCCTGCTCACTGGATTCCTCTCTCTCCCTGTAAGACCACACTCCACAGGCTAGGAACATAGCTCAGTTGGTAGAGTGGATGTGTACCTGAAGGCTCTGGGTGCTGTCCCCAGTCCTGTACCTGCCAGACTTGGTGCCGCTCACCTATAATCCCAGCACTTAGGAGGTGGAGGCAAAAAGCTCAGAAGTTCAAGGTCACTCTTGACAACTGTCAGTTGGGACCTAGCCTGGGATACTTGAGACTATCTCAGTGAATAAATAAATTAATCAACAAGACCACATCCCAGGTTGGGACTGGCATTCCTGGACAGGAACCTGGGGTCCCTACGCTATTTTCCTAGGAGCCTGGAACAAATGCAGTCCTGGATCACTCGCATCAACGTGGTGGCTGCCATGTTCTCTGCACCCCCCTTCCCCGCCGCTGTTAGTTCCCAGAAGAAATTCAGCCGTCCTCTGCTGCCCAGTGCCGCCACCCGCCTGTCCCAGGTGTCCACCTGTTGGCAGTGGGGTGGGAAGGGTCAGGGCACTGGGCTGTATTCCAGGCTGCATGTGGTGGGTCACAGGAGGGGTGTGGCGGTGATGGAAATCGAGCCCCTTGTTACAATCTGCACGGAGGGTCTGTAGACCAGTGACCCTGACCAGACATCCCTGCTGTTAGGAGGAACAGGTGAGGACCCATGAGGCCAAGATGAAGGCCATGGCAAGCGAACTGCGTGAGCACCGGGCCACACATCTGGGGAAGAAGGCCCGAGGCAAGGAGGCCGATGAGCAGCGGCAGAAGGAGGCCTACCTGGAGTTTGAGGTGAGCCTCCCCGCCTGATGTCTTGGCGCCCTCACATGGGACAAGGCTAGGGATACGGGCATGGCATCCAGGCACGGAGCCCAGCTAGGTGACTGGCAGACTGCTTAATCTCCGAGTCTTCATTTTCTCTTGTGGGGAGCAAGTCTAAATTCCACACCCACTAGGGTTAAGTGACATGTATTCTGTGCCTTCAGCCCTGTAATGTCATTAGAGGTTCTAAGAGCCCCGGGAGGGCCATCAACCTCTCACAGAGGTCTTTTAGAGCCAGCATCTCTTGGCAGGGGGTGGGGGTGGGGCAGAAGAGGAGGCCAGGCTTTCACTGCTTCTTGGCCTCTGCCTCAGAAATCCCGCTACAGCACCTATGCAGCACTGCTTCGAGTCAAGATGAAGGCAGCCAGCGAGGAGCTGGATGCCATAGAAGCAGCGCTGACCCAGGCTGGGAGCACGGAGGATGGATGCCCTCCACCTCACTCCAGTCCTTCCCTGCAGCCCAACCCCACCAGCCAGACCCGGGCTCAGCGTCCTGGCTCAGAAGCCCGGGCTGGGGCAGGCAGTACAAGGCCAAAGCCCTGAACAGGAACAGGAGTAATGGGGGCAGTGCCTACTGGGCACCTGCATGATGACATGGCCCTGCCCGAGCTCAGCTAGCCTCGGGCCACCCACGAGGGCCTCCTGGTCCAGGGCCCGACCGCGCCGGACGCGGTGTCCGGGGCAGGGCAGGGCTGAGCCGGGCCTCAGAGCCTGGGCAAAGGGCCTCTCAGAGACCCCCTTTTTGTGATAATGTTTGCACTTTTTCGTACAGGAAGGGTGGGTAGGGTGGGAGGGGCCCGTGCCCCTAATTTTTGATTGGGGGTTTTCTTTTCTTTTTGTGGAGGAGGCCTGATAAAAGTTTCTGCTTTCTGCTGAGACCGCCCCACCCTGACACCAGCAGTAACCCCTTCATCCTGGGGCCTGGCTCAGACAGAGGCCAGGAGTTGGGGCTGAGCTGGTCCCCCTCTTCCCCCCCAAGGGCTCGCCTCTCTCTCCACAGAGACAGAGGAAGGGCATCCACAGGCTGGGGTGGCATGGCCTGCTTCCCTCCTTTGGTGGGCCCTGCCCTTTGTATAGCCTCCACCCTCATTAAAACTGCTCTGAATTGCTGGCTGGGACTCCTCTCACTCAGGGACAGGGATGGGCGTCACATTGGGGTTGCCAAGTTGGGAAAGGGCCTCCCCGTTCCCATAGGAATCCTTTATTCGGCCCACTGAGCTGTGGGCTTGAGGTGTTAAATAAGATCTCGACTAGGCAGGGATGCTGTACAGAGGGTGCAGGTGGAAGAAGTTAGCCAGGCAGCAGTCAGTGCACCTGGGGCTGGGGGTGCCCGTGGCAGAGGCCTCCTGGTGGCTCTGGGGGTGGACACAGCTTCTCTGCCTCCTGCTCCACCGACTGGCTCCCATAGGCACTGTCTTCTTTTGCCTCTGCTGGGGGAACAGGAGGGAGTCAAACCTCGGGCCTCCCACCCTCCGCCCAGATGCACGCTCCAAGCTGGTCCTACTTCACCTGTGCTGGGCAGCTTGTCTCGGGTCTCAGGACTGCTCAGCAGTCTCACTCCCTCGTGCAGACCCATGTCCTTCAAGGCCTCCAGCAGACCCACCAAGTCCCCGCCAGCCAGCTGAAGAGGAGGAGGAGACAGGAGGTCTGAGTGATATCCAGGGTGTGGGGTAGAAAGCCCCGGGGGGGGGGGGGGGGAGAGGAGACTCTGAGATGGGTAAGACGCTGGGCAAGTACGGGCCACCCCACCTTGTAACTACGCAGGAGGCTGCCACTGGGCGAGGGGGTCCTCCTGTATGTATCCACCAGACTTCGCAGCCCCAGTCGCTCTGCCAGTTCTGCCCAGCTGCCCTGGGCTTCCGGCCCGTCTAGCAGCTGTTCCAGGTTCTGTAGGGTTGCATCTCCCAGTGACAGCCCTGGCCCTGCGGAGACAAATGCACATCTGTGAGGTAGCTCCAGAGGAGGGCAGGAACATGTACTTGGACACAGCTTTTGTCTCTGGTAACCAGACAGACAGGGCAGACATGGACGGGGCATGGATGGCAGAGCAGGGTAGAGAGAGCCCTCGCCAACGTCCTGAGGGAGATCACCTCTGGGAGGAGGCGCCTGAGACTGGAGACGCCCACCAGTCTCACCTGCAGGGCTGGGTGGGGCCAGGGGCGGCTCCACGGTGTTCTGAGCAGCATTTAGCAGCAGAGTCTTCACCTGGGGGGGGGGGGGACAGTGTCGCCTGTCATCCCAGACTTTAAGCCACCTCTCCCTAAGTCTATGATCTGGTCCACACCCCCAGGCCCAGGAGGTGCCCAGTGCCCCTGGCATTTCTATTGCCAGGATGGCCTCACCTTGATGCTGCAAGTGAGGTCAAGAGGTGTGTGACCCCGGAAGTTCCTTTGGGTGTCCCTCTCAGGCTCCTCAGAATCAGAGTCACTCCCAGAGGTAGGGGGTGAGGACGGAGGGTACAGAGGCTCCTCGTTCTCTGCATGGATGTCAGCACCTGGAGGAGGAGCCAGTCATCAAGAGACCAGTGGAAGGCCCCCACACAGAGGACCGAACAATGGCTGGGAGGGTCCCCTTTCTCTTTCCTGCTCTGTTCTCACTCACCAGCCTTTAGGAGAAGGCGAGTGAGGGTTGGGGATCCGAGTCCAGCTGCCAGGTGGAGGGGTGTGTTTCCAGCAAATGTCCGGGCGTTCACATTGGCATGGAGCTGTGGGGTGGCAAGGAGTGACCAGCATGGCCCAAGTAGCCAAGCCTTCCCACAAACCTCTTCACCACTCCTGGTCCTCCCACAATCCTCCCCTCCCTTCCACAGTCTTCATTCCCACCTTGGTAACTAGATGGGTGACCAACCCCAGCTCCTCCATCTCTGTGGCTAGATGCAGGGGTGTTCTGCCTCCTTGCCTCTCTGCTGCCTCCACTTCGGCTCCACTGTCAACTAGCAGGTCCAGGCACTCGGGGCTCCGGGCATGAACTGCCAGGTGTACTGGATACAGTCCTAGAGAACAGCACACTCAGCAGCTGTGACCCCCAAGGTGGCCCCTACTCATGTCTACTAGTCACACACCCTTCTTGGTCCACACCCTTGTCCCCAGGACTGGAGGAGATGGGAAACTAACCCGCGAAATCAGGCATGTGCAATATTTGGGGCACAGCGCGGGTCCCACTATGTAACAGTGCCCGCAACAGGTCTGGGGCTTCAGCACCTGCCCGGAGAGCCAGGTGCACAGCTGAGTCTCCATGCCGGTCCAGCAGTGTGGGGTCTGCACCCACCTGCAGCAGGAAGCTCACCACCCTTGTCTGCCCAGTGATTACTGCTAGGTGCAGAGGTGTCTGGAGAGGAAGGCAGAGTGAGCCGAGCTCACTCCAGCGTAGGGCTCCCTGCCTTCAACCCCTCACCCCTCACTAGAGGCTTCCCCCTTACCTGGTGCAGGTGGTTAGTGAGGTTGATGACCCCAAGGTACTGGGCATGGTAGATGACATGGGCTATCTGCTCAATGACACCAGTCTGCCCGTGGATAATGGCCAGGTGCAGCGGCCTGGGGATGGGAGAGTGAGACTTTGGTCTGGGAAACCCAGCCACCCAGAGCATCATCTGTTCTCAAAATCCACATCTCCGTGGTCTCTGTCACTGGGGCCTGGTGAACCCTTAACGTCACCATCTTAATCCTTTGTCACCCTGCTACTGTGCCCCTTTCACAGCTAACAAAATTCAAGGCTGGGAAGAGTAAATTTCATGAACACAACTAGAAAACAGAGAGGACTTGAGGCCAGACCTGTCCGCCTCTAGGGTTTGGCTCTTTGCAGTTTCCTCTACTGCCCCAACCTCTAGACTTGGTACTAGAAGACAGACCCCTAGGCCGCTGGCCCTCCGGCCGCTTACGTGTCTCCGTTCTCGTCCTGGGCCGTCAGCAGGTGGCGCTGTCCGGCCAGCAGAGCGCGCGCGTCCGCGGTGACACCGTAGTCCAGCAACGCTCGGGCGCTGCGCAGCGCCAGACCGAACAGGCGCGCGTTGTACTCGCGAGCTGGAAGCGACAGGGCGCGTGGGTGCGGGCCAGGTCCCCAGCCCTGCGCCCCGCCCCCCCCCGCCAGTATCCCTAAGTCGTACCTTGCTGCAGCGCCTCCAGGGCCTGCGATTCGCACCGGGGGACCTCAGGGGGCGCCTTCGGCTCTTCCGCCACCTCCCCAGCATCCACGCCCCGCCCAGAACCGGCCATCTGTGCTCCGCCCCCTCCACCCAAGTAGCCGCCCATTGGGGCCGCGCCGGACTGGTAGGGGTTGTAGGCCAAAGAGGGGAAAAAGCCGAGGCTACCACCTGTGGGCATGGGCAAAGCTGTGAGGCGCCAGCCAGGACTTTCCCAGATTTCTCTTCCAACTTCCCCGTATCTCCTCCACCCCTCTCCCGGCCACTGGCACCCGCTCACCTCCTCCAGCGCCTCCATAACCCCCAGCGGAGCCCCCAGAGCCCCCACCCATGTGAGATCCGCCCCCGAAGGGCTGGGAAAAGGTGGGCAAGGCCTTCCTCCGCTTCCGCTGCACTTCCTCCTTGTCTAGGGGAAACAAGAAAGGGGGTGTTAAATCCAATACATGGGTAGCCTTCAAGTCCCACAAACAGCAGCCACCTCTAGGGCGCCTGGAGGCCAACCTTGCTCCCCGCAGCCCCTGGGAATCCTGAAGGCCGGCCCTACCTTCCACCAGAGGGTAATAGGTGAACTGTTTGGAGTCGGAGACGTCCCCACCACGTTTGCGTTTTAGCTGCAGGAACACCGTTACAGGCCTCTCTATCTTCATCTTGTGATAGGGCGGTGTTCGGAACACGATGGCATACTGGGGTGAAGGGTGGGAGAGAGAGCTTAGCTGTCAATGAGATCTTTGCCCAGTTCGGCCTCCAGGTCAGGCCCTAGTCCTTCAGTACCTGTTTATGAACGTCTGTGGGAGAGAAGTCCCCAAAGGCTTGCCATCCGTTCTCGTCATCCTCGTAGAACCGAACCTCAATGTCATCTATAGAGGAAAGTGAAGCTGAGCCTTGGGGAGAACCTGCAGGCCGGTGCATTTATCCTGGAGTTGCCCCGCCCCCGCCGCCCCACCCCTCAGCCTTGTAACACCCGTTTTCAGTTCCCAGCAAGGTCTCCGGCCTCACCTTTCTGCACCTTATCACAAAGCAAATAAACTTCGTCACCACCGCGCACAGAACCGGCTGTTTTGTCCATCCGGGAAATCTTCAGGTTTGAGGCCCCTGGAGACTCTGTAGGATGGGAGATGGGTTAGGGCCACACTGATGGATCTGGGGTCTCTGTGGTCATTTGACACTTCAGGAAACGCAATATTCTCATTCACCAACACTCAGACTTGCTTCAGACCGCTCATCTCACACGTGGCAGGGGCAGGCTCAAACTTCATAGACTGGAGGTATCCCAGGCGCTCCTCTGGGCGCTCCCACTGGGCACCTTCGAGGATACTCACTGCTGTCATGGATGGGCTGGGAGATAACGGGCTTCAGGGGCAAAGTGAAGGAGCCATCGCTAGCACGAAGGAAAGCAGAGAAGCGCAGCCGGACAATACTCAGATCCATCACTTTCTTCAGTTCCTTGGCCTCCTGCTCTAGCTCCCGCCGCTCAGCCTCTGCGTGGACAGCCTGGGTGTGAGCCCTGGGCTACTCTGTCCCTCTCCTCTGGAAGCATCTCCCTGACAGCCCTGTGTCACCGCCTTACCTGTAAGTCCCTGGGGCTTGGAGCGAAGCCTCTGCCTTTGAAGTTTCTGGATCATGATCTCCATCATGTTCTTCTTGGTCACATGCAGGACCCCCAGATTATTAAATCTGGGGAGGAGAAGGAGGAGTCAGGGCTTTGTCCTTGGAGCTCTTTCCCGAGGCAGCATCCCTACTGCCAGGTTCAGCCTGGCTTTGTCCTCCGGGGTTCTCTCCCCTTTGTATGACAGCCACACAGGAGGGCTGGGACCTAGGACTGTCAGGCAAGGAGCATCCCCAGGGGGCCAGGAACCGGGACCACCTACTGAGCAGTCATGTCCTTGGGTCCTACAGACACAGCACAGACCCCCAGCTCTGAGCACTGCTTGCCCACCAGGCTGTGGGCGTGCGCACGAGGTGGGTCACTGTGTGTTACCAGGTCCACTTCAATCTTGGCCGGTCCCTCATAGTTACAGATCTGAGAAGGACAAAGGACTGTCAGTCGTGGGCCTGGACACACCGTCCCCTAGCCTACCCTCCATTATCATCTGAGCTCACCTTGACAGTAGGATAGGTCTTGCGGCCCTTTTCACTGGAGGCACCTGGGAGGCCTCCGTGGGAGGGGCCTTCACATCCATATCGAAATCTGAAGCCTCGCTGATGGTTCCATGACAGAGACAATGAGGTCAGGAGACCCCCCCCCCCATACACACACAAGGCAACCACTGGCCATCACTGACCACGTGACCAATAGTGTGTCTCTTGGACACCTCCCGCCCAACAGACCAGCAGCAACCAACCATCCAATCGCGGCGGCTACCCCACTTGTCCCCAAAGCCCAAGCCATCGCACACCTCTGGCTCACTCACCTGTTTGGGCTGCTCCACAATCACCAGATAGGGGCCATCAGCTGGAAGGAGAGGGGCTTCACTTAGCCAGGCTCCCCAAGTCCACCCCCTGGCAGAGGGTACACGCTCACTCTCTTCCAGGTTCTGGGACACCTGAAGCTAAGGGCTCACTGACCTGTCTCTGGGGCTGGATCCTTGGGCTCCACAATGGAGGGGCTGAATTCAAAATCATCATAGTCGGGGATGCCATCCACACCCTGTTCCAGACGGAGAAGGTGGAGGCTGAAACCGAGCCTTCCTCCTCCTGGCTCCTCCTCAAGCCATGAGGAAGCTCCTTTCTGAGCAAAGTTTGCAGACAGGACAGACAGACAGACTGAGACAATCTGAAGACATGCAGAAGCAGAGGAGTGTGTGTGTCGGGGGGGGGGGGAGCCTTCGGTAGACAAGCAGACACAGGGGCACAAGTTGGCTTCAGGGCCAGGCAGCGTGACTCACTGGGCCGTAGCAACTGTCCATGTCTCTGGGCTAGGCCCGACTGTGGCTGGCGGCTTCGGGCCCTTGTTCGGCTTCCCAGAGTTTCAGACGCCCGCCTAAAGTGAAGAGAGACACGGGAGGGGGTAGGGAGGAGAGGTCAGGATAGGAGTGGGCAGGAGAGGGGTCCCAGATTTGGGGGAGGGTCTGATCTCCTCCGGCCGGCCGGCCGGGCGTGGCGGATAAAATCCGGTGGAGGTCGAGATCCGGAGCGGGGCCGGGCCGGGGAAGGGGCAGAAAGTTAGTGCTGCTTAGGAAAGTCCCGAAAATACCAGGGGGAGGAGGAGCCGGAGGGGGCGGGCCTGGAAATGACGCCGGGGCCCCGCCTCCGCGGCGGGAGGGGCGGGAGGCCCTGGCAGTTCCTGGTTCCCCCCGCAGCTAGCGGCTTGCAGCCCCCGGGGCTCAGCCGGGGCCTAGTCCACCTCGCCCCCACTCCGCGGCCTGGAGCAAGCTTGGGATTTTCGGCCAGGGTGGAGGACACGGCTGATTCACCCGGGGGCTTTTGTGGGGACATTCCTGCCGTCGGAGGCCTCTTTTCCGAATGGCCCGTAGGCGGGGGCTCTTCCATTGGGGCCCCCGGGGTTCTGCCCAGAGAAGCGCTACGAGCCGCAGGGTGGGGAAAGGAGTTTCCCCCTCCACGGTCTCTAGCGACTCCGGGACATCTTGGCATCCCAGATTCTCCCGCTGCACCTGCTCAGGGCCACCAGCCCCTGAGACCCCAGCCCCACAACCATTTGTAGCACGCGGGTGTCCATTACCGGGACTTGGCGTTTCAGCCCTAATGTCTGGTGTGCGTGGTGAGTGCGGGCGGTGGCAGCATGCACGTGCAAGTGCGCATCCGTCCGCACAGGTGAGTCCTGGTCAGTGTGGGCAGACGGCGGTGCACGTCTGGATGTCGGTGCCCAGTGAACTTCTGCCCACGCGCGTGTGTGCGGGGCTGACACCCAGCCCGGGGTGCGCAGGCCAGCGTGAGGGCAGGCGTACGTGGCGATGTGTGCCAGGGTGTCCTGGAGTGCGCGCTCTCCAGAGGTGGTGTCCAGCCCCAGACTGTGCCCTAAAGTCCTCCTCCCTCCCTCCCTCCCTCCGACCCTCCCTCCCTCTCCATTCCTCGGTCACTCAGGTGAACCCGGCCACTCACCGTGGTGGCGGCTCTGGTTCCGACTTCTTTCCGAGCCCTGCCCTGGACCGGTAGCCGCTGCACTACAGCGCTGGGCTCCAGCCGGGAAAGCCCCTTTCGGCCCCCCGAGGGGGGGAATTCCCATGACGTTCCCGTGCGTCACTCCTCATGCCCTTTTTTTATTGGCTGAAAGTTTAACTCCGGGACTTTTGTAGCCAATCCGGAGCGACGCAGGCGCACCCCTTACGGGGAAGGCTCGCCGGGGGCTTGTTGCCGGGTGTCACCCAGCGCCGGTTCTGCTGCGGACCGGAGAGGCGGGACGGCGAAGCCAGCGCAGTGCGGGGCTCGGATCTCTGCACCCTCGCAGGCTTGCCCCAGATCTGGCCCACGGGGCCCCTCGGCTCTTGCTGCGCCTAGTTCTTGGCTGTCTCTGAAACTGGGGAACCCCAGGGGAAACGGGCCAGCCCCGACACTCGGTCCCTCCGGGACAGGGACCTCGGTGCTGGGAAGTTAAGGGAAGAGGACGGAGGCTGATCTTGCGGTCAGCTCCAGATCGCCATCTAGTGGCCCTTCTGGATCTGCACGGAAACATTGGGTCAACTGTCTCAGTTTCGTGGCCTCTGGAGGAGACTCTTTGGACTTACAATTCATGTTGTAAGAGGCAGGTTTGAAGCACACAGGCTTTCAGGATGACCTGTTGGAGGAACGGTGCGCTGGGAGAAAAAAAGAAGGATATGTTTGACTGGGAGTCTCAGGCCTCGTTCATCCACCGCAGACGTCTGGACTATTAGAATTGGGAGACCAACTGGATGTGCTTGATGCACACCTCCAGTCCTAGCTTTCATGAGACCAAGACAGGAGGATTCCCCAGTTTAAAGCTACCCTATCTCAACAACATGCACACAAATGTGTCGAAAGTAGAATATTTCAAACTTCCTCCAGTGCAGAAAAAACGGTCTCTTGGTTTGTGGATATTGCTCGGTGGTGTGCTTTGCATGAACGAGGTAGAGCTACCATCGTAAAAGGTGGCTGGGGAGGCAGCTCAGCACTTCTGTTCCCAATCCCCACTTGGGACAGCTCACAAGTATCTGAAACATCAACAACAGCGGGTCCCATGGCTCTCTCCTGGTCTCTGAGAGTACTGAATTCATGTTCACATTCCCCTGTTCCCACCTACCCCCCAAACCCCACATAATCACAAATAAAAAAGAATCTATTTTAAAAGTCGGGAGGCAGAGGCAGGTGGATCTCTGTGAGTTCGAGACCAGCCTGGTCTACAGAGCTAGTTCCAGGACAGGCTCCAAAGCCACAGAGAAACCCTGTCTCAAAAAAAAAAAAAAAAAAAAAAAAAAAAGGCCTGGTGGTGAGGGTAATCCCAGCACTCGGGAGGCAGAGGCAAGCAATCTCTGAGTTCGAGGCCAGCCTGGTCTACAAAACAAGTTTCAGGACAGCCAGAGCTGTTACATGGAGAAACCCTGTCTCAGACCCTCCCCCCAAATAAATAAAATAAAAAAGCCACCCTGAAAATGAACTTGATGACTTCTTGAACATGCTTACTGACACAGGACAAGCATTTGAAGCATGGACTCTGTGTCTGGACCTCTGGTTGTCGACTTTCCCTGTAGGAGCTGTGTACAAAGCAGCATCTCCATTCCTGGAGCACAGGCTCTTGAAGGGCTCCCCTACGACTTGCCCTAATCTTTAGGACATGATTATAGACTTGCACTAGGAAAGGAGTGGTATTAATTCTTACCTGCCCTACCCTTATACTAAACCCTTAAGACAGGAAGCATTTCAGAATTTTTTTTTAATTTTTAGGATATTTGCATAGACTACAGATTGGGCATCACTGAATAGACAGAACTATCCATTTCAGATCAGGGTGCCAACCTGTATCCACGTGCACTGTGGATGAAGCTAAGGCTCGGAGAGGCTTAACAACCAAACACAGCTAGGAAGGAGAGAGAGTAGACCAGTTTTTTTTTTTTTTCTGAGACAGGGTTTCTCTGTGTAACCTTGATTGTTCTGGAACTCACTCAGTAGGCCAGGCTGGCCTTGAACTCACAGAGATCCGCTAGCTTCTACCTCCCGAGTACTGGGATTAAAGATATGCACCACCACAGCCTGGCTGTATGTCATTGTCATTCCACGTTCTTCTTTCTTTCTTTCTTTCTTTCTTTCTTTCTTTCTTTCTTTTTTTCTTTCTTTCTATCTATCTATCTTTCTTTCTGTTTTGTTTTTGTTTTTCAAGACAGTGTTTCTCGTAACTTTGGAGCCTGTCCTGGAACTCACTTTGTAGATCAGGCTGGCCTTGAACTCATAGATATCTGCCTGCCTCTGCCTTTCAATTGTAGACTTTCAATGTTGGGTCATCTACAAGAACAGCAAGTGCTCTTAGCCACCAAGCAATTTCTACAACCTTAAATCAGAGTGTTCTTTTTTGGGAGGAGGCTGGAGACAGGGTGCTGCTATGTAGCCCTGGCTAGCTCGGCACTTGCTGTGTAGACCACACTGGTCTCAAACTTGTGGCAGTCCCCCTGCCCTTGTGTCTTTCATGTGCCACCACTCTTGGTAGATTTTATTTATTTATTTATTTTTTTTTTTGGTTTTTTCGAGACAGGGTTTTTCTGTGGCTTTGGAGCCTGTCCTGGAACTAGCTCT
>NC_022015.1:73930079-73931636 GCF_000317375.1 Microtus ochrogaster | reverse complement strand
CCTGCCTCTGCCTCCCGAGTGCTGGGATTAAAGGTGTGCGCCACCACCGCCCGGCTCTTGGTAGATTCTTAACTCTGAGTGGATGAAGGTTTGATAGTCTTCAATCTGGTGCACCTGTGCTAGTTACTGTGGCTCACAACTATCCTTCCAGAGGACAGTTCCCTTACTGTCCCAGACAGAACATGAGCCAGAGAAGACCATGCTCATAAAGCTAAGTCACCCCAGTACCCTTGGCTTATCAACTGACTCCCACAACAGACCATGTGCATGGAGGGCTGAACACTGTGAAGGTCCCATACGAATGTGTGGCGTGTGTGAGGAGAAGGAAGCCTGTGTACGTGGAGTAGAGCAAGAGCTTTGGGGGTGGGGCTGTGGCTTAGAGCCAGAGATGTTCCTAGCATGAACAAGGCTCCGAGTTCAATTTCTAGGACTGTCTCCAAAAGGGGCAGGGGGGCAGGGGAGGGAATTTGGATGTATTTCCTTCTGAATAGGATAGGCAGTGGGCTGGAAATGCCATAGGTTCTAGAAGAGTGTACCATATATCACATAAGGACAAAGTTGAAGCTGGGCATGAAATCAACGCAGTGGATGGTGTTCGATGCTTTGCCAGGGAATGGTGCCAGAGAGCAGGTTGGGCCTGAGGACTAAGCTTTGGGTGTTCAAATATTCAGAGACTGTGGAGTTGAACCAGTAAAGGGACCAGAAAAGGCCACATGGCCAATGGGGTGGATAAGAACTAAGAAAAATCAATGCCTCAGAAACAGGGAATATTTCCAAGTGCAGACGGCCCGCTGTGCTGTGGAATAACCCTTCTGTGCACTGTGAAGGTGTGTCACTCTCATTGTTAATAAAGAACTGATTGGCTGGCCAATGGCTAGGCAGAGAGAATGCTGGGGAAAAGAAGGATGGAGTCTCAGGAGTCAGCGGGGGACGCTATGAGAGGCAGAGCGAACAGGATGGGAAGGATGTAGATGAGGTAAATGAGCCTCGGGGCAGCAAATAGATAAAGAGAAATGGGTTAATCTAACTCATAAGAGCTAGCTTAGGGCTGGAGAGATGGCTTAGGGCTGGAGAGATGGCTCAGAGGTTAAGGTCGCTGACTGCTCTTCCAGAGGTCCTGAGTTCAATTCCCAGCAACCACATGGTGGCTCACAACCATCTACAATGAGATCTGGTGCCCTCCTCTGGCCTGCAATCATACATGGAGGCAATACACTGTATTGTATACATAATAAATAAAATCTTTTTTTAAAAAAAAGAGCTAGCTTAGAGGCTGGAGAGGTGGCTCAGTGGTTAAGAGCACTGGCTGCTCTTCCTGTGGTCCTGAGTTCACTTCCCAGGAACTACATGGTGGCTCTCACACCATCTGTAATGAGATCTGCCGCCCTCTTCTGGTCAGAGTACTGTATGCATAATAAATAAGTAAATCTTTTTTTGTTTGGTTTTTTTTGTTTTTCGAGACGGGGTTTCTCTGTGGTGTTGGAACCTGTCCTGGAACTAGCTCTTGTAGACCAGGCTGGTCTCGAACTCACAGAGATCCGCCTGCCTCTGCCTCCC
>NC_022015.1:73929209-73929958 GCF_000317375.1 Microtus ochrogaster | reverse complement strand
GCCACCACCGCCCGGCTAATCTTTTTTTTTTTTAAGAGCTAGCTTAAAATAAGCCTAAGCTATCAGCCGAGCATTTATAACTAATATTAAGTCCCTGTGTGGTTATTTGGGAGCCCTGGTAGGACAGAGCTGATTGATGGTCCTGATGGAAAACTCCACCTACACAGCTGCTGTGGTGAACGTCCTTTTCTCTAGAGACTCAACTACTAGTTCTGCTACCCCTTGGCTACTGTTGCCCAGCCAGTGAGCCCTGAACAAAAAGGAATGCCTGTGCCCTGTTAACCTCAGATCTGTTGTTCCTAGCAGGTGGGTGTGTACCATTCGGCTCATTCTGCAGCTACCCTTCCTAATATCATCTTGCATGAGAATGTTCACATGTGTTCTCGGTATATGTGGAGTTCCTGCACTACCACCACCTCTTAGAATGTAGAAGCTTCACAGGAAGGAACAGGAAGACTGGAGACAGAAGTGGGTCTGATCCATGCTCCAAGCCTTGGCTTCAGACTTGTGGAAAACACTTCTACAGGATGCTCAGGCAAACCAGCACTGACATACCCATTGCTCTAGCAATGTCACTTTTCAGGGTGAGGGTCTTGTGTCATGGATCCATCACCAGCTTTCTTCTGGTCATTTAAAAATATATTTTCTTGGCCAGGTGGTGGTGGCGCACGCCTTTAATCCCAGCACTCGGGAGGCAGAGGCAGGAGGATCTCTGTGAGTTCGAGACCAGCCTGGTCTACAAGAGCTAG
>NC_022015.1:73913233-73928760 GCF_000317375.1 Microtus ochrogaster | reverse complement strand
AGCCTGTCCTGGAACTAGCTCTTGTAGACCAGGCTGGTCTCGAACTCACAGAGATCCTCCTGCCTCTGCCTCCCGAGTGCTGGGATTAAAGGTGTGACCATCACCGCCCGGCAGGTCATGATCTTTTTCTCTGTTACAGACACACGTGCTGCACATGAGCACGCACACATGTACACTATTTAGTCCTAAATACATAGTCTTTTTTAAAATTTTAAAGCAAATAGACGATCTTTTTTCATTTTACATACCAATCCCAGTTCCCTCTCTCACTCCCATCCTCCTGTCCCCTCTACCCATCCCCCACCCCATCCCATAAACACAGTCTTAGAGTTATGTGCAGATGTATGGTCTCAGAACTGAGCACTTGCTGTTGTAACCAACTGGGAGCCTCTTTCCTGAGGAAGATGTTTCTCTTGCTCTTGTATTCCCCCAGTTGCCCATAGTTTCTTGCCTAGGGTCAACTTCCTCAACTCTCTCCTTCCATGGTAGTGTGTTCACTGGTTGGTTCAGGTCAAGCAGCCATGTTGGTGAGGCGAGACTTCATGGGTGTCTCATTTTTGAAATCTACTCTCGTTGACCTCTAAGGGAGACAAGCATTGTCCTTCAGACCAGGCTGTGGCTTTCCCCATGGATCCTATCATTTCTACATCACCAAGGTGGCTGTCCTTGTTGGTCAGAATTGAAGCTTCCTCTCACTGCTACTTTTGCCTTCTTAGAGGAGATATTATTGTCATGATTCAGCTGTTCTTTTCTATAATAGAAGGGCAATTCTGGAGAGTGATTTTTCTTTTCCTTTTTAAAAAAGATTTGTTTTTAATTATGTGCTTGTCTGTCTGCGGGTGTGTGCAGGTGATGCAAAGGCCAGAAGGGGGCATCAGATCCTGTGGAGCTGGAGGGTGCTGGGATTGTCTCCAGCCCCCACAAATGGTTTTCTTTGCTTCCCAGCAGGGGGTCAACCTGAAGTCCTTAAGCATCTTCTCTACTGGGTGAGACTAATTGAGAGATATACAGGTGTCCTTTTTCTTCATAGGCTGGCCTAGTGCAACTCTGTCCCCCCAGCTGGAAAGGACCAATGCTGTCTTGGAGTCACAGTAGCTTCATGGGGAACACTCAGGCAGAGAACCAGGCTTGGGAGCATCCCTCCCAGAAGAGGTGCTCCAGGCCTGTGAACATTGCTCCCAGAAGGGAGCGGGATAGAGAGCCTCACCTGAGGGTTCAGCTACCGCTTCCCATCTGCCTGTGCAGAGTCCTGTCCCAGTGACTCATGGACTATGAAAGGGGTAGAAGGTTGTCTAGGGTTGGGACCCTAGCGATGAGGCTGTTGTGAACCATCACCCACGCTGTAGTGGGCTTCTCAGGTGGCACAGGTGCCTGAGAGTTGTGGAGTTCGACTTTAATAGCGTAAAAGTGTGTTCCTGTTTCACCTGCCTGCCTAAGACACCTGATGGATCTAGTAAAAAGCTGAGTGGCCAGAGCTAGTGTGTAGAGGATTGAGCACAGAGAGAATGGATAGGAGGAGGAATTTAGGTCAAAAAGGAGGGAGAAAAGGGAGAAAGAGAGGGGGATGGATGCCCAGGGCCAGCCAGGAAGCCGCCATCCAGCCAGACATGGAATAGGATGTACAGAATGAAAAAAGACCCAAGACAAAACATGAAGAGAAACAGGTTCAATTATTATAAGAGCTAGCAAGAAATAAGTCTAAGACAAGGCCGAGCATTCATAACTAATATTAAGTCTCTGTGTCGTGATTAGGGAGCTGGTTGGTGTTCAGGAAAAAAAAAAAAGCACGCTACACTTGCTCACCTGTGCTCCTGTAAGTCACCCCACTAAACTCCTTTCTTTACCAGGCTAGACTTGGGTGGAATTTCTTCAGTCTGTCAGCAAATAGACATTTCTGTATATTGATCTAGGAAAACAAGGCAGAGCCCTAGATGTCCCCCACTCCCACAGGGTAATGTAAGGTGCTTTTGGGGCAGAGCTTGTGGGCTCAGATGGGAGAGATGGGGGCTGAGGCAAGGCCCTGGTGTCTAGCCGACTATAAACTGGCTTTTCTCCATCACCCATCGAGTACTTAGTGCCTAATTTTCCCAGGGGCGGGGGGGGGGGCAGGCTTCTGATTCATGTGGAAATTAGGCCTGGTCTAGACCTGGGTGAGAAGGAAAGAAGAGAAACTAGTTCATGTTTTATGAAAACTTCCTCCTCTCAGGTGGTTTTCACTTCATTATAGAGGCCCCAGCTTCTGGCGGCGTACAAGTGCCAGCAAAGGGAAGACTGGGTACTGAAAAGCTGTGTAGACAGCGGGCTACAGGAGCAAGGCCAGCAGGTCTGCAGGTCCACACCTGTCCCAGGGAGGGCAGGCACCACTGTGTAGGAAGTGACTCAGCTACTGCTGTTGTTTTGGCTCCGCAGGGCTGGACACGAGCCTAGGCAAGCACTGCCTCTGAGCCACGGTGCTGTCCCCAGGCGTGCCTGGGTCCTGGAGGGCCTGCCCCGGGCAGTCCTGCCAGCCTTATCATGACGCAAAGGTCAAGGGGAGAGGCCCTTCAGTCACGTTTAGGTGATTAGGATAGGTTGAAGGTGTCGGGCTGGGAACTGGACGGACGTACTACAGTTTGGACTCAGGCTGACAAGCCTGTGCCCAGAAACACGACTCCATCTGTGGGCAGGATGGCCGTCCACCTGTCCAGCCTCACAGCCTCCTTGTAATCTCAGGCTATGAGGCTTATCTGAAAGACTTCTGGGCAGCTACAACTGCTCTGACTTACCTGCCCTATGGTCCTGGAAGGCTTTAAGGTTCTCTCTTGGAGCAATTATGAAATTGCCTAAGACTGCCTAAGCCCTTGACACAGCTCCTTCATGAGATGGTGAGTGGGGAGCCTCTGGCTGGTCGTTGGGGAGGGGGGAGGTCAGGTGGACCAGGCCTCTATGATAAGTTCAGCTTCACTTTACCAGTTTATCCAAGGCCCAAGAAAGCCTTGGACAGGATATCCAATAACATAGTACCCTGACACAAATGCAAAAGAAAGTCAGAGGAATAGGAAATGTGTTGGTACTAATATATTTATTACATCATAAAAAGTCCATTGGTGTTATTCTCCATATGTACATGCTCCTATGGGCAGACCCCCATCAAGTCCTACCTGCTCACCCTCCATGGTGCCAAGCAACTCCAAACTGACTAACTATTTAGTAAAGGAAGAAGAACTGGAGGAGGTGGCCCAGGGCTGATGGGACTGGATGGAGAGGAACAAAGTGCAGAGTGGTTGGGCTTGGCTCTTAATGCCTAACCTGGCAGAGGGGCAAATGGCAGGCACTGCAGGGTTGGCACAGCAGGGTTGGCTCCATGCCTTCCCAGGGCTGCCAGGCTCAAAGCAGAGGCTATGGGCTATGCCTGTGTCCACTCTCAGCTTGGAAGTTCAGGAATGGACAGTAGAGGAAGAGTCTTGCAGCCTGAAGTGGATCCCAGCACTGAATGAAATAAGAATTCTCATTTCCCCCATCAAGTAGTAGCAATAGCAGCTTGCTTTGGGCTTGAAGATTTCTGTGGCTCTTGAGACTGGAACGTCTGGTGGGAAGTAGTGGTCCCGCTCTCCGAGGACTGTCTTAGTTGACTTCAGAGGTGGGGATAGGGTCTGCAGGACGGGGTGTGGACAGAAGTGGCACTGGGGAGGTGGCCTCGATGAGGGCGGGGTTCAGGATGATGGGCAGTGTCATGGGCGGCACGCCCACCTGCAGTGGGGAAGTCAGTGGCTGTAGGATTAGTGGGGGCTGGGCCAGTGGGGGAGGGCCCTCTGGGGAAGGACTCAGTCTGCTGGGGCTGGAGGCCACTGGTGATGTGGGAGAGCTGCTGCTGGGGGCTCGCGTACCCTCAGGCTTCTCCGAGTCTGGAAGGAAAGTAAAGGCGGTTGTAGTCAGACTTCTAGTGGACTTCTCAAACCTCTATCCCTCCCAACTCTTCTCTCTCAGGTGAAACTCCTCTTAATACATTAAAACATAAAAGAACCTAAGTTTCAGTTTTGCTTCCACATTCACGTGTAACAAAATGCATTCATCTACCAATATAAAAAGCCCACAACTCATTCAGGATGCAGTTACCTTGCCTCTAGCCTCTTCCTCCTTTCCTGTGCTCCTCAGTCAGGCCAGTTTTGGTCTGGATCATTAGGCCTGACAGGCCTTGTATAGCGACGCAGCCCTCTCCTCCCAGCCTAGAAACCTTATCACAGTGTAACTGGTCCTGCTGTTTCCCATAGGAGGAGCCGGCAGGCAGGCTTCTCACGCTGACTTCTTCCCAGTCTCCCAGCTCCATTCCAGCAGTAATCCTAAACTACACTGGGCATCTTTCTAGGCTTTCTCTAACCAACCATCTCTGAGGAACTCACCATAGGCCCCCACTTCTGAGGGTATCTCTGGGGAAGGTGGATGGCCAGGCGTCCTGGAGTCACCAGCAGCAGGAGTCAGGTGGGTAGAGGCCAGAGGCTTTTGGCTGTGAGGTTCCGTGGGCATGGGGTCTGGGAAGAGAATCCAGATGGCAACTCTCAGTACTTTCTTTCCTGCAGGATCCTGGCTAACCACACCCCCAATACCCCCTGTGACAGAGTCTCAGGTAGCCATGGCTAGCTCACATATACCTGAAACCGAAGAAGGCCTAACTCTGGACTCCTGCCTTCAGCTCCTAAGTACTGGGGACTATAGGCATGTATCACCATGACCAGTGGGAAGCCACTAATGTGCCCATCCTCCCAGTGAACAGAAAAAGTCCAGCCTTGAGGATTCCTTCTGAGATCAGAGCAGACCCCTACCCTGGATGACAGTCTGCTTGAAGAGCTCATCACGTAAATGTGGCAAAAAGCAATCAATGCGCTCCCAGGTGATCTCCCAGAGGGCAGAGGGGCCGCCTCCTCTCGCATCTGCACTGTGGAAGATCTCTGCTGTGTCCATCACCAGGAGCATGTTCTTCAGAGACTCAGGGATTGCTTCTGACTGCAGGCAGCAGAGGGACCATGGAACAGGAGAGGTAAGTTGGAGGCAGCCATTTAGGGCAAATAGCAAGTCTTCTCAGCATATGGAAGAGGGGATGGGGCCAAGGCAGAACATACCAGCAAATCACTGGAACCTGCATGCATGTACTTGTCCATGAAGTCCAGGATGGTGAGCCACAGGGCAGCAAAGGTGGACAGCGACAGCAGTGGAGACAGGTGCTGCAGGAAGACCTAGAGCCCACCAGCCAGCCCCTTTTAGCCAAGGGTAGTGGGGGAACCTTCTGTGGCTCTCTCTAAAGCTGAAGGAAGCTGGCCCCAACTTGCAAGTACTTAATCAGAGGTTCCTCTGAAATCCAGACCCCTCCGAGTTCCTGAGCAGCCTCGATGGCTGGGGTTCTGAGCACTTACATGTCACCTCTGGACTCTATGAGAAGACCTGACTTCTCTGGGGGAAAAGGCAGGAATGGGAGAGGAGGTGGATGCAGGGTTTTGAGCAGTACCTTTGAGAGCAGTGTGGAAGCCCTCATCCGGGTCTCCTCCATCCCACCAACATCTGCAGGGCTGATATTTTCTAACAGCTTGGTCAGTAGAGGAAACAGCACCTGGCAGGTAAACATCCAATGTTAGCTCAGTCAGTTGAACAACTTTGTCCCAGGGATGCTGGGCCCGGGCGGATAGGCACAGAACAACAGAGAAGATCTGATGCCGGGGGATGGAAGGAGCTTTTTAGGGTGCCTGACTCTTTCTGCCTTATAGTTTGGACTTTCTCTTAGATAAGTAAGAAGTCCTACCTTGTTAAAACAGGACTCCCATTCCAGGGCATCTAGCTTTTGTAGGTCATGTACCAGAAGTGCTCGCTGCAGATACGTCAGCGCCTGCATCCGCACCTGGCGCCGGGCGTCACAGCATAGGCAGGCAATACCTGAGAGTAAGAGCAGGGTTTCGTGCTCTGTAGGCTTCAATGTCACCTGTCCCACCTTGCATCCCTCCCCAGGTTTACCTTGTAATAAAGGGCACCAGCAGTGGGCCCAGAGAGTGCGTGAATCAGCTTCAATCTTCTGGCCACCTGACTCCAGGTGGCGTTGCTCCTCTGCCCAGGAGCTGTAGATAGAGGCTGCCCGAGTGTGCAGGGTGTGCATCAGGTCCAGCAACTGGGATGAGAAGGGAGTGAGGATGTGAGCAGGGCTGTTGTGCCGGGCCCTTTCCCTCCCTCCCCAGCTCTCCCTGACTGAGTCTTCAAGGGACCCTCAGCACAAGTAGGCCCCACTCCATTCCTCTCACAACCTCCTTTGCTCTAGTCCAGGCAGTGTTCCTAGAGGAAGGAAGTCAAGAGTTACTTATAGAAGAAGACATTAGCCGGGCGATGGTGGCGCACGCCTTTAATCCCAGCACTCGGGAGGCAGAGGCAGGCGGATCTCTGTGAGTTCGAGACCAGCCTGGTCTACAAAGCTAGTTCCAGGACAGGCCAGAGAAACCCTGTCTCGAAAAACCAAAAAAAAAAAAAAAAAAAAGAGGAAGACATTAGCAGGCATGTGCACTGAGATTACAGGGAGAATGGCACTTTCTGTTTGTTTGTTTTTTTAATTTTTAAAATGTATTTATTTTTACGGGTGTTTGCCTGCACATGTTTTGTTTGTGCATCATGTGCATGCTGTGCCCATGAGGAGAGAAGAGGGCACTGGATGCCCTGGGACTGGAGTTAGAGATTCCTGTGAGCTGTCACATGAGTGGGGGAACCAAACCTAGATCCTCTTAACTCCTGGGCCATCTCTCTGGCTCCAAGAAAGATACTCAATCCTATTTCACAGCTGAAAATTTTATTAATTTTAAAATTTTATTAACCTTATTATAATAAAAAATGCTTGTTTTGTTTTTGTGTGTGCATGCCACAACATGTGTGTGGAGGACAATTTGTAGGAATTGGTTCTCTCTTCCCACCATGAGGGTTCTGGGGTGACTCGGGTCACCAGCCTTGGCAGCAAGCACCTTTATCCACTTGACTTATATCAATTGCCCTTGTTAATCTCATTTGAAAAACACAGCAAACTTGGGGCTAGTGCCATGGTTTAGCAGGTGAAAGTGTTTGCCATGCAGCCTGGCAACCTGAGTTGGATCCTGGAAGCCATGCACAGGTAGAAGGAGAGAACCAGCTCACATTGTTGTCCTCCAGCTTCACACTCATGCCATGGTACACATGCCCACATACAACGATAAACTTAAAAAGCAAACTTCAGGCTCAAAGGCTTGCACAGCCAACAGTGTCTGCCCAGATTTAACACATTTTTTTCATCAGTTTTCTTTTTAAAAAAAAATTATTTATTTATTAAGTATACAACATTCTGTCTGCGTGTATGCCTGCAGGCCAGAAGAGTCCAGATCTCATTGCTGATGGTTGTGAGCCACCATGTGGTTGCTGGGAATTGAACTCAGGACCTTTGGAAGAGCAGGCAATGATCTTAACCACTGAGCCATCTCTCCAGCCCAATCAGTTTTCTTTTTTTAAAAAATTATCCCCCACCCTCCTGAGACAGGGTTTCTCTCTGTAGCCCTGGCTATTTTGGAGCTTGTTCTGTAGACCAGGCTGGCCCTGAACTCAGAGATCTGCCTGCTTCTGCCTTCTGAACATAGTTATTCTATTTTTAAAAAGATTTAATTATTTTTATTTTATACTGTATGGGTATTTTGCCTGCAGTATGTCTGTGCACCATGTATATGCAGTGCCTAAGAGGCCAGAAGAAGGCATCAGAGTCCCCTGCACCTGTAGTTACAGATGTGAGCTGCCGTGTGGTGCTGAGAACTGAATCTGGGTCCTCTGGAAGAGCAGTCAGTGTCCTGAACTGCAGGACACCTCTCCAGCCTTCAAATTAACTTATGTGTGTGTGCCCACATGACTTCAGGTACACCATGTGTGCATAAGTGCCTGTAGAAGCCAAAGAGTGTCAGATTCCCTGAACTGGAGTTCTAAGAAGTTACAGCCACTGAAGCTGGTCCATCTGTCCTCTGCAAGAGTAGTAGGCACTCTTAACTGCTGAGCTATTTCTCCTACCCGATTCCTCCCTCCCTCCCTCCTCCTCCTCCTCCTCCTCCTCCTCCTCCTTCTGAGATAGGGTTTCTCTGCATAGCCCTGGTTGTCCTGGAAATCCCTTTATAGAGCAGGCTGGCCTTGAACTTACAGAGATCTGCCTGCCTTTGCCTCCTGAGTGCTGGGATTAAAGGCGTGCACCACCATGCTGGCTTTTCATCATCTTTCTAAGGCTACTCTGAAGGAAACTGTTTGTCCATTTATCTAGTCAATTAAAGTTAGCCTGAAAGACACTTAATAACTATGGAAGGATAGACAAAATGCTAGAGATGTAACCACCTCTAGTAAGGGGATCTCTGGCTGGATACAGGAATAAATGGAAGCGCGATCTTATCAATCTATCCTTTTCTACCTTCTGAACCTTGTATATCATGTATTAAATAAGTGAAGTCCTTAAATATGTGAATTTGAACTAAGGGTCTTGAACATGCTAGACAAGTACTCTACCCACTGAGATAAATCCCCAGCCCAAAAACTACTAATTTAGTGTCAGCTGTGATGGCACATGCCTTTGACTTCAGTACACAGGAGGCAGAGGCAAACAGATCTGTGTGAGTTTTAGTATACATGGGGAATTTCCAGGTAAGCTAGCACTACGTGGTGAGACCCTGTCTCCAAATGAACAAGTGTACTATAGGCAAAGACTTACAGGTGGTTTCAGATAAGGGATGGTGGTTGAGGGGATGGGAAGCATACAATGGGTATTCCTTCTGAGTTCTGACTTTCCCTGGTTCTGCCCAAGTTCTGAGTCTCAGGTGCAGAAGAAGAAGTAAAGGGTGCCATACTTACGTCTTGACTGACCTGTAAAGACACCGTATGGTAGCTGGCAGGCACACCTTCATCCTCTTCCTCATCACTATGTCCACCCCGAGTGGCATGCTGGTTGGAGGTTCGGGGCCGCCGAAGCATTGAGCCGTCCTTGGGTTTTTTCTTGAAGCGGTTCCCTTTGCTGTCATATTTGTGACTCTTGCCACGTTTGTCCTGGGACTTGCACCCTAAGCAGAGCCAGACTTAGGTCATATTCCCATAGCTTTCTCCCCTCTCTACCTGATCCACACCCCAACTGTCCCTTCAATAGGTGACTTACCACCATTCAGACTGGCCTCAACAAAGATGCGGAGAGTCTTGACACAGAGTTCAAAGTTGTCAGGAGTGATGTGAGCAGCATCACGAACAATGAAGGACAATGATTCCACACACTTGAGCAGGGACTTCGTGTCATGTGGTCCCAGGTCCAGGCCCACTGTGAGGCTGTACTGATTCACCAGGGGTGAAGGGCCTGGCTTGCTGAGCCCTGCTCCTGCTTTGGAGTTCTCGATGTCATCCTTTCCCACCTATAAACACACATGGTACATGTTGGAGCCCTGTTCTAAGGCACCTCAGATGTCTCTCTGAGAACCAAGAATCTTTCTTACAGGCTCAGCATGGTAGTAGACTCACCACTAACCAACCACTGTTGACCATATCAGCATCTGTGGCTGATCGGTGTATCTTGCCAGGCCTGCCATGGTCAGTGTAGACTTCTGAGTCGGAAGTATACCCACGGTCCAGGCTGACATCATTTTGATGGTAGAATGAGAGCTCACTGTCTGACTGCGCTCCTAAGCCAGGCAGGGAAAAGAGGAGAGATGGGACATGGAACAGGAAAGCAGATACTAAAGAAAGTTGCTGAGCCGGGCGGTGGTGGCGCACGCCTTTAATCCCAGCACTTGGGAGGCAGAGGCAGGCGGATCTCTGTGAGTTAGAGACCAGCCTGGTCTATTACAAGAGCTAGTTCCAGGACAGGCTCCAAAACCACAGAGAAACCCTGTCTCGAAAATAAAAAAAATGTTGCTGAGACTTGACATCTCTCATGCCTGGCTTACTTTTGGTCCTGGACATCATCTTTCTTGACCAAATAGTGTAGCAAGCTAATTTGGGCTTCTGATAGCAACTAAGAGCAGCTGTTAGGGAAATGTGGTGGCACAGGACATAGGTTTCTGTAAAATGGTTTTCAAAACAGTAGAAATGGGGCTTGATAGTTTTCTGCACTATCTGCTTGCCTTCACACTATCTAGCCTGTGGGTTGTCAGTAAGTACAGGAAGATCTGGAAGCAGATGGCAGAGACCAGGTGTGTTTAATTTGCTGACCATAATAACCTGTGTTTTGTTTTCCCACAGCAGCTTCTGGGTCCTAACTGTTTATCTGACAGTGAGCATCTTCCTGGGAAAGTGCATACCAGCATCCGGAGCATCGGGCCTGGCTGTGGCCTGTAGAGCATCTGGAGGCTTCACGCCTGAGCCAATGCATTCCAGCAATGTGAAGAGGGTGGCCCAGTCATCACCAGAGTGGATGTTGGCTGCATTGGTCTTGAGGAGTTCATGGAGCCCGTATGCAACCTGGTGGCTGACTCTGGACAGCACGCTGGGCTTCATCAGTAACAAGATGCGTAGGGAGAGCAGGACCTGGGATGGGATGAGGAATAGGAAGTGGGATGGACATAGAACAAGTTTCCTGACTGATCATCCCTATTAGTCAGTCATCTAGGCTAGTGTGGGGAGTGTGGCTTGGACTCAACTGTCACTGATCTGGTATTGTCTTCTTTTCTTTTGGAGTACTGGGAATTGAACCCAGGGCCTTGATGTATTAGGCAACCACTCTACAGCTAAAGTACACCCTTGGTCATGCTTCATTTTTTAATATTGGTATTTTTATTAATTATATGTTCACATATAGTTATAACAACACAGAGTTTCCTTGTATACTTTGTCTAGTCTATCTCAAAGGCAAGGTGATGCAGAACTAAGTATAACATGGCAACAGGACAGAATTAGGAATAATCTACTGGTTTCCACAGGCTTTCCCAAATTTTACTTGAATTCATATGTGTACTGAGTTCTACAATTTATCACCTGTGTAGCGTTGTCTACCCACAAGTTCCTACACCATGGGAGCCATGCTGCTGCTTGACAGCCACTTTTCCAGTCCTTTTCTCTGGTCCCATTTATAACCCTTAGCAATCTGCTCTCAACTTCTAAAATTCTGTGAATTCTAAAATGTTATCTAGATGGAACTACTGCTTAAGACTAGTCTCCCCCACCTGGAGATCTACCCATGCTTTTACACATCGGGTCTGCTTCTCTAGGCTGCTGGACAGCATTCCACAGCATATTCATACCATAGTGCATTCTCTTCCTGCGAGTCATCAAGCTGACTCCAGCTTTTGGCTTTGATGAATACAGCTTCAATGAACATTTACATACATATTTTAAAGTTAATTTTTCTGGGATAAATGCCCAAAAGTGTATTTTCTGTTAAATGAATATTCAGTTTTATAATAAACTGCCATTAGAGTAGCTATATTATTTTTTACTCCCCCAAGAAATGTATGAATAATCTAGTTTCTCTGTATCCTTGCCAGCAATTGGTATTATCACTTTTAATTTTAGCTATTCTGGTAAGTACATAGTGATGTGTGTTATTTTTGCATTTTCCTAATGGAAAATGCTATTTCATGGGCTTACTGGCTATTTGTATATCATCTGTGAACTATCTCTTTTTCCCATGCTTGCATTATTTAAAAATAATTTATATATTTTTATTTGATGTGCATTGGTATGTATGTCTGTGTGAGGGTGTCAGGTCCCCTGGAACTGGAGTTACAAACAGTTGTAAGCTGCCATGTGGGTGCTGGGAATTGAACCAGGATCCTCTGGAAGAGCAGTCAGTGCTCTCAACCGCTGAGCCATCTCTCCAGCCCCTATAGTTGCTTTTTTTTTTTTTTTTTTTTTTCGAGACAGGGTTTCTCTGTGGCTTTGGAGCCTGTCCTGGAACTAGCTCTGTAGACCAGGCTGGTCTCGAACTCACAGAGATCCGCCTGCCTCTGCCTCCCGAGTGCTGGGATTAAAGGCGTGCTCCACCATCGCCCGGCTATAGTTGCTTTTTGATACTAAACTTTTCTCAAGTATGATTTGTAAACATTTTCTATTGCTTTATAACTTAGCTTTTAATTTTTTCAATTAAGCTTTCATAGATTGAAAATCTAATTTATCTTCCTCTTATGGACTGTGCTTTTAATATCAAGTAAAAAAACTTATTGGGCTGGGCATGGTGGATGGTGGCACAGACCTTTAATGCCAACACTCAAGAGGCAGAGACAGACAAATCTCTGAGTTTGAGGCTAGTGTGGTCTACATAGTGGATTTCCAGGCCAGTCAGGGCTATCCAGTGAGTCCCTGTTTCAAAAAATTTAAAACTAAAAACTAACTAAATAAATCATTAGTTAGTTCATGTGCCTATGCCCTTATAGACCTACTTTGTAGGGGACATAAGAATGACAAGAAACAGTAACAGGACTTGTTAGGGGCAGGCACCCCAGTCTTTCACACAAGTTCTTTACTTCCTGTTACTACCGAGGCTTCAGTCACTTCAGATGCTGTGCAGTAACAAGAACATTTTTTATCTTCCTGTACCTTTCCCAGCTCCACTTTGTAGCCGGAGTGTAAACACTTGAGGGGAAGAAAGAATTTCAGGTTATGCACAGAAGCAGAAGAAGCTTGTCTTAGATTGTGAGCGGTCTAAAGGGAGAGATGGGAGCTTGAGGCCTTCCCTGATGGTGCAGTGTTTGTGTTCAGACTTTTGAGTTTTTTAAAAAATAAGTATGTAATAAACTAGTAAACCACATTAGAAATACTTAGTTTTAGAACCTGAGATTTTCTCTATGTGTCTAAAGATTTTACAATATATATATATATATCTTATTTTTTAGATCTTTTATTTTATATGTATGCATATACATTATGTGTACCATGTACATGCCTGCTGCCCAAGGAGGTCACAAGAGGGCGCTGTATCCTCTGGAGCTGGAGTCACCAATGGTTGTGAGTCACTATGTGTTGCTGGGAACCAAACCCAAGGTTGTTGCAAGAACAGCTAGTGTTCTCTACTACTGAGCCATCTCTCTACCCTCTCCATTATATCTTTTAAATTATCATTTGTCTAATTTTTATGCAAAATAAAGGTTCAAGTCAAGTTCACTTGGGAGATTGAGATGGGAATAAATACGGCCAGTGTGGGTCACATAAAAAGATCTTATCTCAAAATCAAAACCAACCAAATAAAAAAACCCAAAGTAAAACAGCCCCAAACCATTCAGTTGAACATATTTGTGTAAGTCTATTTCTGGATCATCTATTTGTTCAATAGCTTTGTCTACTTATTCATTTATGCTACATAATTTAAAAATTATTTATTATTTACGTGTATGGGTGATTTGCCTGTATGTATTGACTGTATGTGTCTGTGTACCAATGCAGTCTTTATGGAGGCCAGAAGAGGGCATCAGATTCTGGGGATTGGAGCTCTAGAGGGTTGTTAGCTACTGTGCTGGAGGTCCAACCAGGGTGTGTTCAATGCTCTTAACCCTGGAGACATCTCTCCAGCTCCCAATCCTACATAATCACTACTACAACAAAGTTTAATATTGGCTAGAGTGGCAGAACATGGGATGCACAGCTGTAATCCCAGTTTAGGGAAGCAGAGGCAGGAAGACTGTGAGGCCATCCTGAGATACACGGTACACCTTAAGTCAAAACCAATCAGGGCTACATAGTGGGACTGTTTTAAAAGTAACAAACCTGACCAACAACAAAAACCCATGCTGGTGAGATGGCCAAGTGGATAAAGACACTTGCTACCATGCCAAGCCTAATAATGGGAGTTATATCCCAGGAATGCAAAGTAGACCAGGTTGGCTTCAAACTCACAGAGATCTGCCTACCTTTGCCTCCCGAGTGTTGGGATTGAAGGCTGTTCTACTGCTGCCTGGCCATTTCCTAGTTTTTAGCATATAAATGTTGAATGTTTTATAAGGTGTCTAAGAACTTCACTTTATCTGGAGTACTTGTAAGTATTGCTTTTATGTTTGTTCTTTTGAGACAAGGTCATATATAGCCTAGTTTGCCCTTGAAGCTAATGATGGAGCTGAGGATGGCCTTAAACTCCTAATTTGCCTTTGCCTCTACCTCCCAAGTACAAGGATTAAAATCCTGTTTTGAGCCGGGCGGTGGTGGCGCACGCCTTTAATCCCAGCACTTGGGAGGCAGGGGCAGGCGGATCTCTGTGAGTTCGAGACCAGCCTGGTCTACAAGAGCTAGTTCCAGGACAGGTCCAAAACCACAGAGAAACCCTGTCTCCAAAAACCAAAAAAAAAAAAAAAAAAAAAAAAAAAAAAAAAAAAAAAAGATCCTGTTTTGTCCAAGTGTCACATAAAATTCACTCTTAGATAATTCTGTCTATTTAATGAAACAAAATCTTGCAGGCTTTGATGAAGAAAAATTAGTCAGTGTGTGCCTTATCTTCTATTCACTCTCTGGCTCAGTGTGCAATTAGATTTACTGCAGAGGATCACCATATGTGGCATATATTAATTTTATACTCACCCTGCCCATATTAATTTTCTAGTCTCCCTGATGAAAAATGATGCCAGAAATGTACTAACAAAACCATAACCATTAGCCAGGAAAAAAAATCCTACCTTGCTAGGATTTCTGTGAGTTAGTTTGAGTTCAAGGCTAGCTTGATCTACATGTGAGTTCCAGGACAGTCAGAGCTAGAAGTTGAGATCCTATCTTGTAAACAAACAAACCAAGCAACATGTGCCATGATTCCCTGGTGATCTGTCTCTATCTCCTGGATGCTGATATCACACAGGCTGGTGACCATGCCTGATTATCCGGTGTAGAACTGTAGCACTCTATCTATCCATCCGTCCATCTGTCCGTCCGATGGACATCTACCTATCTGAAGCAGTCTCTCTACAAGCCCTGGCTGCCCTAGAACTCATTATGTTGGCTTCAAATTAAAAGAGATCTGCCTGCCTCTGCCTCCCAAGTGCTAGGATTAAAGTCTTGTACCACCATGTCAGGTTGGAATTGGAATTGCTTTTTTAGAAGACAGGTCTATGTGACTCTGGTTGGACTCAAATTCACAGAGATTGACTGTGGCTGTCCCTGACCCCTGGGATTAAAGGCAGGCATTACCATGGTGTAGGAGGTCCTTCTGTATTTGTGTTGTTTTCATTGGTTAATCAATAAAGAAACTGCTTTGGCCTGATAGGGCAGAACTTAGGTAGGCGGAGTAGACAGAACTGAATGCTGGGAAGAAGGGCAGAGTGGAAGAACACCATGGATCTCCTACCTGGGACGGATGCTGGTTAGAGTCTTGCTGGTAAGCCACAGTTATGTGGCAATACACAGATTTAATAGAAATGGGTTAAATCAAGATGTAAGGAGGCAGGGTTAGGACAGGGTCATATATAGCCTAGGCTGACCTTTGAAATCCCTACGTAGTAAAGAATAACCTTGAATTAATGATCTCCCTGCTTCTACCTCTTTTTTTTTCTTTTTTGGTTTTTCGAGACAGGGTTTCTCTGTGGTTTTGGAGCCTGTCCTGGAACTAGCTCTGTAGACCAGGCTGGTCTCGAACT
>NC_022015.1:73901423-73913133 GCF_000317375.1 Microtus ochrogaster | reverse complement strand
CCATTGCCATTAGTATACCAGGTTTACTTGTAGGTGGGAAGTCTTTGATGTACTGTCAATTTGATTTGCTTTTGAGAATTAAAGATTCTTTGGCTAAACGCTTTAATACTGACTGATAAGAATGGGGTTGTTGGGCTGGAGAGATGGCTCAGAGGTTAAGAGCATTGCCTGCTCTTCCAAAGGTCCTGAGTTCAATTCCCAGCAACCATATGGTGGCTCACAACCATCTGTAAGGGGGTCTGGTGTCCTCTTCTGCCCTGCAGGCATACACACAGACAGAATATTGTATACATAATAAATAAACATTAAAAAAAAGAATTAGATAATAAGAGGCTAGAGATAATGGGCCATGCAGTAATTTAATCAATACAATTTCTGTGTGGTTATTTCGGGTGTAAGCTAGCAGGGCAGCTGGGACAGAACAAAGGGACCTTCTTTCCAACACTACCATTCCGCCTGAAACTGTATTCTCCTCCTCCTCTTCTACATGCTTTGCCTACATGTATGTATACACACCATACATGTGCCTGGAACCTGCAGAGGTTAGAAAATCCTCTGGAATAAGAGTAAGGATGGTTAGAGCCATTAGTGGGTGTTGGGAACTGAACCCAGGTCCTTTGCAAGAGCAGCAAGTGCTCTTATTGGCTAAGCTATCACCCTAGCCTGGACATCTGGACATTACATTTCTTTTTTTTTTTTTTTTTTTGGTTTTTCGAGACAGGGTTTCTCTGTAGCTTTGGTGCCTGCCCTGGAACTAGCTCCTGTAGACCAGGCTGGCCTCGAACTCCCAGAGATCCGCCTGCCTCTGCTTCCCGAGTGCTGGGATTAAAGGCGTGCACCACCACAGCCCAGCTTGGACATTACATTTCTTAATTTCAATTCCATTTGTTCATATTATCACGAGGAAGTATGGCTTTGCGTACAGATCTTAATCTTGTGACTGTTGACTCTAACTGTTGTTCAGTACTAATTTTTATACTTGAACCATGAGATCTTACCTTTGGGGTTTTACATGTAAGGATAAGAACTTCAACACCTCTTCCAGAACAAGAAACCATATACGAGATGAGGGACTGCTAAAAACAGCAGCAGCCCAACCCTAAAACAAACCTTATGTCTAAAACCATTCCAGGCCCATCCTCAATGCCCCTGTTAGACTGTACCAGCCCTGAGGTAAACCACTGTGCTAAAGATACAGGATACTGAATGGACTTTATGCTTAGGCCATATCCACAGCTGAAACTACGACCTTATTCCTTGTATACGTGCCCATCCTCTTACATGCACTTGCTTACCTGGCCACTAATCTCTTCTCTCCGGAGCAGCCGAATGGCTAGGCGTAGAAGCCCTACCACTGCTCGTTCCACAAGAAAGCAGAAATCCTGTGCCTGAACACACAAGTGGTATAGATGATCTCGAACAGTCTGCCATACACAGCCCACACGGTCCCTAAAAATCATGAAGGGTAAAGGACAGTCTCAACTGGACAGGCCACTAGGAAGTAAGTCTCCTAGGCCTTTCACAGTTCACTGGAATTGTGCCCTACGCAGTCAAGCACATGCTCTCCCCTTGTGCCCAGAGCTTCATGTGTTTCTTGCTCCCAGAAGCCACTCAGCAAGATGGCTTTAGGCTTCAGCACAACCTCAGGACAGGTCTGCTTAAAGATTGCTCTCTCCCACCTGTTCTCCAACACGATCCTCAGCAGCATCTCCAGACAAAAAGCAGCATCTTCTTCATCGTATGTCTCTTCATCTGGGGTCACTGAGACCAGAGCCTAGAGGGCAACAACAGGGAAAGTAGGAATGGAAGAGAAGCCAGCACTGACTCTGTCCCAACAGAAATTGAGGCACACACCACTACCCCATTGCCTCAGACCTCCTCATCTTGTACCTTCATAAGCTCCTGCAGTGATTCCAGCTGGAGGAACTTGCTTTCTGTGATCATTTTTTCTGGGTCACATTGCTAGAGGGAATATAAGAAAGGGAATTTATAATAAAGGCTATAGGGAAGAGAATTTCCAAAAGCCAGGGAAAGCAGGAAGAATTGTCCTTGTTACAAGCCTTACATGATTATACTCTTCAGTTCACAGGGTCCCCTCTTTCTAGAAGGAAGGAGTCTAGGATTTCTCATGAGACACAGATGGGCAGTTACCTTGATACAGTCCAAGGCCACTCTCTTGGCTTCCTGGCTCTCTGTAGATGGGCCCCGTACACTGGACTGCTCAGGACCACTCAGTGTCAGCCAGCTCACAAAGCTAAGTACTGATGACTCTCCTCTGTAGGAGAAGGATACATGTCCTGGTGAGCAACGACGCTCTGACTGCCTCCCTCTCCTAAAGCCTCAACCAATGGGTCTGCCCTTACCGGTTTGATGGCATCTCCTCCCGCTGTAGAGAGATCTTGCCATTGGGATCCACAAAATCTTCTACCTGGAAAATAGATAAAGAGTAATTTATTTCTATGAGGTTAAGAGCACTTTTTGCTATTGCAGAGGACCTGGTTTAGTTCCTAGCACCGACATGGTGGGTTACAATCATCGATAACTCCAGTTCCAGGGACTCTGATGCCTTCTTCTGACCTCCATTGGTATTAGGTATGCATGTGGTGCATATACACACATCCAGGCAAAATGCATATACACATAAATCTAAAAAGCAATTAAAAGGAATTACCTTGCCAGGTGGTGGTGGTACACGCCTTTAACCCTAGCACTTGGGAGGCAGAGGCAGGTAGATTTCTGCCTGAGTTTGAGTGAGTTCAAGGCCAGCCTGGTCTACAAGAGCAAATTCCAGGACAGGCTCCAAAGCTACAGAAAAACCCTATCTCGAAAAGCCAAAAAAAAAAAAAAAAGGAGAAAGAAAGAAAGAAAAGATCTGGGCTTAGTGGGACACTGACAGTAATGTAAGTACTGAGGCAGAAGCTACATAGCAAGTTCAAGACTAACCTCGTCAACTTAGCAAAAGCATGTCTCAAAAAATAAATAATTTCGGCTGGGCAGTGGTGGCGCACGCCTTTAATCCCAGCACTCGGGAGGCAGAGGCAGGCGGATCTCTGTGAGTTCGAGACCAGCCTGGTCTACAAGAGCTAGTTCCAGGACAGGCTCCAAAACCACAGAGAAACCTTGTCTCGAAAAACAAACAAACAAAAAAAGATACATGATGCAAAAGAAACAGAGAAGAAAGGAAGGAAGGAAGAAAGGAAGACGGTGTGGGGAAGGGGGGAAGGAGGAAGGGGAGAAGGAAGGATTACCTCCACCATAGCCTTGGGTAAAAGTTGGGCTCGGAAGAGCTGCAGCATAGCCTCCATGATATTCTTCCAGCCCTCCCGAAGGATGTCACCATGACGATGGGCCAAATGGAATACTGTCTTGGCTGCAATGTGAGCTTTAGGGTTGCTTCCAAACACACTGGGCAGGTTCTCAATAGACTGGAAAGGCGATGTCAAGAGGCTTAGGTTGGTTCATGTCTGGAAAGGAGGCTCTTTCAGGTTTCTCTGCCTATGGTTCCCTGACAGTCTATCTGCTAGATACGCTTCAAGCTCCCTATAATATTAGTGGGAAAGGTCAACCTGACCAAGGTCTTCCTATGGTATCTCCTCCCCAATCCCATTACATGAGATGGCACTATTCTCATTCCAGAACTTGCCAGTCAGAAATGGCCTAAGCTTGTTCAAGTGGGTACATATGGTAGATGTAGCCTCCATGGCTGAGGCTTATTCTCCTTTGGGGCTCTAAGCATAGTTCCTGCTCCAACTCACCTCACTACTGAGAGCTGTGAACTTGCACAGAGAGATGATGAGATTGTCAAACACATCGCTGAGGCCATAGTGGGCGGAGATCATGGCACACTTCCTGTAATGTCACCCCCATGACAGAAACAATCACTGGAAGGCCACTCAGCCCTCTCAAGTTCCTAAGCAGCTTCCTATTGGTTCTTCCCCAATGGGTCACAGAAAGAAATCTTTTAACTCCAGTCTGTTTAAGATTGAGATTTCCCAGGCTCCAGCCTCCCTCTAGAAAATCAGGAGACATCCCATTCTGAGTCAAAGAGGCTTGGGGGCAAGCCCATGTTAACTTAGTGAGATGGAAAAACAGGAAGACCAAGGCCAAGGTTGGGCTACCTGAAGCCTGAGATGGCTTTTTGGATGATGGTCTCTTCAAGGCTTTTATCAAAGACGTAAGAGAGAGCAGCAATAGTGGGGCCCCAGGTCATAGTGAAGAGGTCAAGGTCATAGCTGCCAGGAGGGACGCGAAGGAATATGCCCTCAGGGGTAGCACCTCGATGAAGCAGCACGTTCCACACATAGTTCTCACGGACCAGGCCTGTCTGTTCCTCAGGCATCACGATCTCCTCATTCCTGTTAGAGGGGAAGAGAACTAGATGCACTCCTGTGAACATGCTGCTTCCAAACTAAGAAAAGGGGTTTCACCTCTACAAGTGTCTCCATTCTATGAGGCTATCACAGCCGCAGCTAAGTGATCTGTCTGCAGCCACCTCTGGGCGAGGGAGAGAGTGAATGCATTCATAATCTCACAATCCCATCTCTAAGCCTTCAGAGTTCACATTCTTTCTGGGTAGGGGCATAAACATCCGCCTTTTCTAATTTATTATAAAGAACTAACAATATAGATATGGTGGCACATATCTATAATTCTAGCACTTGGTAGACCGATGCAAGATCGGGAGTTCAAAGGTCAGACTCAGCTACATAGCAAGTTTGAGGCAATCTGGAGCTATATGAGGCTCTGTTTCAAAACATTACCAAAACAACTAAGTTTCCTATCTCTGACTCAAGCTACCCTCTAGTACTGGGCATGATGACTCTACAAACCAGAGAATGCATTTTGTGAGTTCTCCAGGAAAACCAGGTAATTTGGGATCAGGAAATAGGTTCATGATACCTCACTTAAGAGGAATAGTTTGGATTGGAGAAGTAGCTCTGCAAAGAAACACATTCTTAGTTCAGTCCCTGTTACCAAACATGTCCACACACACACACACACACACACACACACACACACACACACACACACACACACACCCCAGAGTCAATTTGTATGGACCCTAAGGAATCTTGGAGGTCCATTTTTGGGTTCAGGCTTCTTTAAACAAGAAATGAGCTGTCACAGAGGAGGCTGCCCAGGTAAGTCTCAAAGCTAAATCCAGGGCATGAGAGTCACTGCAGTCTGATGTGACTCTGACAACAGGAAAAAGAAGCAATGTATTTCTCTGTAGCAGAGATGCTACACTACTCTCCAAAGATACTCACTTGATGGCATGGTACATGTCCTCCAGGATGTCTTGCTCAAAGTCCTTGCCTCCATTCACACCTTTTAGGTTTTTTCGAAAATCCTAGAGATAGGCCATTATGTTTTCCCTTGTGTTAATGCTGTGTACCACCCAAGGAACTCCTTAAGTCTGTGATAAATAGGACTTTGGAAACAATTAAGTGAAAGAACCCATTCTCCTTCCCAGTCCCTCATCTGAATTGGTCAGCCCTCCCTGAGTCCCTTGACAGAATTCTGGCTCCCATATAAACTGGAAATTTCCCTTATCTTTCTTGTTACTTTTAAAGCTGTACTGGATCATCTCTCTTGGTTGGAGTCCAAGCTTACCTCCAAGGTCATCGGTGCATTCTGTTTGCGAGCGTTGTGGTTGTGCTGATCAGTGTTAAGCATGATGACAGCATAGGCCAGGGCAAAGCAGGCATCGCTATTGGCAAATGGGGAGCCATTACAGTTCTGAAAAATCAAAGACAAATGTCCTTTTCTGGCCAATTATATCCTTGCTTCCACCAACCCACTGGTCGGTGTTGGTTTACAAGTCGAACTATCAGCCAGAAAATGGCCGGCCAAGTTCTTGCCAACTCCTTAACTAAAGTTTCTCCATGGAAAGCCCACTGGTGGACTCTGAACTTTCTTAGGAGCTAAGGTTTTTAGCTGACGGAACAAAGAAACCCTAAAACTGATCAGGATCCTTGACTGAATTTCTAACACTAGACCTACCCTCCAATGCTCTGTGAATGCTTCCAGCAACCTGTGAATAACTGGTGCTTCCCCGGGCAAACGGAAGGCTTCCAGGTAGAGTCGGAGAGCTTCATCAAGACGCAGACCCTGAAAGCTGAAGGTGCTACAGAGAGAAAACAGAGTGAAGAGATTGGAGGCATGGAAGTTGCACACGTCAAGCTGTTTGTTTTCATAACCTTCTCTTAGTGAAACAGAGGAGGCTGATAGCTCTGGCAAAGGAGTGGTACAGCCTGGTCATTCCTAACAAAATTCTTAACCTTAGCACTCACATTAGCAAAACTCTTGTCTAGAGAGCTCACCTCTCAGAACCCTGCTCTATGCCACTTTGCAGTGCTTTCATTGGAACATAGGGGAGGGTTGCTAAAGCCTGCATCAGCAGGAACTGGCAGGGACTTCCTTTGAGGGAAGAATGCCCTATCCCTTCAGACAGCTTCTCCTTCCTTTCTTCTTTCCCCTGCACTTGCCTATATCTCTTTCTTTTCTGTGAACCTCGGGCATGCTAAAGGACCACACCACCACTGAGCGATAGATATCCCAATCCCCACACAGTTTATTTCTTCCTCACCTCACAAAACTCTCCAACAGGTCAATGTTTTTGCGGTCACTCACAAACTCTCCAATCATTTTCTTGTCTAGTCGAGGGTTCTCTCGGAGCCACTGGGCCACCTCTGTGTTATCCATTGGGATAGTGAGGAGGCCTTTTTCCTGTAGAAACTGGATCCCCTTCTTTGGTTTTTGATTAAACTGCTCTGTGCCAGTAATCAGCAACTAGAAGACAAAGACTAGAGGCATCAGAAGTTGCTATGCCTGTCAGTTAGATAGGCAGGCTAGACTCTACTGTAGCATACAGCTGTTCACCTAACAAAGCTCTTCAGACATGGTTCTAATTAATTCTGACACTGGGTTGTATCGGCCTTGGCTTTTCCCCATCTTCCCATCTCACTGGAACTGTCTGCAGAGTTCCTTCCTACTCCTTCTGAGTGGTCCAGATGACCAGAGAGCCACCTCCCCTCCTCTAATGAGAGCTCAGGAAGATGGAGAGGAGGCAAACTAGTGTGGCCTTCTCTTCAGTTCTATAGCCATCTCTGGCATCTATGGACAGCCAGCATCATGGTATAGCTGGGGTGAGAGTCCCCTTCCTTCTTGGGCTGCCTTGTTTCTAAGGTCCTGGGTTTGAAGGTTAGGCAGATTAAATGATCTCTTTTCACCCTGTATGTCTAGTCACAGACCGGCAACCAAATACATTTAAAAGAGGAGGAAAGGACTAACTAGAAGTTTTATGTTAAGAAAACCCAAAACTTCCACCCCTAGTCAAGAAGCTATTTACAACTGACACCTGCTGCTGGGGAAGAAAGAAAAGATAAAACAAAACAAACAAACAAAAAAGAAGCTAAGCTTTAGCACAGCACTCAGGAGGCAGAGTGAGTTCAAGGCCAGCCTGGTCTACAAGAGCTAGTTCCAGGACAGGCCCAAAGCAAACAGGGCAATAAATGATTAGAATTTTTTTTATCTTTTCAAATGAAGAAAGACATAAACAAACAGCTATTTGTACTTTATTAAAGCACCAGAATAAATATCAATTCCCTTTTACTACCAATCACCGTGCTAGACCTAGAGATGAATAATAACTTTTGCTGACTGACATGACAGTAGCCTCCAAAGCGTCTGTCAGCACCACTAGGAGTATCTCGCTGTTGGCTGGAGGAGCTTTGCTCAGAGGTCAACAACAGCAGCACAGCTTGGGTGTAAGAAAAAGAGCGGGAGCAGTTGCTGCAATTCCAGAAAAACTATAGACTAGCCTTGGAAGCCATATACTGACGTACTAAGAGCATCCCCATCCTTGTCCTCTGGGACAGAACCCAATTCTACAGAGGACCTCACACAAGGTGTGCACACGTGAACACACGGGAATGTATTTTTGTATGTACATACCTTTTTTTTGTTTTTAATTTCAATTAGTTCCCGTGGATCTGGCAGAAGACAGGAAAATCGAGGCGGCTTCCTGGAGAACTTTTTGTCAGCTAGGAATGAAAGGAGGAGGAAAACTATAAGATCTTTCACAAGGTTACTGATACTCACCCCAGAAAAAACAGAGCAGACTCAGAGATTTCCTTCTCCACAGTCTCCAACCTGCTAGAAATTTTACCTTCTGGGACTCTGTTTTCTTTCCTTTCTCTGGGGTTTAAAACAAGGTGAACTGCTAGGGCTCTTTCAGGTATGACGTTAGGCCACTCAGTTTCCCCATACCTCCCACTTCTCCTTCTCTCTAAGTCCTCTAGTTGAAGGGGTTTAGAGTCATGGACACTGAGTACCCACCCCCAGAGTCACCGGCTTCCTCCACATCATTGCATACTGGTTTCCCATGTTCTGCTGACAGCCATCCTCCACTTGGACGATGAAGGCCTAGGGCATCTGAGGCCATGCCTGTGGCTTTCCCATCAATGGCTCCTTTCTCAGCTGGTAAAGGAAGAGACGTGAAGACTTATGACTAGGAAGCCAAGCAGTATTGAAGAAGAGGTTGAGTCCTAAGCCAAAAAGAGCTATATGTTCTTATACTGGGCACCAGCCACAATTGGTAAATTCAAGACAAAGTAAGAAGGGCAAGGGAGGAGAGGGGAAAAAAGAAAGGAAAAAGAAAAAGAACAATAAGAGATGTTTCTAACTATTGTTAGTTTCTTTGGTGCCATCCACTGCCTCGTTGTCGGGTCTGGCTGTCTCCTTTTTCTCTTGCTGGGTGAGGGTGTTGAGGACTTTGGCCTGACAGTGAGCCTCAGTGCTGTCAATAACTGTCAACAGGGCATCAAGAGACAGTAGGTGTGTTGTATAAAGCTGACCAGACACAGGAAAGGCATTCTGGAAAATAAACAGATCCCATGAGACTTGAAGTTAGAATATTCTTCACCTGATTATTTTTCCAAAAATCCAAAAACTTAGGACTTCTCCACTGTCCTTACAAAATTCCTTCCTCCTTCCTGTTCCCCATCTCTGAAGTGCCCCCTCTCTGTACCAGCATCACTACCATCTGGGAAACTTCTTGGTAGGTCGAGGCCAGTTAACAGTGCTCAGCACCTTGGACAGCAGCTTGGTGAGGTCTTCAAAGAGGTTGGAGCAGTAGTAGTCACAGTCATAGTTGATGTAGAGCTCAGTGACGAAGCTGGGGATGCGCCAGAGCTGCACAACAGCCTCCAGCGCCATCTCCTTCATCTCATAAGGCATCTTGGGGTTTTCAACAGTGATGATCTCCATGAGTTTTTTGATGTACATCTGTCAACAACCCAGTGACAAGCATTTGGGTGGGGCAAAGATAGGAGAGAAAATTGTAAAGGAACAATATTAAACAGGAGGCATGTCTCAAGAGACACCAAAAGGTCCTCCATCCCCAATAATATATCCCTTCCTTGTCTCCATGATGGGTGAAAAGGCTCTTATTCCTATTCCCTGTCTTTAGCCCTTTTTTGTGTGCTGTCTATATGAGCCCTACCCTAATCTTATTCTGGCAATTTAGCAGCAATACTGGCTTGACTTAGAAGAACTGTTAGATAAAAAAGCTGTCCCATTCACGGGAGATTACCTGCCAGTCTCATATTTGGATTCTCATACTCTTTAAAAGCCAGTTTTGTTCTGGCTTTTCAGCTCGCAGCAATCTTGTCTCAGCCTCCTAAGTACTTGGATTATTGGCATGAGCCACCATGCCCAGTGGTGTGTTTTCCTATATTATAATTAATCAGGTTTTTTTTTCTGAGTTCCTCTTAATTATTCTACTACATTGGCTAGTTAATGACACAAAGTATGGGGGCCAACATATCCTCTACAGGCAGCTCATAAAAATCTCTCTCTAGAGACAGGCCTCCCACCCTCAGAGCTCCCCCTCACTCTCTTGGTACCTCCAACACACTATCCCGAACAACCCCCCCCCCCCGCACTGCTATATCGCAGCCCCAAACTTGGGCCAAGACACCCTGCTTGACCAGAGGTCATGCCAGCGGTCAGAAGTCCAGGTAGGTCCCCTTTCAGTGGACCTCCAACTCTCTTGGTGCCCCCATCACCTGCCCCCTCTACCTTGTTGTTACTGTGCCCCAGCCCCCAACTTAGGTGGAGATACCCTGCTCAACCAGAGGCCACACAGACCACCAGAAGTCCAGGTAGGATGTCTGCCAGCAGATCTCCCCCACTTTCTTAGTGCTACCCTACCCCATTTCTAATCCTCATTGCTGTGTCTCAGCTCCCAACTTGGGCAGAGACCATTTGCTTGACCAGAGGCCATACTGGCTGCCAGACGTCCATCCCTAACTCAGATGGTGGCCTGATGTTCAACCACAGGCCACTCTGGCCAGAAGACCAGAGAGGAAACAAAGGCAACAAAGACAAACTGAGAAACCAGCACCTAGATCTATAATCACCCCAAACCCAGATGCCAGTGTAAAAACACAGTTAACAACAGCCAAGGCAATTTGTCTCCATGAGAATCCAGCTATCTACCACAGTACATTCTGAATATTCCAACACAGTTGAAGCACAAGAAAAACACCTTAAAACCAACATTATGGAAATAACGTCCTTAAAGAGGAAATGAATAAATCCCTTAAAGAAATTGAGGAAAAGACAGACAAAAAAATTGGAGAATATGGATAAGTCCCTTAAAGAAGGCAAAAACAAAACAAAACAAACACTTGAAGCAAACAAAACTATTCAAGACATGAAAATGGAAATAGAAGCAATGAAGAAAACAACAATTGAGGGAATTCTGGAAATGAAAAATCCAGGTAAGTGAACAAGAACTAGAAGCAACAGAACACAAGAGATTGGAGAAAGAATCCCGGGCGTTGAAGATATTGATAGAAGAAATAGATACATTGGTCAAAGAAAACGTTAAATCTAAAAAATTCCTGATACAAAACATCCAAAAATCTGGGTCACTATGAAAAGACCAAATTTAAGAATAATAGGAATAGAAGAAGGAGAGGAGTCACAGCTCAAAGGCCCAGAAAATATTTTTTTATGATTTATTTATTTTTATTTTATGTGATTAGTGTTTTGTTCATATGTATGTCTATGTGAGAGCATAACAGATATCTGTGAGCTGCTATGTGGGTGCTGGGAATAGAACCCAGATACTTTGGAAAAGCAGCCAGGGCTCTTAACCACTGAGTTATCTCTCCTGCCCCCAGAAAATATTTTCAACAAGATCACAGAAGAAAATTTTCTCAACCTAAAGAAGACATGCCTATAAAGGTACAAAAAGCTTACAGAACACCAAATAGATTGGACCTGAAAAAAGTCCTCTCACCACATAATAATTAAAACACTAAACATATAGAACAAAGAAAGAATATTAAAAGCTGCAAGGGAAAAAGAACAAGTAACAAATACAGTAAGATCTATTAGGATTATACCCAAATTCTCAATGAAGACTGTAAAAGCCAGAGGATCTGAACAGATGTCTGCAGACTCTAAGAGAACACAGATGGCAGCCCAGACTACCATACCCAGCAAAACTTTCAATCAACATAGATGGAGAAAACATGATATTCCATGATAAAGTCAGATTTAAACAATATCCATTTATAAATTCAGCCCTACAGAAGGTACTAGAAGGAAAACTCCAACCCAAGAAGGTTAATTATACACAAGAAAACACAGACAATAAATAATCTCACACTAACAAAACCAAAAAAAGGGAAACACA
>NC_022015.1:73898622-73901323 GCF_000317375.1 Microtus ochrogaster | reverse complement strand
ACACACCACCACCACCACCACCACCACCACCAATGACACTACCAACAAAATAACAGAAATTAACAATCATTGGTCATTGGTATCTATATCAATGTACTCAATTCCCCAATAAAAAGACAAAGACTAACAGAATGGATAGGAAAACAGGATCCATCCTTCTGCTACATACAAGAAATACACCTCAACATTAAAGATAGACATTACCTCAGAGTAAAGTGTTGGAAAACAATTTTCCAAGCAAATGAACCTAAGATGCAAGTTTGTAGAGTCATTCTAATATCTAACAAATAGACTTCAAACCAAAATTAATCCAAAGAGCTGGGTATGGTGGCATACATGTTTAATCTCAATACTCAGGAGGCTGAAGCAGGCAGATCTCTGAGTTCAAGGCCAGCCTGGTCTATAAGTGAGTTCCAGGATAGCCAGGGCTGTTACAGAAAAACCCTGTCTTAGAAAGGAAAAAATAATGCTGGGTAGTGGTGGCGCACGCCTTTAATTCCAGTACTCAGGAGGCAGAGGCAGGTGGATCTCTGTGAGTTCAAGGCCAGACTGGTCTACAAACAAACAAACAAACAAATCAAAGGGACCTAACATATCTACAGAACATTTCACCCAAACATGAAAGAATACATTTCTTTTTTTTTTTTTTTTTTTTTTTTTTTGGTTTTTCGAGACAGGGTTTCTCTGTGGTTTTGGAGCCTGTCTTGGAACTAGCTCTGTAGACCAGGCTGGTCTTGAACTCACAGAGATCCGCCTGCCTCTGCCTCCCGAGTGCTGGGATTAAAGGCGTGCGCCACCACCGCCCGGCGAAAGAATACATTTCCTTCTCAGCACTTCACAGAACTTTCTCCAAAACTGATCACATCCTCAGTCACAAGTACGTCACAACAGATGTAAGAAAACTGAAATAACCCATGCATCCATGAGTTAGAGCTGGATTTCAACAACAGAAACAACAGAAAGTCTACAAACTTAGGAAACTGAAAAACTCTCTACTGAATGAAAACTGGGTCAAGATAGAAATAAAGAAAGAAATTAAAGACTTTCTAGAATTCAATGAAACTGAATACACAACATACCCAAACCTATGAGACACCATGAAAGCGGTGCTAACAGGAGAGTTCACAGTACTAAGTGCCTACATAAAGAAAGTGGAGAGATCTCATACTAGCAACTTAACAACATACTCAAAAGTTCTCTAAAAAAAAAAAAAAAAAAAAAAAAGAAGCAAGTACACTCAAGAGGAGAAGATGGCTGGAAATAATCAAACTGGGGGCTGAAACCAATAAATTAGAAACAGAGAAGAATACAAAAATCAATGAAACAAAGATCTGGTCCTTTGAGAAAATCAACAAGATAGACAAACCCTTATCCAAACTAACTAAAAGACAGAGAGAGAATATACAAACAATAAAATCAGTCATGAAAATGGGGACATAAAAACAGACACTGAAGAAGTCCAAAGAATAATTAGGTCATACTTTAAAAACCTGTACTTCACAAAACTGAGAAATCTAAAAGAAATGGACAATTTTCTCAATAGATACCACTAAGGTATCTATTTTAAGGAAATAGCAGTCATTAAAAGTCTCCCCACCAAAAAAAAAAACCAAAAAAAACAAAAAAAAAAACAAAAACAAAAAACAAAAAAAAAAAACCAAACAAACAAAAAAAAACAGGGCCATACAGTTTTAGCATAGAATTCTACCAGACTTTCATAAAAGAACTAGTACCAATACTCCTCAAACCATTTCACAAAATAGAAACAGAAGGAAGATTGCCAAATTCATTTTATGAGGTTACAGTTACCCTGATACCCAAACCACACAAAGATTCAACAAAGAGAATTACAGACCAATTTCCCTCTTGAACATAGATGCAAAAATACTAAATAAGATACTTGCAAACCGAATCCAAGAACACATTAAAAATATCATCCACCATGACCAAGTAGGTTTCATCCCAGAGATGCAGGGATGGTTCAATACATGAAAATCAGTCAATGTAATATACCATATAAACAAAACTGAAAGAAAAAAAAACCATGATTATCTCATTAGATGCTGAAAAGTCTTTGATAAAATCCAACACCCCTTAAGGGATACAAGGGACATATCTAAACATAATAAAGGCAATTTACAGCAAACCTATAGCCAACATCAAATTAAATGGAGAGAAACTCAAAGCTATTCCACTAAAATCAGGAACAAGACAAGGCTGTCCACTCTCTCCATATTTATTTAATACAGTACTTGAAGTTCTAGCTACAGCAGTAAGACAACCAAAGGAGATGAAAGGGATACAAATTGAAAAGGAAGATGTCAAAGTATCATTATTTGAAGATAATATTAAGAATATACATAAGCAACCCCAAAAATTCTACCAGAAAACTCTTAGAGCTGATAAACACCTTCAGCGAAGTGGCTGGATACAAGATTAGCTCAAAAACAATCAGTAGCCCTCCTATATACAAATGACAAATGGGCTGAGAAAGAAACCAGGGGAACAACATCTTTCATAACAGCCACAAAATATGTAAAGTATCTTGGGGTAACTTTAACCAAGCAAGTAGGCCGGGCGGTGGTGGCGCACGCCTTTAATCCCAGCAATTGGGAGGCAGAGGCAGGCGGATCTCTGTGAGTTCGAGGCCAGCCTGGTCTATAAGAGCTAGCTCCAGGACAGAAACCAAAAGCTACGGAGA
>NC_022015.1:73894276-73897952 GCF_000317375.1 Microtus ochrogaster | reverse complement strand
GGGGGAGGGAAATGGGAGGCAGTGGCGGGGAGGAGGCAGAAATCCTTAATAAATAAATAAATTTAAAAAAAAGAAATAACATCAAGAGTTTAAAATGGGTTTATATTATGTTAAACTTTTGCATAATGAAAGCTATCAGCAAACTGAACCGACAGCCTACAGAATGGGAGAGAAATCTTCCCAATTTTACTGAGACAAGGGTCACTATCTAGACTATGTAAAGAACTGCAAAATATAAGCACTCAAAAAAAAAAAAAAGAAAAGAAAGACAGCAGAAGATGGAAAAATCTCCCATGTTCATGATCAGTAGGATTAACTAACATAAGGCCATTTTATCAAAAGCAATCTACAGTGTCAACACAATCCCCATCAAAATTCTAACAAATTCTTTACAGACCTTGAAAGGATAATACTCAACTTCATGTGGGAAAACAAAAAACCCAGAATAGCTAAGACAATCCTGAACAATAATAGAGCTTCTAGAGGTATCATCATCCCTGATTTCAAGCTGTATTACAGAGCTATAGTAAATAAAATCACATGGTACTGGCATAAAAACAGACATACTGATCAATGAAATAGAATTGAAGACCCAGACATAAATCCACACATCTAGAAACACTTGATTTTTGATAAAGAAGCCAGAAAAACAGAATGGAAAAGAAGAAAGCATCTTTAACAAATGATTCTGGTCTAACTGAATGTCTGCATAGAGAAGAATGCAAATAGATTCATATCTATTACCCTGCATAAGATTCAAGTCCAAGTGGATCAAAGACATCAATATAAAACCAGATACACTGAACCTGCTAGAAGAGAAAGAGAATAGCCTTGAATGCATTGGCACAGGAAACAACTTCCTGAGCAGAACACACTGATAGAGCAGGCACTCACTAAGATCAATGATTATTAAATGGGACCTCAGGTGGTCGTGGTGCACACCTTTAAACACAGCACTCAGGAGGCAGATCTCTGTGAGTTCAAGGCCAGCCTGGTCTACAAGACCTAGTTCTAGAATAGGCTCCAAAGCTACAGAAAAACCCTGTCTCAAAAAAACCAAATAGATAAATAAAAAAGTAAAATAAATAAATGGAACCTCATGAAACTAAAAACTTCTATAAGGCAAAGGACACTGTTAATAGGACAAAACAGCAGTCTACAGAATGGGAAAAGATTTTTACCAATTCCACATCCAATGGAAGGCTAATATCTAAAATATATAAAGAATTTAAGAAAGTAGATGTCAATGAACAATCCAATTAAAACGTGGGGTATAGATCTAAACAGAGAATTCTCAGTAGAGGAATCTCAAATGGTTAAGAAACATTTAGCTAGGTGGTGATGGCGCACACCTTTAGTCCCAGCACTCGGGAGGCAGAGGCAGGCAGATCTCTGTGAGTTCGAGGCCAGCCTGGTCTACAAAAGCTAGTTCCAGGACAGGCTCCAAAGCTACAGAAAAACCCTGTCTCGAAAAACCAAACCAAAAAGAAAAAGAAAAAAAAAGAAACATTTAAAGAAATGCTCAATATCCTTAGCCACCAGGGAAATACAAATCAAAACGACTTTGAGATCCATCTTACACCTGACAGAATGGTTAAAATCAATAATACAAGTGGCAGCCCATCCTATTGAGGATGTAGAGCAAGGGGAACACTACTTCATTGCTAGTAGGAGAGCAAACTTGTACAACCACTATGGAAATCAGTATGGTGGTTCCTCAGAAAACAGGGAATCAATCTACCTCAAGACTCAGCTATACCATTCTTGGGCATATACCTAAAGGATGCTCAATCATACCACAATGACACTTGCTCAACTATGTTCACAGCAGCTTTATTCATAACAGTCAGAACCTGGAGACAACCTAGATGCCCTCCACTGAAGAATGGATGAAGAAAATGTGATACATTTACATAATGGAGTACTACTTAGCAGTTAAAAATATATCATGAAATCATCCTGAGTGAGATACTCTAGACCCAGAAAGACAAACATGGTATGTACTCATTTATTAGTGGATATTAGCTGCTAAGTAAATGATACTCATACTACAATCCACAGACCCAGAGAGGCTAAATAACAAGGGGGGCTCTGGGGGGGGGGGAACAAATGGATCTCCCTGGGAATGGGAAATAGAATAAATTTTGTGGATGGACTAGGGGCGGGTATGGATAAGAATAGAAGGGATCAGGTGTGTGTGTTGGGAGAGTATAGGAGAGCCAACTAGAATTGGAAAGCATTTGGGGGATGATGTAGAAACCTAGTGCAGTGGAAACTCCCTAGAATCCATGAGGGTGACCCTAGTAAGGACTCCTAGAAATGGAGGATTCAAAATCTGAACTGGCCATCTTCCCTAGCCAGGCAATGTTTCCAGTGCTGGAACTGGGACACCAATTCAGCCACAAAACCTTTGACCTACAATCTGTCCTGCCTGCAAGATGTGCTGGGGCAATGGTGGAGCGGAACTTGTAGGAACCATCAACCAATGACTGGTCTAATTTGAGGTCCATGTCACAAGAAAGAACTCATGCACAACACTGCCTAGATCACCAGGAACCAGGAGCTAGATAGCCCAGATAGCCTAGGGTATAACTAAACAGGACTGGGGGGAAAAAAATCAATGAAATGATTCCTAAGGATGTTCTGCTATATTCATAGATTAGTGCCTAGTTCAGTTGTCATCAGAGAGGCTACCTCCAGCAGCTGATGGGAGCAGAGGTAGAGACCCACAGCCAAGCATTAGGTGGAGAGAGAGTCCAGGTTGAAGGTCTTTATTGGGTTCCTCCCCTTGGAGCTTGGAGCTCTCCAAGGAAGAGAGAAAGAAGGAATAGTAGGAGCCAGAGGGGTTGACGACATTGGGAGAGCATGGTCCATGGAATAAACTAGGCAGAACTCAAGGGGGTTCACAGAGACCGAAGCAGCAATTCCAGACTCTGGGTCTGAGCTAGGTCCTCTGCATATGTTATGGTTGTTGGCTTAGTATTTTTGGGGAGACTCCTGACAGTGGGAGTGAGAGAGTCTCTGACTCTTTCTTCTGCTCTTTGGACCCTTTTCCTCCTACTGAGTTTCCTCACCTAGCCTTGATATGAAGGTTTGTGCCTGGTCTTATTGTTGATATCCCAATATCAATTATTCTTTTGGGGGGGAAAACAGGGGGTAGGTGGATCTGAGGGAAAGGGGAGATGTGGGGGAAACTAGGAAGGATGGAAGGAGAGGAAGCTGCAATCAGGATATATTGTATAAGAGAAGAATAAGTAAAAATTTAAAAAAATCTATCTCTACAGCATAATTGATTGAGCAGGCCCCACTGACAATTCCATCCAGTTTCCAGTTCCCACTTTTATTTTACTTCCAGTCAAGAAACTTACCTCTAATTGGAACTTGAGGTGCTCCCGCATGCTCTCAAACAGTAAGAAGCATACCCGTAGGGAAGCAGCATACAGGTTCAGTCGTTCTACACTGAGTAGCTGGGGATCAGAGAGTGAAAAGTCATGGGATTTCTGAGGTTGAGTGTAACTCAGCCAAAAAAGATACACGAGAGCAGACTAGTGAAGCTGCCATAGAGGGCCTGCGTTGTAAGGGAATTCTTTTGTTGCTGCTCTTCTTTGCTGTTTGCTTTTTAAAAATGTTGTTTTACGCCGGGCGGTGGTGGCGCACGCCTTTAATCCCAGCACTC
>NC_022015.1:73890626-73894170 GCF_000317375.1 Microtus ochrogaster | reverse complement strand
AAAAAAAAAAAAAAAAAGTTGTTTTACATTTATTTATTTGTAAGAGGTGGAGCAGGGACACACATGAAAAGGTACAACCAATGGTAACTGGTTCTCTGTCCACCTGCTAGGTATCAGGAATCAGACCCGGCATGTCAGGTTTGATAGTACATGCTTTTACCTGCTGCCTGATTTTGTTTTTCTGAGATAGGGTTCCATGTAGCTCAGGCTGGTCTCCAACTCACTATATGGCTGAATAATATTCCTTATCTTCCTGCCCCTTCCTCCCAAGTGCTGGATTATAGGTACATACCACCACACCTGGGATTCTGACAGAGCCTCAATTTAGCCATTCCTTCCTTAACTCCTTGGAGAGCTACTGGAAGCCTCTTATTGTGATTTCTGGTCAACTGAAAGGGAGGTAGTTTCTTAGGATCATGATCACAGGGTCTCTGGCTTCTCAATCTCAAAAAGTAAACAAGGGCTCTAGTCACTTTTTTTCCACCAGTGTCTTTTTAAAAAAATGATTTATTTATTTTTATTTTATGTATATTGGTGTTTTGCCTGCACATATGCTGTGTGAGAGAGTTGGATTCCCTGGAACTGGAGTTACAGACAGCGATGAGTGGTCATGTGGGTGCTGGGAATCAAACCTGGAACCGCTGTAAGTGCAGCCAGTGTTCTCAATTGCTGAGTCACCTCTCCAATCCTGAACAATCTAGTCTTACCTGGAATAAGTGGCGACACATCTCATCCTTGATGAGACCCAAGAGGGTCTGGCACTGGGCTACAGGGGCTGACTCGAGAGCCACTGTCAGTAAATGGAGTCCCATGTGGATCATAACCTCAGAGTTGTGGCGGTCATGTGGATTTGTGAGGGAGATGAGGAAGCGGAAGAGCTCACGGATACAAGGAAGACCATAAGGAACCAAAGCCGTGCCTGAGAAGGTGGGAAGAGAACAGGAACATTAAGATATATCCTGGATGCTTAACAACACTTGGATCTGCATTATTCATGAGAAAAACTTGTGTGTGTATGTGGGGAGGTGAATGGGAGGGGTGGGTGTCATGTGTATATGTGTGGTACATGCACGTTTATGTGTAGTGTGCAGCTGTACGAGCCTGAGCATGTGTAGATGGAAGCCACGGCAGATGTCAGATGTCTCGCTCTCTTTCACTGCCTTAAACAGGGTCTCTTGTTGAACTGGAAACTCTCAGGACCCACATGTCTGCACACCCAATGCTGGGGTTACAGGCATATGCTGCCATGCCTAGCCAGAGAGTACCTACCTTCCTTCTGGGAGGACTGGGTAAACCGAACGCCCCGGGGATTGACATAATCCATGTCATGGACAGAGGCAGAAGCAGAGTGGTCAGTAGGGGATGTGCACTCCTCCAACACTTCAGGGATAGATTCCACCGATGCTGACTGGGCCTTTTCCCCATGGGCCCCTTCCTGATGTGGCCAGTTACAGACAGATACAGGAACAAAGATGAGGCAAGAACAACTTAGAACTTATTCTCCTGAAGTATGTGTCTTCCAAGCTGTCTTCAATGGACCACAGCTCATTGATTTATGAACTTTAAGACGGCCCAGGGCCATCTTAAACAGCACTGATCTAGGGTGACTACTCTACAGGTGCAAAGAAAGGCTCTCATATGCTCAGGATTTAGATGGTTACCTTCCTGTAAAAGCTATTTCCTTCCCTTTCGTCAGATACTACCCCTACCAACATAGGTATACCCTGATAAATCTCACAGCAAGTCATGCTATGTGTTTTCTGAGCAGCAAAAATGATTCTGGGAAATGGGAAAACTTTCTATCCCAATCTTCCTCCTTCTCTCCCCCACCCCCAATCTCTCTCTCTCTCTTTCAGGATAGAGTTTCTCTGTGCAGCTTTGGCTGCCTTAGAACTCGATGTATAGACCAGGCTGGCCTCAAACTCACAGAGATCCACCTGCCTCCCAAGTGCTGGAATTAAAGACGTGTATTACCATGCTCAATCCAATTTTCTTTTAAGACAAAGCATGGGTACAAAACCCAAAAGAACAAGCCAGCTCCTACAGTAACAAATTGTAGAGGGACCTTTAGGGATTAGTCAGCCATACCTGAGGGTCAAACTGATCGGAGACTCCTATCTCAGTGCTTCCAGGCTCTGTGGCTGTGCCTTCCCTTGGGGAGCCAGCTTGCTCCAGGTCAGTAAGGTCCTCCTTGGAGGTCGTCTGGGAAGATAATTCCAGGCCACTGTCTGTACAGGGACTGACCACTGTTGAGGCAGCTTCTGAACTTGCAGAGGAGACGGATGTGGGCACATCAATGAAAGGCATGCCACCTGACAAGGAACAGAAGGGAACTTGAAGGTGCAGAGGCTCTGTGAGTGAAGCATCCCCTTTAGTACCAGGGCCTTGTTACTCAGACTGAACACTCATCTATAAATGCCTCTGAAGTAGTGGAAATCTCTCTGAAAAGGGAATGACCTGAAGTCATGCAGGGTTGTTAAATGGTCATAGTTTGATTTGATTTGAAATGTCCCTTTCTGTTCGCTGCAGAAAGAACAAAGCCCCTCAGCAATTGGATTTCCATTTCAAATCCACTCCCTGAGAAAGACAGGATCTTTTCTATCTGTTTTCATCAGAAGCAACCTAGGCACTCACTAGAAAGGTTAGAAGATAAGGTGGCTCCATTTGGGGTGGGCAGCTCTGAACTCGGTATGACTTTGGTTGTGTGACGAGGAGGCCGAGGGGATCTTTTCTGCTTCTTCCACTTGGATGAGTCACTCATGCCTCCTGCTCTCATTTTCAGCTGGAAATATCATACATCATTAGTATCCAGACTAACAGAGTAATTTAAACAAAGATGTTATTCCTAGAAATATCTCAGCACTTAGTCCTTCTGTTCTCTAGAAAACAGCTTATGCCCCCAAATCATTGTTAGATAATCTAGACCACCAGACTATACACCTGGGCATCTACACTTGCAGCTTTTATTTTATTTTATTTTTTTATACACTTGCAGCTTTTGGAGCGGCACAGTGACCTCCACATGGAAGGCAACATTCTGCTTTTTGACTAGTCGCTGATATAGCCAGCTGTCACACACTGTTCTTGCTGACCAGGGAAGGGCAGCTTTGCCTACAAGCCTGTGGACTGACTTTCTTCCACAGTCACTCTGCAGAGCAGCTCCTAGTTCTAGTTCTTGTCCAAATATGAGTACCTATTCTTCCTATCTAGAGTCAAAGCATTCTCACTAAGGCATAAATTGGGACCTAGACATAAGGACAACTTTTATTCTAGAGTTCTTGCATTAAAATGGATGGTGAAGAGTTGATCTTATAGAGAAAGGAATGATACTCCAATTATTTGTGGCGTTAAGAATGGAGTGCTGCTGCTGCTCCCAATTTGTGCTATAGCAATAAAGCCTCTTGTTCTTCTTTCAGTTGTCCTTCCTACATTTTATTTTTTATTTTTTAAAAAATATTTATTATGTATACAATATTCTGTCTGTGTGTATGCCTGCAGGCCAGAAGAGGGCACCAGACCCCATTACAGATGGTTGTGAGCCACC
>NC_022015.1:73880244-73890001 GCF_000317375.1 Microtus ochrogaster | reverse complement strand
GGATTCATATTCTTGTCCTTCCACCTCTAAAACACCTGCAATCATATGTCTAAAACTGAGCTGCTATGACTATGCAGGAGCCAGAAGGATGCTCTTCCCAGTAACCTTGGAGTTCAGATAGATCACATTCATGGTAAAGACTGATCTGGGAGAAGAATGAGACAGAGAACACAAAACTCAAAGGGTCAATGAAAGAACAAAAGGGCCATTTGGCCTTACTGGTCATTATCAATAGGCTCCAGAAAGCCCAAACAACTAAAGGTTTATGAGATAATTCTCCTTTCTAGGAGACTCCTCTGTATCAGTCCCAATGGACATTCTTTCTACACAAGAATTGGTATTTCCTATCTTCCACTTTGTATTATGCAAAGCTAGCCCCAAGCAAGTTAATTCAGTGAGTGTTCCTAGCTTCCCGATTAGTACAGGAGTCCAAAGGCTGGCAGTTTTCATACAGGCCTCACTGTTGCTATGTTCGTGTTCTAAGGTACATGGCAGGCAGCAGGTGTTCATGGAACTTTATGCTACCTTATCTGTACGATTCCAATAAAGCAATAGCTTTATAAAAATAGTACAGGCCCGCCGGGCGGTGGTGGCGCACGCCTTTAATCCCAGCACTCGGGAGGCAGAGGCAGGCGGATCTCTGTGAGTTCAAGACCAGCCTGGTCTACAAGAGCTAGTTCCAGGACAGGCTCCAAAACCACAGAGAAACCCTGTCTCGAAAAACCAAAAAAAAAAAAAAAAATAGTACAGGCCCTAGGCAAATAATCATGGCAACATGCAGGCTAGCCACTGAAGACAGCTGAAATTTGTAACTACGCAAACACAAAATGAGACAATGCATTCAGATAGGACAGACACACCCCAAGCTAGGGAGCACTCACACATAGTTATTTTATTTTCAATGACAGGAATGCTCACAATCACACCTCTGGCATGCACACTCTTGTGATGGATAACCTAGACATCCCTCATCCCTCTCTTCATCATCTTTCAAGGGCTCAGGTAACCTTTTTGTACTCCTCCACTAAACTCACCTACATCTTCAATTTTAAACAACAGAGGGTATCTTTGCAGATATTAGAAAATTCCCACCACTAGTGGTGGCACACGCCTTTAATCCCAGCACTTAGGAGGCAGAGGCAGGCGGAGCTCTGTGAGTTCAAGACCAACCTACAAAGGAAGTTCCAGGACAGGCTCCAAAGTTACACAGAGAAACACTGTCTCAAAAAAAAAAAAAAAATCCCGGTGCCCTAGGCTGCCATGCTCCTTAGTTCCTGTCTATCAACTTAGAGACCTAAATCTTGCAATGATCCCTTTTATGTAACCAAGAAATAAAAACCCTCACCACCTTCACCACCAAACCAGTCAGGTATTCTGACCTACTCAATGACGATGCTTAAGCTCTCCACACCAGCTCTGAGACGGGAGGGAGAAAGAAAGATCTTGCCTGAGGTCCCTGTAATTTCCCTAGAAATGGTGGGTTTTAAGTCCTCCCACAAGATGATAACAGGACCCAGGCTCTCTAGGCTCATTATGTGATGCTCAAGACTTAATTCTACTTCCAGGCAACCAGAAATCCCAAGAGAATCCCCAGTACTGCAAAGCTACAAACACATGCAACTCTTCAAATGCCAAGCTGTGTTACTAGAGTAGGTAAGTTGTGCTCTGAACAACAGAAATTGGACCCAGTGTTACATATCAAAAAAGTAAACATTTAAATAAATAAATAAATAAATAAATAAAAGGGGGAAAGGCGAGGGCGAGAGACCTTGAGGTTCTTAAAGAGTAGCACCCTCTCTAACTGGTTCAGGGCTTTGGTCTGCTCCCCACTACTTAGCTGCAGTTTGCTGAGGAGACATGGAGACATCTGTGAAAGACAGGCAAATGACAGTTTAAAAAGAGTGAAGTCAGCTCAGGGCACAGGGCAGGAATGGGGTGAATGGAAGGGAGCAGGGCAGGTGCATGCACCTAGTAGCCAAGGGTCACTCCACAGGTAGAGCCTCATCAGAGGTCTGACAAGTCCAGGGTTTTGGTTCCAGACAGAAAGAGGCCATCCTCATCACCATTCTTTTCCTAGCAGTTTGATCTGGAGTTTAGCTTGATTTGATCTCTTCAACAGAGACTAGAGCAGGCAAGTCCCGTTTAATACAGCATTAGGAAGGAGTTGGGGCACAGCCTCTCTAAGGCTCTCATTTGCTGACAAGACTGAGCCAGAAGGAGATAGTCAGACTTCAACATGAATCTTTAGCTCAGCCTGGAAAGCCTGGTCCAGTTTCCTTAAGGACTGGCTTATCTACATACGTGGTAGGTCAGCAAGGAGAGGTACTGACTATAGGAGTGACAGCTATTTGTAGATTTCAAGCAGACCAATCTAGGCAAAACCATGTCTTTGCTACTAATCAATAGTATTCCATAGCACTGAGTCTGGAAGTTAAGGAGGTTTGGACAGGGAACAGCAGATGAACTTTCAGACCCCACCTTCTTCATGTTGGTTCCCACATAGCTCTTGGGTTCTTCTTTAAACTGAGGTAACCTATAAGATAGAGAATGGCATGACTATTACTGGGGATAATGACAATGTTCTCCTCTATGCCAGTCATAGCAGGTGAATTGGTCCACAGCATCCTTGTCTCTTAGTTAGAGAAAAGCTAATCTCATCCCTTTTAGAGCTTCAGAGCCATAGAAACTGGGTGGGTCATGTAAGACATAGATAAAGTAGACACTGGAGTAGGGTAACTAAGCAGCCTTGGGAATAAGGAGGTTCTTTTTATCCTTGGAAATCACTGCTGAAAGCCAAGAGACAGAGAGTTAGGCACAGAGAAAGTAGTAAAAACAGGCTGGTGTTTTAAAGGCAGTAAACCCACGGGGAAAGAAACTTGGCAGCAGAGTCTGAAGACAGGCTAATGTGCAGACAATAGGGATTAACTCTAAAAGCAAAAAGAAATACCATCAATAGGCTTAAAAGTCATTGCTTCAATTCTTCTCTAGTGAGTCTTTAGATAGGAAGTATAGAATAGGCAATTAGATTTAGGACAAAAAGGCTTCTTGGGCTCTAGAATGAAGGAATCCTTCCTAGGGAAATCAAAAATCATGGTTTCCCTGGGATTAAGGGGTTTGCCAGGATATAGAGTTTTAAGTGCTAAACTCAGGGAATCCCAGGCCAGCCAAGATAAGGGCCAATAAATCAGCTTTCACAACTCTTGGTTGCCCTAGTCTTGGCCTTCTTTTACAGAAATCAGGCTGAGCTCTGGAAGCTCAGCAACCTGTTCTAGGCTGCTTAAATTTGGCATCTTCTCTAGGCTCCCTTTCCCAGATGCTACCTGCACAGAAACAGACGCAAGTTTGGGAAGCAGAGATTAAATAACCCTCTGCCTCCCAGAGGCCACAGCAGCTCTCTTCCTTCTCCCTAGCTCAGTAACCCTGGGCCTGGAGAACTACTGCTATCTATAATCCCAGTGGCCTCTGATGTGGTTGTGGGGTTGGCCAGGTCCCTAAAGTGGCTGTGTGGAAGCAGGCAGACTCCAGAGGCCTGGGCAGCCGGGCAGAAGCAAACAGCAGCAGGTTTACCTTGTGAAGAGCAGCTGCACCATGTCTACGAGAGTGTGCTCTGCGGATTTTCTCAATAACTCTGCACAGGCAAAAACAAATAACACAGGTGTCATTACTTGCTGTGCTATTATCAGGAGACTTCTCAGAGCAGACTCCCCTCCAAACTGTGTTTACTAAGGATTATGCCAAACTTATTAAAACCAGCTCCAGCTCAGCCTGGTAGCTATAACTTTATCAGACCACTAGGTGGTACTACTGAGTCAGGAATAGGGGACAACTAGACGGGTTTTCTTGGATTATCAATTGGTGTCAATCCCAGAAACCCTAAGGGAGATTTGGTTCTGAAACTGAGTCAGTTTAAGAGCTATCTCCACTCCTGCCTGGGAACAATGGGTTAAGATCTCTATTCTAGCTTCAAAACAAAATCCCCAAGGTTACCCAAGGTAGATGATGGAGAAATCCTGGTCCTATGGGGTTCAGAGATAGCATCCTATACACATAGATACCAGATACCAGCAGGAGAGTGAAGGAACTAGAATTCAAGTACCTACCACTAAGCCTCATTTCAAAGCAAATCCGGAAGCAAGACTGCATAATCTCACATACAGATTCATTTGTTAAGTGGGTACCCACTGGGGTTAGCAACAGAGTTCGGAGAACCTACAAAAGGAAGAAAGAGAGAACATTGTGATGAACCAAGTAGGCTGAGTAAAGCTTACCTGAAGGTAGAAAAGGCACCTACCAGGTAAATTTATTATTATTATTACCAGCGCTTGTGTTGTGTGCATGTTCATGTGTGTTTGTGTATGTTAATGGGCATGTGGAGGCCAGATCATAACATGAGTATCAACCTCAAAAATTGGTCCAACTTTTTTCTTTTTGTTTTTCAAGACAGGGTTTCTCTGTGTAGCCCTAGCTGTCCTAGAACTCACTTTGTAGGCCAGCTGGCCTCGAACTCAGACATCTGCCTGCCTCTGCCTCTTGAATGTTGGTATTAAAGATGTATGCCACCATGCCTGGCTAGGTCTCTCACTGACCTGGAGTTCACCAATTAGGCTAGACGGGCTGAGCAGCAAGGACCCAGGATCCTCCTGTCTTTGCTTCCCTGGGATTACAACTATACTCACCACCTTGCCTGGCTTTTTGCATGAGTATTGGGGTCTTCATGAAAAGGCATACCGTTTACTACCTGAGCTATCTCTTCAGTTCTTTCTCTTAAAAAAAAAAAATGGTGCTGGAGATCAAATTACATATGCTAGGCAAGAGCTTTGCCCAAAAAAACAGGTGAGCATCTCTTTACCTCTGATTTTTTTATTTTTTGAGATAGGATTTTGTACTTAGCCCAGGTTGGGCTGGAATTTCTGCTTCAGTCTCCCAAGAACTACAATTACAAGTATGCATGACCATGCCTGATTTCAGGGTAAATTAGCAAGAATGCTGACTCAAAGCTGGGTACAATGTAACATGCTTGTAATATTAGCATTTGGGAGATCAAGGCAGGAAGATTAGCAGAGGTACATAGAACTCTGAGTTCCAAGTTAGCCTAGTCCTACAGTTCTAGGACACCCAGGGCTACAAGAGATACTCTGCCTTAAAAAACTATACTAAACTAAAAACAAAAAAATTAAGTGCTGACCTTATTTCATTCAACCTGAAAGAGACGCCCAAGTGCTTGACTTGGGAGCCTTTTTTGTGCTTAGCACAGTCAGGACACAAGCTCATAACTCCCTCCAGCTCCAGCCTACACCTAACAGAGAGATGACATGGATACAGTCTACCAGAGGCACACATGTAGTAAGAGCTTCTGGTATTTGATATCAGATCATTTAAAGCTCTTAATTATTTTCCTTAGGAAAGCTTTTACTTTGGGTACCTGAGCTCCTTGTTTGGAAACAGAGTTGGTCTCTAAGCCTCAGTGGAGTCAAAACACAGCTTCATGCTGCCTGCAGACTTGGGTAAGAAGAGCCAGAAGCATCAGCCCTTGGCCATTAGTCTAATTGCTCTTCCCTGCCACTTACCTGGAGGATTTTCATCAGGACAACTTCATCACTGGCAGGATCTGTGCCCACAAAACGGGCGTGAGTGACAGCATCTGCCATGTTCTCCATGCCCTCTGCTGTACCCTCATGAGTTGGATCTGTTCCAGCAAAAAGGGACAGATTAAATCATGTAAGGAAGACAGGGAAAAAGGAAGATGACCTCTATAAATTGCTGGAGAGACTCTGGCTTTCTCACCAGTTCCCTAAGTAGGTTTTTGTTTTGTTTTTGAGCTACCTAAGAATTTTACCCATAACTGGCTTTAACAGTTCCCTCTGCACAACTCCACTGAGTCAATAAACATGTCTCATGTATCAAAATTACCTGTAGTATTTGTTTAAAAAAAACCAAACACTCAGCCTCCAGCTTACTTCTAGCTTTTTTTTGTGTGTGTAGCGTTTGTGTGTGTGTGTGTACATGTGTGTATGTTAGAGGTCAATGCCAGGTATTTTCCTCAGTTACTCTCCACCTTATTTATTTTTGTGAGACAAAGTCTCTCACTGCACCTATAGTTCAGTGAGTGATTCAGCTAGACTGAGGTGAGCAAGCCTTAGGGATCTTCCTATCTTCACGTCTCCAGAGCTTGCACTACAGTGCCCAAACTCAGGTCCTGAGGTTGTGTGTACTCTCTCAACTGACCCCGCAGAAACTTTGATTTTGTAGGTATACAGTGGGGCCTAAGAACCTGCATTTCTAAGAGCTGAGGTAAAGTTAATACTTCTGGACCAGGGACACACTTGGGTAATCACCAGTAGTAAACTACTCATTTTGAAGTGGAAAGGCCTAGAAACAGGAACCAAAAGCAAGTAGAGTCAGAGTTTTGAATGCCAAGGCTGTAGCTTTTCTCTTTTCATCTTTTCCCCCCTTCCATCTTTTTGAGACAGGGTTTCTCTGTGTGACAGCTCTGGCTGTCCTGGGTCGTGCTTTGTAGACCAGGCTGGCCTTGAACTCACAGAGATGTGCCTGCCTCTGTCTCCTGAGTGCTGGGATCAAAGGTGTGTGCCACCACCGCCCAGCTTCTTTTCATCTTTTAATAGAACTTCTTTTTTGGAGTCGTATGTTCTGGTACAATTGAATTAAGGGAATGATGTTAAAAATAGATGGTTAGTGCCACCAGTATTTCAATCTGGGTACCATATTATACCAGATCAAAGGTCCTTTGAGTTCATTCTTTTTTTTTTTTTTGTGGTCTTTCGAGACAGGGTTTCTCTGTGGCTTTGGAGCCTGTCCTGGAACTAGCTCTGTAGACCAGGCTGGTCTCGAACTCACAGAGATCCGCCTGCCTCTGCCTCCCGAGTGCTGGGATTAAAGGCATGCGCCACCACCGCCCGGTATTTGAGTCCATTCTTATTTAAAACAACAACACTGAGTAAAACTCTTGATACCAAGACCAGGTGGGATGCCATACACTTGACAGGCTGAGTGATGAGCTTGAAGCCAACCAAGACTGTAAACAGAGAGATCCTGCCACCTACTCCAAATAACTTGTTTTCATTTATTTATTTAGTTGGTCTTTTTGTTGTTGTTGTTTTTGTTTTTGAGACAGGGTCTTGCTTGTGTAGCCTAGGCTGGCCTTGAGTTCACTACGAAGCTAAGTGTGGTCTTGAATTCCTTATCCTCCTTCTTCTACCTTTCAAAGAGTTGAAATTATAAGGTATGAGCCAACCATAAGCAGCTTTTTTTTAAAAAAAAATCTTGTTCCTCCTTTAACTAACCAGGCTTTAGGAGAGAAAAAGAAACAAACTGAATAGGACTGAAGACTGGGGAGAGGGAGGCAGCTAGGATTTGACCTACAACTAAAGGCTGGTAGTAAAGGGATAAACTCTGCTTCTACTCTTGAGTTAAAGAGTCACACGGAGCAGGCTAAGAGCTGTCTCCAGCAATGCCTTCAGAGTCCTGCAGAACTACGTGGACTGCTGGCTTAAGCGCCAGGCTGCTTCTGGAGAGTTCATTTGTTGCATAGCTTTAGAAAGTGAGCTCATGGAATTAATTAGGAAAGGCACAAGGTAAAGCTCAAACCGGGGTAAAGCTGAGGTAGCACAGAGAGTGAGCCCCTCCTGAACATAGTGATAGGAGTCAGGAGACACATCTCGCTACCCCTCCCTCCTTTTTCTTTGTTCTGAGTCAAGGTTTCACTATGTAGCCCTTGCTTGCCTGAAACTCAACTATGTAGGCCAAGCTAGCCTTGAACTCACAGATCCCCTGCCTCTGCTTCCAAAGTTGCAGGGCTTAACCATAAGTGCCACACCTGGCGATTTCCCGTTTTGGTACCTGAAATTAATGGAGTTCCTGGGCCTAAAGCTTGGAGGATTGTGAAGAAGCCTGAGAGTTTTTCTGGCAACAATGAGCAGGAAGTCTTTCTTTAACATGAGTACTCTTTGCTTTTCCTTTCTCATCTGTTGTCGGCACTAGTCTCCAACACATCCAAGACTATTCTGCCTAGTATTCAGTGGCTGCTTCAGAGATATGCAAAGGGAAACCAGTTTCAGGACTCAAAGCACAATGTGGTGATCCAGCTTTTCCTCCTATCATCCTCTTGTGTCTCTCTCAATCAGCACAGACAATTCCATTCTTTTGTTTGTTTTGTGAAATAGGGTTTCTCTACATTACAGCGCTGGCTGTCCTGGAACTTGCTTGTAAGACCAGGCTGGCCTCGAACTCAAAGAGAGAGATCTGATTGCCTCTCCTACAGAGTGCTGGGATTAAAGACGTGTGCCCAACTGAAAATTCCATTCCTTATGGCCCTGCCTAAACCCTCTGCTTGAAAGTCATTGTTTAGGCCTCCAGGGTTACAGGAAAGCCCCGTCTTTCTTAGTAATGAATGGCATATCAGAGTTCAGTGAACAGCAGTCTTGCTCGGGGCTTCTGGAGTCTGTTTCTTCCTATCTTTTAGTAATCTGATAAAGTGATTTAAATTCTTTTGATCTTTTTGTATTCTCATTCCTTCAGCTTCAACAAAGTAGCAATTTTCTTTTTTTCCAAAAAGTTAGGTAATAGTAACAGTCCTTAGAATCACTGGAAGAGCCTGCCAGCAAGCTAGACAAATCATGGCTTGGCAGATACGTGGGACCAAACTAAGGACCGAAAATCACCTCAGAAGTCTTGGGCTGCAGGATTCAGGGACAGTGGGTGGTTTCTGTTAGGAGGTCGCTGACACAAAGGATGAGTTAGTAACAGCTCAGTTAGTAACCCTTGTGTTCTTGGAGACTCCAGACATCTTCCTTTTCTATCACTTGGAAGCCAGCTTCAGAGAGAGTTGCCAGAGGGTTGCTTTTGTACATTCCTCCCTCTTCCTTTTCTCACCCTATAGCAATCATCACCTCCCAGCATTCTCCTTTCCCACCACAGGAAGCTCCATTGACCAGCTGGCCTGAGGGCTCCAATGACCAGCCTGTTTGCCAAGTCCAGGAAGGGAGCAGAGAAAGGAGAAAAGATCAAAGGGAAAGACTAGGAAGGGCAGCTGGCTGAGGCTGTGAAGAGATGTGACCTGCAGGTGGTGCTCAGGTCAAGGCTGGAAGCAACTGGGCCTGGTTTCTTTTAGGGAAAGTATGAAGCTAAGTTTAGTTGGCCTGGATGGAGAGGTTGAGACCTTATCTACTCAGAACCTGGCTGACACCCAAGACTCCTGCTTACTGCTTAGGATCCTAAATGCTTTAGTTAAGCAAATCAAATTTTCTAGAAAAGATAAAGAGTTTTCTCTCCTGAATGTGAAGGTCATCATTTGTTTCTGGCTAGCTAGAACCTAGGCCTCCCCTATCTTTCCTTGTCTCTCTACTTTGGAACAAACACAGCCACTCACCTGTTTTCTTTGCTCCTTACTCTTTAGAGGGGGAGGCAGGTTCTTAGACACAGTTTCTCTGTGTAGCCCTAGCTGTCCTGAAATTCACTCTACAGACCAGGCTGGCCTTGAACTCAGAAATCTGCCTGCCTTTGCCTCCTGAGTGCTGGGATTAAAGGTGTGCACCATCACTGCCCAGCTTCACATGGGTTTTTCATAGAGGAAAAAGAATTAAGATTCTGAGTGACAAGACCAACTGAAAAGAAAGGGAAAAAAAGAAAGAAAAGAAAGACAGGTTGGAGCCGGGCGGTGGTGGCGCACGCCTTTAATCCCAGCACTTGGGAGGCAGAGGCAGGCGGATCTCTGTGAGTTCGAGACCAGCCTGGTCTACAA
>NC_022015.1:73878735-73879999 GCF_000317375.1 Microtus ochrogaster | reverse complement strand
AAAAAAAAAAAAAAAAAAAAAAAAAAAAAGACGGAAGAAAGAAAGAAAGAAAGAAAGAAAGAAAGAAAGAAAGAAAGGCAAATGTGGCAAAAGCACATCTTATATAAACTGACAGAGAGGGACATAACTCAGTGGCGGGGTGCTTGGCTAGCAAGTTTCAGGCCCTGGGTTCAAGTCCCACCATTGAATCTTCTGATCCGTAGTCAGATGTATTATCCATTGTGTCACTGGCCCGCTCCTCACTACTGAAAAGAAATCCGAGATCCACTGTAGATTGGGTCTAGACTGAGAGCAAAACTTTCTAATACAATGATAGATAATAGGTTGTTATTCCCACCATACAAAGAACTTATACCAACTGTTAAATCCAAAAGAGATTCAAAGATTCAACCTCAATGAAATAAAAACAACATACAGAATTTGCCCACCAAAGTGGCACACACACACAAAAGAAAACTGAAAATATTCAGAGCTGAAGACAGCGAGGAGAAAGGGAAACTCTCAAACACTGCTGGTGTGAATGTAGACGCTGCAACCTGCTGGGGAAGTAATCTATAAAATGTAGCACTTATAAATGTTATATACACAGACTCTACACCAGAAATTACATGTTTAGAAATATTTCACACAGAAATAAAATGAGAAGCCAGGCGGTGGTGGCGCACATCTTTAATCCCAATACTTGGGAGGTAGAAGTAGACGGGTCTCTGTGAGTTTGAGGTCAGCCTGGTCTACAGAGCAAGATCCCAGACAGGCCCCAAAGCTACAGAGAAACCCAGACTCGGAAAATAAAATAAGTAAACAAGGTCAGAGAAACAAGGATGTTTATTTCAGCATTATTTATAATGGTTTCAAAAAGGGAATAATGTTAATATTAAATAAAAGACACTATTAAATCCGGGGTGAATGAGAGGGAGAAATAGGAAGTTATTATTTCATTGTTAAAGTTTGAGCAATAAAAAAGTTTGAGAAGCACAATACTGTGGGCATAACTAAAACTATTATATACTTAAATCTGATTAAAGAGGACTGGGGATATGGAGTGCCTGTCTAGAATGCACAAAGCCACTGGTTTGATCCTAACATTTCATAAAACTGGGTGTGGTGACACAGGTTTATCATCCCAGTATGGGAAGGTGAAGTCAGGAAGACATGAAACTCATATTGCCGGGTGATGGTGGCGCACGCCTTTAATCACTCGGGAGGCAGAGGCAGGCGGATCTCTGTGAGTTCAAGACCAGCCTGGTCTACAGAGCTAGAGCCA
>NC_022015.1:73857714-73878551 GCF_000317375.1 Microtus ochrogaster | reverse complement strand
ATTATATGCATGTGCTTGCGTGTGTGTATGTTTATATATATGTATGTGTGTGCTTATATATTTATAATATGTATATATGTTTTACTACAATGAAAAGAAAAAAATCAGTTATATAATTATCTTGTGTATATTAAATTAAAACTATTAATTAAAATATAAAAAAATACATAGTAAAAATATCCTTTTAACCCACCCCTTTTTAAAAAAGGATAATTAGACTGGACAGATGGCTCATCAGTTAAGAGTAAGAGTACTCTATTCTTCCAGAGGACCCAGGTTCAGATCCCAGCATCTAGATTGGGCTGCTCATCAATGTCTGTAACTACAGTTTCAGGGGAATCTGATACCCTTTCTGGACTCTGTGGGTATCTGCATGCATATGGTACACACACATACGCATGAGCAAATGAATCTTTTTTTCCTTTTCCTTTTTTTTTTTGAGACAGGATTTTTCTGTGGTTTTTTGGAGCTTGCTCTGTAGACCAGGCTGGCCTCAAACTCACAGAGATCCACCTGTCTCTGCCTCCCAAGTACTGGGATTGAAGGTGTGCACCATCACTGCCTTGCTGCATAAATGAATCTTTAAAAAATAATAATAATACTGCCTAAATCCAGTACTTGAGAGGCTGAGGCAAAAGGACTGAAAGTTCCAGGCTACATAGAAAGCCCTCCCCCCACCCCCTTTTTTTTAGTTCTTCAAGACAGAGTTTCTTGATTTAGACTAGGCTGGCCTTGAACTCAGAGATCCACCTGTTTCTGCTTTCCAAGTACTGGTATTAAAGGTGTGTGCCACCATCTGCCTTAAAATGGAGGTGTGCATGTGGGGGAAGGGTTTGCTCATACATATATGCATCAAGAAACAAGTCAAGCCATGTCATTGATACTTTTCCCTAAAGAAGAGATTCCGGCACCACAACAGAGGAGAAACACTTAGCTCTTCTTTCAGATGTCTCTGTATTGTTTGCTCTCTTACAATAAACATAAGTTATATTTAGAAAATAAGATAGACCAGGTCAGAGGGACGGCTCAGTGGGTAAAGAAACTTGCTGCCAAGTCTAGTGATTGGAGTTTGTTCCTTTGGCTCCACATGGTGGAAGAAGAAAACCTATGCCACAAATTGTCCTCTGACCTCCGTGTGAACACTGTTCCAGGGGCATGGCCCTTGTTCCTACTCCCCAAGACAAAGAAATAACAATTTGCATGATGGATAATAAGTAGTCCTATTCTCTACCAGGAATGGGAAGGCAAGACTCACTGGCTACTTTAAGGCCTGAGCAACTGAAGAGAAGCAGGAAATAGCGTGTTGGAGATATCCGACAGAGTCTAAGGCTTACCGATGAGTGCATAGGACAGGAACTTGTTGACAGAGGTGAGTGCCAGGCCGGTGATAGGACCAGTGGTATCTTCAGAGCGAATAACTTCCAGAAATGGACGAAGGAATACATTTGGCTCAATCTCTGAGAGTTCTGCAAGTAAAACGAAAAGACACAAATCAAGAAACTATCTAACAAAAGTTAACTCTGGCAAAAGATCAGTTCCGTCTATTGAAGTAAGCTATAGGTCTTCATGGTTGGGTCAGTCCCTCCCCCTAGAATAACCTGAATTAAATTCCTGACATTACCATTTTATGCAGCGAGCACTTTATACTCATTTAGCCATTTCCTTAGTCTAACTGTACATCTTTTAACATGCTCTTAAAAAGTGTTATGTATTCCACTTTTCCTAAATATAGTCTGTCTACCTTAATGCTTATTATTGCACACATACTTGTGCACACATTTCTCTTCAGTTTTTATGTAAGTTGTCCTCTCTAGGTAGACCCAGTGGGAAATGTGAAGCAGGTTTTGTACAGCTGATGTGATCACTGTACAGACAGGCTTGGAAAATTCTACCCAGTCTGCCAATTAATTAAAGCATTAATCTGGGAAGCAGCCGGCCCAGAAAATGTTTGCTCAGAGAGACAAAAGGTAGGAACTGAGTAGGGAGTGCCCTATATTTGCATGAAAATAAAGGTTCATAAGAATGAACACACACACACACACACACACACACACACACCCCTACACACCTACCTTCCCTTTGTCTCTAAAAATGGGATAGCCTTGATCATATCTCTTAGCAAGTTTCTGACTTGTTAAGGAAAACTAAAAGGGAATGAACTCCAAAAGCTGAAACCACAGTAGAGTATAACAAGCAAATTCAACAACCCTCAGCAAAGTCGGGTAGGCAGGAAGTCCAGGGCGGTGTGTCTTCTTGACCTGGAATGAAATCTGCTACAGTGGAAGTATGTGCTGGCAATTAAGTAGGATAGGTGTATGGTTTGGGGAGCTTTAGAACCATGTAGATCCCAGCTCTGCTTATTGTGTGGTTTGAGGCCAGTCATTATCTTAACTAACCCTTATTTTTCTCAAAGACTGTTATGCTCCTTCATCTCAGGACAGTTAGCTGCCTGTGTTCTCTCGGAAGGAAGGGAGGGAGTGAGGGAAAGAGAGAGAGAGAGGGAGAAAGAGAGAGAAGGAAGGAAGGAAAAAAGAAAGAAAGAAAGAAAGAAAGAAAGAAAGAAAGAAAGAAAGAAAGAAAGGAAAGAAAGGAAAGAAAGAAAGAAGCCAACAAAGAGTGGTAGGACCTTCCAAGATTACAGATTGTCTCTGTAACTGGAGGCTGCTCAGCCTTTTGCTTGTTTTAGGCTTCCATTTTAGCAAGGCTCCAAAACCAGAGAAACCTTGTCTCGAAAAACCAAAAAAAAAAGAGTCCCAGTATAGCTAAGACTTCATGACATGCTGCTGTAGTAGTAGCTATTTTTGGCTGTTGAAGAGGGATTTTACATTGCTTAAGGGATATGGAGAGGTTGCTAGCAATCCTGATATTCTAATAATAATAATAATAATAGTAATAGTAATAATAATACCCCTTCTTTTTCTTACCTCCTCCTCCTCTTCTCTTCTTCCTCTTTTGCCACCGCTGCCACCACTGCCTCCACCACTTTATTTACCTCTCAGGCTCATTACCTACAGATCTTACTAATGTCAATTTGGAATTTTCTTTTTATTTTCTCTTTTCCCTTTAAGTCCCCTGTAGATACCTGACAGGGTAGTAACTGATAATAAACTTATAAAGAGTCTTTTCTTTTTTCTGCTATAGAAGAATGAAACTTTTTACTAGATAAAAGGAATTTTGATTGAAAAAGCTGCTCCAAGTACAATGGCTGCATAAAGCTGGGGTACGCCAGCATGCTGCAAAGTATAGCAACACAACTTTTTAATTTCTCCTGGGCTTTGAAACTGCTTGCTTGCTTCTGGACTTGGTGGTAATAGTGCAAGCAGAGAAAGGCTATAGCAGCTTTGGTCTGCCTGTATGTTACAGATGAATTGCTCACCAGTTCCCTCTATCAGGAAAAGTACTAGCGTTTAAAGCTCACATATCAAACTTATGCTCCAGGGAGGGAGATGGCTCAGTCTGTCCTCAAGCCACTGTTTGAGGACAGTCCCTATGGGCCTCATTTAGCCTACTGGCCTTGTTAAAGGGGCCTTGTTCTCCTTCTTGGATTAGGAGTGAACCTGAATAAACCCAAGACTTAATTCATAGGGCAGTACTCCAATCAACAACTAACAGTGTATAGCGACTGGGTAAGAGGAGAGGAACAGAAGAAACTAAAATCCTAGGACATTCGAGGCACATAGTAAACCTACAGAAATAACTTGGTATTGGGGCTAGAGAGATGACTCAGCAGTTAAGAGAGCTGGCTGTTCTTTCAGGGGATTGGGATTCAATTCCTAGCATCCATATAGCACTTCACAACTGCCTACATTTATGTCTTTGTGAGGATGTCAGATCTCCCGGAACTGGAGTTATAGACAGTTGTGAGCAGCCATGTGGGTGCTGGAAATTGAACCCCCTCTGGAGGAACAGCCAGTGATTTTAACCTCTGAGCCACTGCTCTAGCCCAGCTTGGTATACTTTTTAAGAATTTAAAGACGTCGGGCAGTAGTGGTGCATGTACTTAGTCCTAGCACTTGGGAAGCAGAGGCAGGTGGTTCTCTGTGAGTTCAAGACCAGCCTGGTCTACAGAGCTAGTTCCAGAACAGATAGGGTTGTTCATAGAGAAACTCTGTCTTGAAAAGCCAGCCAAACAAACAAACAAAAACAAAACAAAAATAAAAAAATTTAACGAAGTGTTTATGCACCCTAGCTTTGGAATTAACAAAGCCTGGGTTCAAACTCAATGTTTTCCATTTATTCTATGACATTGGGCACCACAACCTCTGAGAGCCTTCATTTCCTTACTAGTGAAAAATGGAGATGGCAATATTGTTTCTTAGTTATTAAGAGAACAAAATAGTCTAAATTTGACCTGTTTCATCATGTTGCTCAGGCTGGTCTCAAACCCTTGGGCTCCTTCTGTTTCAGCCTCCTGAAGCAACAATTACAACATATATGCAACACAGCAGCTATCTTGAAAACTGTTTAATAACCTGTTTAGTTATTGTTGATGTCAGAGGCAAACTGAAGCTGTTTTCCCAGACAATGGAACAGGACTTGTGTTGCAGGGAGGGCTCTACTACACCAGATTTGCATAAAGTGATAAGTAGCAACTCTAGCAGCAAACTAACCTTGTCATATAGTAGGGACACCCACAGTGTGCCAGACTTTCATTGCTGTACCAACCAGGATTCATGTATTACTGTCAGATTGGATAGTAGTTCCCTTGTATACCCTACCTTTAAGTATTTATCTTGTATTTTTAATTTTTTTCATTTTAATGTATAAGTGTTTTGCCTACATGTATGTCTGTGCACCATGTGTGATCCTGGAGCACTCTGAGGTCTGAAGAAGGTATTGGGTCCCGTTACTGGAATTTCAGATGTCTGTGAGCCACCCTGGGTTTACTGCAAGAGAAACAAGTACTCCTCATCACTGAGCCATCTCTTTAGCCTCTTGTTTTATCTTTTTAAAGTGGAGGCTAAATGTGATCTCAAGCAGTAAAACTGTAGGAGACAGCAAGTAAGTACTGGGTACAGAGAGTCACCAAGAGCGGCTGTTCCTGTTCCATGTGCTGCGAGATGTTGTTTCTGGACAAGGATCCCTCTGGTCTCTCCCCACGGAGAGTTGTGCTTTGAGGACAGAAAGATGGCTGCAGCATGACAAGGTGTTCCGTCAGAGAACACACACAAAAGTCCCCCCCCCCCTTTTTTTTTTTACTGGGTATCTTGAGACTTTGTGTGGCAGATCTTTAGGAAGGATGAGTTTTATGTCATTTCTAACTTAGGCTGGGGACTGTGACCATGGTCTGTAAACCACCAATGACGGACAGAAAGGAAACATAAATTTATGATGTCTAATCCTAGGACTTTTAGATGTTAACCCCAAAGTGCGTAAATTGAGGAATCACTTCAGGCTTAATCAGAGTATGTTAGGAGTGGTTTTTTTTTTCCATCCACATGGACCAAGTGGGAGGTGGGTATGGTGGCTCAGGTATAATCCCAGTTACTTAGGCTGACGCAGGAAGATGACAAATTCAAAGCATGCTTGAGCTACATATGGAGTTCAAGATCAGACACAGGAATTTAGTAAGATCCTGTCTCAATAAAGAGTAAGTGAGACTGGTGATGTGGCTCAGTGATAAAGCCCTTGCTTAATATTTGCAAGGTCCTGGCCTCAATCCCAGTACCAATCAATACAATTAAAAGGTAGAATTCCAAGCCAGGCAGAGGTGGTACACGCCTTTAAACACTCTAGGATAACTAGGACTACACAGAAAAACACTTTTTTTCAGGCTTGGTGCTAAGCACCTTTATCCTCTGAACTATCTTGCTGGCCCTCCATTCTAATGAATCCAGTATAAATAATTTTCCTTTTATTTTTAAAGACAAGTTTTATGTATCCCAGGCTGGCCTTGAAATTGCTATGGCCTTGAATTTCTGATACTCCTGTCTCTATCTCCCAGGTGTTGGGATTACAAATGTACATGCATTACCGTATCCACTTTCATATGGTATGGGGTAGTGAACCCAGGGCCTCATGCATGTTAGGCAAGCATTCTACCAACTGAGCTATATTCCCAGCACCTACTTGCCTTTCTTTCACATTTTTTTTGTTAAAAGATTTATTTTTTATTTTGCATGTATGAGTATTTGCCTGAATGTATGTCTGTGCACCATGTGTGTACCCGAAGCCCATGGAGGCCAGAAGAGGGTTGAAGCCCCTGGAAGTGGAATTACAGACAGTTGTTAGCCATCTTGTGAATGTTATAAACTGAATCTGGATTCTCTGTAAAAACAGCAAGTACTCTTAACCACTGAGCCATCTCTCCAGTCCAGAAATCATTCTTTATATTAATGTTTTAATTTAATTTTTTAAAAATCTAATCATATATGTGTGGTGATATTTTGTTTGTGCCTTAACAAAAAAGCTTGCCTTACAGAGTTAGTCACACTACTTAGCCACAGAGGCCAGGCAGTGGTGGTACACTTCTTTAATCCCAGCACTCAGGAGACAGAGGCAGACAGGATACCCCATTTGGTCTGTGGATTCTGCAGAGGTAAGAACTAGTGGCTGGCTGTTCTGCTTCTCTGATCTTCCAGCTTTTACCCCCTAATATCTGACTCTGGGTTTTTATTAGTAAGACCAATTAGAAATCACACTACATATACATGTTTTTTTGAGAGAGGGTTTCTTTATATATAGTCCCGGCTGTTCTGAAACTCCATATGTATAGACCAAGCTGGCCTCAAACTCACAGAGACTGCTTGCCTCTGCCAAGTGCTGGGAGTAAAGGTGCACACAATCACTTTCTTTTCAATTTAAAGAGAGGCTCTTGTCAACTCAAACATTCAGTAATGTAGCAGAATACAAGATTAACTAAAAAAAAAAAAAATCAGTAGCCCTCCTGTAGTCAGATGATAAATGGGCTGAGAAAGAAATCAGAGAAACATCACCCTTCACAATAGCCACAAATAGCATAAAATATCTTGGAGTAACTCTAACCAAACAAGTGGAAGACCTTATATGACAAGAACATAACAAATGGAAAAAAGAAAGCATATTTAACAAATGGTGCTGGCATAACTGGATATCAACATGTAGAAGAATGAAAATAAATCCATATCTATCACCATGCACAAAACTCAAGCCCATGGTCTACAAGAGCTAGTTCCAGGACAGGCTCCAAAGCTACAGAGAAACCCTGTCTCGAAAAACAAAAAAAACAACAACAACAAAAAGAAACTCAAGTCCAAATGGATCAAAGACATCAAAATGAAGCCAGTCACACTGAATCTCACAGAAGAGAAAGTGGCAAGTACACTTGAACACATTGGCACAGGAGACCACTTCCTAAATATAACCCCAATAGCACAGACACTGAGAGAAACAATTAATAAATGAAACTGAAACTGAAATGCTTCAAAACAAATGACATGGTCAACAAGACAAAATGGCAGCCTACAGAATGGGAAAAGATCTTCACTAACCCCATATCAGACAGAGGTCTGATCTCCAAAATACACAAAGAACTCAAGAAATTGGACACCAAAAGAACACATAATCCAATAAAAAAATGGAGTACAGACCTAAACAGAGAACTCTCAACAGAGGAATCTAAAATAGCTAAAAGACACTTAAGGAAATGCTCAACAACCTTAGCCATCAGGGAAATGCCAATCAAAACAACTCTGAGATTCCATCTTTCATCTCTAAGAATGGCCAAGATCAAAGACACTGATGACAACTTATGCTGGAGAGGTTGTGGGGGGAAAGGGAACACTTCTGCATTGCTGGTAAGAATGCAAGCTGGAACAACCCCTTTGGATGTCAGTGTGGTGATTTCTCAGAAAATTAGGAAACAACCTTCCTCAAGACCCAGTAATACCACTTTTGGGTATATATCCAAAAGATGTTCAATCATGCCACAAGGACATATGTTCAACTATGTTCATAGCAGCTTTGTTTGTCATAGCCAGAACCTGGAAACAACCTAAATGCCCCTTCACCAAAGAATGGATAAGGAAAATGTGGTATATTTACACAATGGAGTACTATACAGCAGAAAAAAAATCTTGAATTTTGCAGGCAAATGGATAGAGATAGAAAACATTATTTTGAGTGAGGTAACCCAGATCCAGAAAGACAATTATTGATGTAGGTGGATCTTCTATATATCTGTTGCTTTCATTGGTTAATAAAGAAACTGCCTTGGCTTTTGATAGGATAGCAGCTTAGATAGGCAGGGAAGACAGAACAGAATGCTGGGAGGAAGAAGGCAGTGAGACACACACCATAGCTCTCCTCTCCGAGATGGATGCAGGTTAAGAATCTTCCCGGTAAGCCACCACCTCGTGGTGCTACACAGATTATTAGAAATGGGTTAATCAAGATGTGAGAGTTAGCCAAAATAGACTGGAACTAGTGGGCCAAGCAGTGTTTAAAAGAATAAAATTTGTGTGTTGTTATTTCGGGTATAAAGCTAGCTGTGTGGGAGCCAGGTGGGAACACAGCCCACCACTCCTCACTACAAATTATCACATGTACTTACTCATAAGTGGTTTTTAAACATAAAGCAAAGAAAACCAGACTACAAACCACAAACCCAGAGAACCTAGACAACAGTGAGAACCCTAAGAGAGACATATATAGATCTAATCGACATGGGAAGTAGAAAAAGACAAGATCTCCTGAGTAAATTGGGAGTGTGGAGACCTTGGCAGAAAGTTGAAGGGGAGGGAAGAGGCAGGGAGGGGAGCAGAGAAAAATGTAGAGCTCAATAAAAACCAATAAAATTTTTTTTAAAAAAGAGAGAGACTCTTGTTATGCCATCCTGGTTGGTGGACTTGCTGGCCTTGATCTCATGTCAATCTGCTGTTTCAGCCTCCTGGAACCCCAGATGTGTTTCATCACATGCAGCTTCGAACAAAACTTTTTTTTTTTAAAGATAGGGATTTACTATGTAGCCCTGGTTAACCTGGGACTCAGAGATTTGCCTGCCTCTGCTTCCCAAGCACAGGCTTGGACGTTATGTGGTGAACAATAAATAAGCTCTTAAAGCTCCTACCTACTACATTACAGCACTTCAGAAATTCCACTTGTGGACTGTTCTCAAACTCTGACTTTCACAAGAAATAGAATCTTGAGCAGACACACCATCAGAAAAGTAGAATGTGGTGACCTAACAGTTCCTAAGATAGACTCTGTATGCCATCACAGAAAGAAACCAAAAAGCAGTTGTGCTCAAATACTTTTGTCCTATGCCTCTGGGTAACAGAAATGTCAAGAGGGTTAAATGGATGGCTTCTGTCTTTCTCTTTGGGTGACTTACAGGTTTGTTGGATGTGATCCACTCTGTGAAGGACTCTGCCTCTAGAAACCTAGGTCAGTGTCTGCAGGATGCAGAGCTAAGATGGGGGCAGTGGACAGCCTACAGAAAGCAAGAAGAGAGAAGTAGACTGAGGGCAAAAGGATAGAGACAAGCATTTCTGAAGCCAAACGGTGTTGAAATAATATACACCCGGCCTTTTTCCTTGTCAGCGTAATCCAATTGAGAATGCCCAACTGCCCCTGATAAGAGTCACTCAGGAGTGAAGAGCTTCACCACCAGGGAAAGCAGCTTATGTGTGCATTTTGGCTCAGGAATGTGTCAGCCCAATCCTGGCCAAATGAGAAAAGGCTACTGCAGCTGAGAGCATCCCTCCCTGGGAGGATAGTCACCACTAAGAGCGTAGGGCAGGAGAGTCCTCTTTTGTCTAAGGGCAGTGCTTGAGGCCACATGGAGGCTCCGACACAGACGACTGAGGAGAGGAGCAGCTATGGCATGAGAAAACAGTGTCAGGGTTCATGTTCATCTCCCTTAGGCCAGGTCACCCAATCGTTTGAGAAAACAGGAGTCTTGGGAGACATGGACAGATTGACACAGGCAATTTAGGACATCTCTGTTTTAATATCCTAATACAGGTAGGATATTAAATCAATCTTTCTGTCCACCAGTCTTAAGCAAGGTATAAGGACAATACCACCAATTCATCTCCAAAAGTCTGCCTTCTGTCTTGCATTAAAGGGGCCTTTGAGTCTCTCTCCAGTTTCTGACCCCGACTAATCAGAAACGGTATTGATTTTAGGAGGACCCCAAAACTCCTTTCTCCAGTAGGGATTAGATTTCCCGTCCTTAAAACTGTTTTCTCCAATCCTAGAACATGAGTCAGTCACCTTCAGAGAACCCTCTACCTAATATGCACTCTTTGTTTACTGGACTGTTTGTGCCTTAAGAGTAACAGTTCTTCAGGGCGGGAATTCTGGCTGCTGCTCTATGCTGTCACATGTCTTTTGGTTGTGAAATTATTCAGTATGCCTACTATGAGCAGCATCATGATACTTTTCTTCTGAAGGACTCTAAAGAATATCCAAGTAAACCCAGACTTCAGAAAGGCCAATCTAGAAAGAATGCCAGAAACCCCTTTTTGCTGGCGCTTTATAGGAGGCAATAAAGTTGAATGACTAAGAGACACGGCTTTGGAAACAGTTGGACCTGAGTTTGACTCCAGTTTCCAACACTCATTAATTTATGATCTTAACTCTAAGTAAATTTCCTTAACCTTTTGAAGCTTCATGGATTACAAAGAGAAAAGGTAAGCAGGTATTGGGTGTGTGTCATGGCACAAGATACCCTCTTATCATCTTTTTTCCTCTAGAAAGATCATGAATCAACCAAGAAGGTGCCACAAAAAGTTCTAGAAGCTTTGGATACAGCCCTCACATTAAAATGATCTAGGAGGAAACAAAAGAAGCCAGCTTCTTTCTCTGATATATGTATACCTTGCAATGGATAGGAATTAAAAGAGCAATCCCAAAGTGCATCATAAATATCAGCCATCAGTTATCTGGTATTTTGGTATTTAACTTATATCCCTTTTAAGACCCAGGAGCTGGCGAGATGACTCAGAGGATAAGAGCACTGGCTGCTCTTCCATAAGTCTTGAGATCAATTCCCAGAAATCACATGGTGGCTCACAACCATCTGTAATGAGATCTGGCGCCCTCTTCTGGCCTACAGGGATACATACAGGCAGAATGTTGTATATATAATAACTAAATAAATCTTAAAAAAAAAAAAAAGACCCAGGAGTCTGGTTGGGTGAGGTGGTGTACACCTTTAATCAGCATTTGGGAGGCAGAGGTAGGCAGATCTCTGTGAACTGAAGGCCAGTCTAGTCTACAAATTGAGTTTCAGGACAGTCAGAGCTGTTACACAGAGAAACTCTGTCTCAAAAACTATAAATAAACAATAAACAAACAAATAAACAAACAAACAAATGAATAAAACAAATACATAAAAATCCAGAAGTTGAAAATCCCAGGGCTCTGGATAAGATAGGTGGATATGGAGTTCAGGGCAAGCCTGAAGTACATAGTAAACCCATATATAACAAAACAACAGACAAATGTAGAATTAAAGTTAATTAAGAGTAGATAATAACAGCTAACATTTATCATAAATACTATGTATGAGGCCCTGTGATTGGCAACTTGTACCCATTTTCCAATTTCATATATATATAGGGTAGAATACCTATATATATATATATATGAAATAAAGTATTCAATAAGTACAATATTATTTAGGTTTTTTTAGCCCTAGAGTCCTTGTGCAATGTCCCCTCTATATTGCTAAATAGCTTAATTTTTAAGTAAATATAAAAAAATTGAAGAGCAGACCTTCTATCTTTCCTAAATCTGTGTATTTAAAAAATACCTATTTTTATTTTTGTTTATTTGTGAATATACGTATATATGCTCACAGTGGACAGAAGAAGGAATCAGATCCCATGGAGTTGGAGCTCCAGATGGTTCTAAACTGCCTGATCTAGGTGCTAAGAACCGAACTTGAATCCTCTGGTATAACAGTACTCTCTCATCAGGGCTGCCAGAACACAAAAAAAATGACACCAAGGCTTACTAATAATTATGAACGTTTGACCTTATCTTAGGCCTGTTCCTAACTAGTTTTTATAATTTAAATTAACCCATATTTTTAAATCTACATTCTTCCTCCTGGCTTATTACCTCATCGCTGTACTGGCTGCCCATCCTGATCCCTCTGCATCTGTCTGGTGACTCCACCTTTCTTCCCAGAGTTCCTTTCTCTGCGTGACAGTTCCACCTATATTCTCCTGACTAGCTATTGGCTGTTTGCTTTTTATGACACCAATCACAGCAATACATCTTCACACAGTGTACAACTATCCCATAACACTCTGGAAAAGCAGCAAATGCTCTTAAACACTGAGCATTTTTCCAGCCCCAAGAAGAGTAAATTTGAAATGTTTTCTTTAGACAAGAGTCTCACTATGTATCCTTGGCTGGCTTTGAATATACTATACAGACTGGGCTGGCCTCTGATTCAGAGAGATCCACCTACTTCCACCTTCTGAACGCTAGAATTAAAGGTGTGCACCAGCATATCTGGTTTATTTTAATTCATCCATTTGATGAAATTAGACACTTAGAGAAGTTAAATAACCAGAGTTTGAAGTGGTACTCTGATTTTACCTGGATCCCTAACTTCTAGTCTTAGTTCTAACACTAACCGGTTTCGGGTCATTAGTCATTATACAAATTACATCATCTCAGTTATCTCATTTATAAAACTTTTAGGGCCTATTTTTGCTATAATACTCTAGGATTTGGAATATTTTCTGGAATTGAAGATTATATTTTTTTCGAGAATATTGTTGATCCAGGTATAAACTGTAAACCAATAAACTGTTGCTTGGTATACAATGAGACAGACAGAAATGGATAGAAATTACTAATAATTCAGCAAGTTAGCATCAAGCTAACAGTAAGTACCTAAGCTGGGAATGATGGTCTATATCTACAATCTCAATGCGTAGTGAGCAAAGGCAGGATTGTGAATTTTGGACTACACAGTTTGTCTTAAAACAAACCAAGTTTATCCTGTTTAATATAATTTTATCTCATAATTAATTTTTTCTCATAATTAATTTTATTATGCTATATGAAATGCTGAATGTGAAATGCATTCACAAAGAGAAAAGAAATGAAGACAAACCACCAGTCTTTCAGAAGCTCTTCTGAATATCACACTGGGATTATTTTTTGAAGTTCTAGTTTGTCTATTAATTGCACATATACAAAGATATAACCTTTAAATCAGAAAAGTCCCCCCAGATGCCTTGCTATTATGCACAACCAGAAGTGGCAGAGGTGCCTCTGTTAGAACCTCTCTAGTGGCTATGGCAGTCATAGCTGAATCTAGAACTCAACATCCACTTCCATCAAGTGGGGGCTGGAGAGATGACTCAGCGAGAGAGATGGCTCAGCAGTTAAGAGCTTCTCTTCAGGAAGTTCTGAGTTCAATTCCCCGCACCCACATGGTATCTTACAACCATCTATAATGCAATCTATGTTCTCTTCTGGCATGCAGGTGTACATGCAGGTAGACCACTCAAACATAAATTCTTTTTTTAAGTTTTTAAAATAAACCTTTAAAAATAGCTATAAATATGCCTAAACTATTGGTCAAACAGCTTTATTCATAACCAACAAAAGTGATACATATACAGAAGGCCATCCCACATCAGTTCTCTTTTTTCTTTTTAGTTTTTTGAAACAGGGTTTCTCATGAAGCTATCCTGGCTGTCCAGGAACTCACTCTGTAGACCAGGCTGGCCTCAAACTCAGAGATCCACCTGCCTCTGTCTCCTGGGATTAAAGGTGTGCTGGGATTAGTGTGCGCCACCACTGTTCAGTAATTCTCCTTTTTCTTGGGAAAAGTGATGGAGTCAAGATGACAGTGAAGATTCCTGGTGGGGTTATTTAAAAAATAAAATCTAGCCCTTCTATTTTTCTACTGGCTAAGTTCTTATGAAGCCAAAATCCACAGGATAAAATACTGGCATGAAGGTATCTTAGCAGCCATAGGATTTAACACATTTGACAGATGAGGAATGTGGGTATCTTAAGATAGATACTACTTTATTACTTATCTGTTGATTGAATTTGCATTCGTCCTGAGAGGTTTAACCAGAGCTTCCAGAATATCCCCCATATAATTTCATCACTCTTGCCTTTGGCAAAGGTTTCAATATCACCCTGAGCTTTCATTTAAGAAGTAGGTTAGCGCTGGGCGGTGGTGGCGCATGCCTTTAATCCCAGCACTCGGGAGGCAGAGGCAGGCGGATCTCTGTGAGTTCGAGACTAGCCTGGTCTACAAGAGCTAGTTCCAGGACAGGCTCCAAAACCACAGAGAAACCCTGTCTCGAAAAACCAAAAAAAAAAACCAAAAAAAAAAAAAAAAGTAGGTTAGCTAATTCTTGTAACAAGATACAAAAAGAAAGAAAGGAAGAAAAAAAGAAGAAAGAAAGAAAGACCAAGACTAAGTGAGGTTATCCTGAGAACACAAGGTTGAGTCGATATCTGGAAAACATTTTAATATATTAAAAAATTTAATATAGAAGAAAAATACATGATTATGTCAACTGATGAAAATATCGGACAAAATATAACATCCATTCACACCTCCATTACCACCCACAATCTGCAATGTAGTGAGATCCTGTTTAGAAAAAACAAGAACAAAAAAACAAAAACAAAACAAAACAAAACAAAAAAACAGCAAGCAGATTACAAGTCAGCACTTGAAAGGCTGAGGCAGGTGGGTAGGTAGGTCCTGTGAGTTTCAGGCCAGCCTGATCTACATAGTCAATTCCAGGACAGCCAGAGCTATAATGTGAGATTCTGTTAAAAAGAAAAAGTAGAGAAGAAAGGGAGGGAAGGAGAGAGAGAGAAAAAAAGAGAGAGCACACAAGATCTCATTCCTACTGGTTTCAACTTGACTGAACATGGTACATTTAAGTCATTTGGCTTTGGGAATTCAGACCCTACCTTCAGCTTCCTGCTTTAACTACCTGAATATGAGGATTAATATCCCAAGGCTTGGCTAAGACAAAAATATTAAAAAAAAAAAAAGAATCAGGCCAAGTGTGGTGATGCATATCTTTAATCCCAGCACTCAAGAGGCAGAGTAGGGTGTTCAAGGCTACCCTGATCTGTATACATAGCAAGTTCTAGGACAGCCAGAGCTACACAGTCTCAAAATAAAATAAAATAAAAACAAAAATAATTCTAAGACATAATTGATCTCCATGTCTGATACATAGGATACCAAATCTTAGCTGGCTCAGGGGGCTCTGGCAATCTTAACTTTACCACAGGAAGTCCTGGCTGAATTCTACACAGACTGGAGAATAAAAGGTAGGGTAAAAAAACGTGTGTGTGTATATACATATGGCCTTTTACTTATACATAGCCAATCACCCCTCACTGGGCAGTATTTTCTACATAAAAATGTTCTTTATCCTGCTTTAAACAAAACAGGCTACTATACATACACTTAGAGTCCTTGTCTCATCAAAGCCTCTAATCCAGCATACATTTGATTCGCCTTGAGCTCTGCTGGCAAAGCCTCAGAACTGGAGGGGGTGGGGGGTGGCATCAAATACAGAGACTGGAGTAGGGTTTCAAACACCTGTTTCAGTTTTGTAAGTGTCCAATTCAGGCCACTGTGCTCTGGCAACAGGCACCCTGATGATGTGACTTCTCTCCTGCCAAATCCTTAAATTAAAGAGCATGCTCCCTCAGGGAAGAAAAAGATAGAGAGCTGGGAGAGGAGGGCAGCCATGAGGAACTGTTTCATTTTAAATTAAACAGATATAAACTTATGACCCAGTAATTTTGCTCTTAAGTATTTATCCCAAAGAAACTAAAGCAGGCTCCCAAGTATAAATAAAGAGGTGGCATGTAGACCTAGAGATATTTACAGTGGTAACGACCCTAACTGGAAACAATGGAAGTGTCTTCTATAAGAGTCAGATGCATCTTCTTTTGGTATATACACCATTAAATGCTGTTCAGGAAAGAAAAAGGAAAAGAAATACTGATCCAATAACATGCCTGAAGCTCAGAGCCGTGCTAACTTAAAGAAATGAAATATAAGCCACCCTGTCTGCACGAAATCTCAAAACAAAATTAATCTGTTGTGACAGGATTTACATTTTTTATATGGGGTATAGAGTGTGAATCAAAGGGGACACTGGAGAATGATAAAAATGTTCTCTCTTTTCTGACTCCATTTTGGAGTCAAAGTCGCTTTATGTCACCAATACCTGTCAGGAATTCACTATTAGCCTAAGCTGGTCTCAAACTTGGAATCCTGCTGCTTCAGCTTCCCAAGTGCTGGAATTACAGGTTTGCATCATCATGCCCAGCTGTATCTTTTCTTAAGATTATTAAACAGTAGTTACATAGTTTATACAACTATCAAAACTTATTAACTAAACATCAAAATTCTGCATGTTTCATTGTATGTAATTACACCTGAAAAAACAAAGAGTAGTGTGTTTGTGCATGTGGTAGAGAACCTGTTAACGTCTTGGTTTGACCCCTCCCCTCACGCCCTGGCACCACAAAAGGAAAGAAAAAAGGAGGGCAGGAGGGGAGGGGAGGGTGGAGTGTCAGGTGTAGTGATACTTAATTTGCATTTTAATAAATAAAAACTGCCTGAAGATCAGAAAGTAAAACAGCCCCACTGATCAACCATAGAGACCAGGCAGTGGTGACACACACCTTTAATCCCAGTAGCCACAATAGTTCTCCATAGAAACCAGGCAGTAGTGGTGCATGCCTTTAACCCCAGCCCTAGAGAGTGCTACATTTGGCTCCCAAACCTTGGAGAAAAGTTTGGGATTTCCCTGTTGTAACCACTCTGAAACAGTCTCCAGCTGCCACCCAAATTCCAGATACACCTGGGCTCCAAACTGGCTGGTTCTGCCTTCAGACAGCACTCCCCCCACAACACATGCTTTTCCTGAACCATCCCCTTTCAGACAGCAGCATCCCTCCCTCCCTCTCTCTCTCTTCCCACCAAAGGTTGTGGGTTCTCCCTGAGCCTCCTTCTCAGGCTGCTGCCCAGGGAAGCTGAGAGAGAACTGACTTTGATTAAAGAGAAATCACAGAAGGCACATGTGGATTTTGTGAGTCCAAATCTTAACTGGATTCTGGTATTACCCTCTAAACAACCCCTATAGGAGTTTTAATGCAGAGAAAAGATATTATCTTATAATGAATCTTTTTACCACATAAGGAAGACTGAGACTTCATCAATTATCAGAAATAGAGTCAGCAGATATTGTAGTACCATTCACTAATGATGAAATTAATTAATGGGAAGAAAGTGAACCCTGTCAAAGAACTTGTAGTAATTTTTTTTTTTTGGAGAGATTAACAACAACATATCCCAAAAGCAAGAGAATTCAACTTATTTTTGTTGTTGTTAGTTTTTTTTTTTGTTTGTTTGTTTGTTGTTTTTTTCGAAACAGGGTTTCTCTGTGGCTTTGGAGCCTGTCCTGGGACTAGTTCTTGTAGACCAGGCTGGCCTCAAACTCACACAGACCCGCCTGCCTCTGACTCCCAAGTGCTGGGATTGAAGACATGTGACACCACTGCCTGGCAAGAATTCAACTTGAGAACTAATTGGATCCTTCCTTGCATTATATGGGACACACCAATAACTGGAGCCCCAACATTCTATACTATAAATCAGGGAAGGCAGGTACAAATCAGAAAATTTCATCAAATCCCTTATGATTCTGTCCAAAGTGCAGAATTATATGCTATTATCATGATGCCAAGGGATTTAAAAAAACTTCAACACATTTACCAATTCACAATATGCAGAAAGAGTTATTTTGCATATTGAAACTGCTGAATTTATACCAGATGATACAGAATTGACTTCATTATTTATTCAGTTACAAGATATAATCAGGCACATCCCATATACATAACAGACATCTGATCCCATATGGGTCTGCCAGGTCCTCTAGCACAAGGTAACGCAAAAATCGATCAGTTATTGATAGGACATGTGCTGAAGGCCTCAGAATTTCATAAAAACATCATGTCAACAGCATAGGTTTAAAAAAAGACTTTCCCAGCCAGGTGGTGGTGGCACGTACCTTTAATCCCAGCACTCAAGAGGCAGTCAAGAGGATCTCTGTGAGTTTAAGGCCAACCTGGTCTAAAAGCACCCTGTCTCAAAAACAAAATAGCTGGGCGGTGGTGGCGCACGCCTTTAAGCCCAGCACTTGGGAGGCAGAGGCAGGTGGATCTCTGTGAGTTTGAGGCCAGCTTGGACTATAAGAGCTAGTTCCAGGACAGGCTCCAAAGCCACAGAGAAACCCTGTCTTGAAAAACCAACCAACCAAACAAACAAACAAAACAAAAACAACAACAAAAAAGACTTTTCCATCACATGGCAACAAGGCAAGGAAATTGTACGGAGATGTCCTACTTGTTCTTTATACAACCAAACACCACTAGCCGCAGGAAATAACCCAAAAGGGCACCCAAAGACTGAAATGTGGCAGATGGATGTGTTCCATTTTGTAGAAATTGGAAAACTTAAATATGTACATCACACCACTGATACCTATTCAAGTTTGCAATGGGCAACTGCTTTGAGTTCTGAAAAGGCTAATTTGGTAATCACACACTTGCTAGAAGTTATGGTCATCATGGGTATACCTGCACAAATAAAGACAGACAGTGCTCCTGGATATGTCTCTAAGAAAATGAAGCAGTTTTTTGCTTATTATAAAGTATATTATAGGTATACCATACAATCCTACTGGACAGGCAGTTACAGAAAGATCAAATCGAACTCTAAAGGATATGTTAAATAAACAGAAAGGTATAATAAATAACCCCAGCAATAGACTGAATAAGGCTTTAGTAACTTTGAATATTCTAAATGTTAATGAGAAAGGAACAACAGCTATGGAGAGACATTGGATAGTAGAAAAAGAATTATGAAATTCAATCAGCTGATATACTTTAAAGATGTACTGACCTCAGAATGGAAAACAGGACATGTGTTATGTTGGAGAAGAGGTTTTGCTTTTGTTTCCACAAAAGAAGAAAAGCTATGGATACCATTAAAATGGTAAAAGATTCGATTTGAGGGGCTAGAGAGATGGCTCAGAGGTTAAGAGCATTGCCTGCTCTTCCAATGTCCTGAGTTCAATTCCCAGCAACCACATGGTAGCTCACAACCATCTGTAATGGGGTCTGGTGCCCTCTTTTGGCCTGCAGGTATACACACAGACAGAATATTGTATACATAATAAATAAATAAATAAATAAATAAATAAATATTAAAAATATTCAATTTGAACAAGAGACACCTCTTAATTAGAAGAGATTATAGTTCATTAAGCACCATGGTTGTTTAATCTAAACCTATAAAACTAGCAAATGCTTTTCATTTGATCAGATTTAACTTGCCAAAAGAGAATCTCCCCAAAATTAGGGGTGGGGAAGGGTTTTGTTTCTATTTTTTCAGGAGAATAAAGGTATCCAGCTATGGAATCTGAAGACCACTGGAGAAATGAGACATCCGAAGAAAAGGGACAAATCATCCAGAAAGAATGTCTCAAGAAAAAGAGTAAATTGGTCTATTGATATAAAACATTTTCAACAGGATAAAAATTTCATAACTATTCCCAAATGTTTGTTTCTGCTATTCTCTACAGATATATAATGCAAATGGTCTTTTTGTACTCTAAGTCCAATTCAAGATTAAAGATGGCTTTGGAGTTGTAGTGTGTCTTCTTCTCTAAACTCAAGTAAGCTTATTAAAGTGAAATCCAAAATCTCTGTCTCATGTTAGAAGAGACACCTGATATGGGACAGAAGAAAAACAAAAATTTAAGGACTATTTTACTGCTACTAATCCCATAATCCTTTGGTTTTATATTGACCCTTTAACAACTTTTTTAAAGTATAAGATTTATAAGATATATACATTATATATATAAACTTTTTGTCATGATATTAATCATCATAAAGAGTCCTAACTAATTCTAGAGAAAGATTTCATCTGTTTTCCTGCACATGATTTTGGGTTTGAGTCTCTATCAGTTTTCTGTAGTGAACCATGAACATGCCTATTAGAGAATGGGCCCAAACGACAATTCCTCCAGGACCAAGATAACACCACTAAGATGAAAAACACCACCTAAAGACCAGTTTTTGGACTACAAATTTTACAGAACAATTTCGAGGTGTCTAGCTAAGACAATCCAGCCTCACAAACTACTCTAGCCAGGACTTGAGACAAGTCCTGCACTTTTTCATTATGCAGAGACTAGACAACAAATGATAAAGCTACCTCTCCCAGGATTTGACAATTAACTCAATTTTTCTTTTCAGGATTCCCCTAAAGATACCATCATCCCCAGATAGCAGGAAGTAAATTTAAGGATACTATGCCCACATTCCCAAGAGGTGGAGTGGGTAGTTTTTGGTCATTCAATGGGTTATGGATATTTGTCATTGTTTAGGGGGACTGGTTACAAGTTGTTATTGGTAATGGTCAGGAAAAAAAAACTAAACAAAGGAAAATTAGATTTAAGGTTCTTGTTTTTTTTTTTTAAAAAAAGGAAGGATATAGGTATGATAAAATGGTAGATTATTGAATCTACTTTTAAAAAGCAACTACTAGTTTTAAATGTTTTACATTGGATTGGGTTTTTATATACTGTATATAATTTTGGTATATTGATACAAATTTGAGATTAATTTTGTTAGAATACATTGTACATACATTTCTGCTCTTGTTCAAAGAATTGTACCTAGCCGGGCGATGGTGGCGCACGCCTTTAATCCCAGCACTCGGGCCGGGCGATGGGGGCGCACGCCTTTAATCCCAGCACTCGGGAGGCAGAGGCAGGCGGATCTCTGTGAGTTCGAGACCAGCCTGGTCTACAGAG
>NC_022015.1:73846525-73857419 GCF_000317375.1 Microtus ochrogaster | reverse complement strand
CAATGTAATGCAAATTTCTAGTCCTTGAAAATTATTACTACCAACTGTTTAGAATAATAAGGAAATGCAGGTTAGTAGTTAATTACCTATTATAATCGAACTTGTAGTCACATTAGGTATGTTTTCCAAGATCAAACAGATATATTTTAAATAAACAGGTTATCTTCAAACACTTCAGAGATCTACAGACTATGGCATGTACAATGTTCTAATAACACAGGTTCTTTTTTGTTTTCGTATGACAGTGAGACATGTCTGTTCCTGGAAGCACCAATCTACTTCAGAGAAGATAATGGGCATCAAAGAAACTCCACATGGAGTTTGCCTTCTTTGTGGCAAAAGTAAGCCACTGGGCAACTACTGATAGCATGCTTTCCTAATGGAACAAGCAAGACACAAAAAAGAGTGATTGCCAAACATTGCCCAGACAAGGTAGAACAGTCCTTCAAAAACCTTCCAAAAAAAAAAAAAGGCTCTCAGATATTCTAGGTGTAGGTTGAAGAATGCCCCCAATATTTTAGAGAAACTTTGGGTGACTGTCCAGGCAGCAAGCTTTTTCTGTCATTTTTCACAATTTTTGGAAGTCACTTGCTCACACTACTTGCTTACTCAGTTAACATTATTTCCTTCTTGGGTCTCTGAGGTAGTTGAAAACTAGATAATTGTAGTTTTCACTGTTTACGAGACTCAGAAAAGAAATTTCACTAAAGAAATGTACAGTATATTAAGGTTGAAAGATATCAAAAGATAGTTTTGGATAGTAATGTAAGTTATGATAGAAAGTAAATTAGGTACAAGACTCTGGACTCATCAAGATAGAAGAGTATTTTCTCTGAATTTGTAAAATGCAAATGGACTAGACATTGTTGATGTATTTATTGCCTATATATTGTATGTAGTTACTGCATATATTGCATGTTTTTTTCTTATATTAGTTATGGCCTTTTTTATTTTAGACAAAAAGGGGAAATATAATGATATTTCATTAGTTTTTTTTGTTTTGATTTTCGAGACAAGGTTTCTTTGTAGCTTTTGGTGTCTGTCCTGGAATTCGCTCTTGTAGACCAGGCTGGCCTTGAACTCACAGAGATCTGCCCGCCTCTGCCACCAGAGTGCTAGGATTAAAGGTGTGCACCACCACCGCCCAGCGTTTCACTGTATTAAAATACAATAAAAATAAATAAAGCTTGCCTGAAGATCAGAGAGAAAAACAGCCACACTGGTCAGCCTTACAGACCAGGCAGTGGTGGCATACACCTTTAATCCAGTAGCCACACTAGTTCTCCACAGAAGCTGGGCAATAGTGGTACATGCCTTTAATCCCAGATCTAGAGAGGAATATAAACCAGGATGAGACAGGAACTTGTTCTCTTTCTGTCTGAGAATTTTTTAGAGGTAAAAGCTTTCTCGTGGCTTGCCTGCTCTGCTTTTGTGATCTTCAGGTTGTTGAACCCCAGTATCTGTCTCTGGGTTTTTATTATTCATGCTACTTGGAATAATAATGAAGACAGAAGAGAAACAAATGTTTCCCAATCCACTGTCCTGCTAGCACAGGCTCAACAGCTAGCCGGGCTACCACCTCTGTGCCATTGGACAACTTTTGGGAAAAATAAATGATTTTCTTTCTCTTTAAAATTTATTTATTTATTTGTTTGTTTGTTTTGTTTTTTTGAGACAGGGTTTTTCTGTGTAGCCCTGGCCGTTCTGGAACTTGCTCTGCAGACCAGGATGGCCTCGAACTCAAGAGATTCACCAGTCTTTGGAAGGCACCATCACTGCCTGGCTTTTTTATTTTTAATTGCACATATTGTGAACACAGGTATCCACGAAGGCTTCAAAAAAAAGGTTGAATCCTTTGGACTCTAACTTATGTTTTATTGTTTTGAGACAGAATCTAATGTAGCCCTTGAAGGTCTGCCTCAGGCTAGCTGAGGCCTAGCATGGGCCCAAGCTGTGATCTTTCATCTTGTGGCTCCGCAGAGCTCAGGATTACAGGCTGTGTGCACCACCTGATTTTAGGCTCAGTGGGTAAAGGCACTTGCCACCACAACTGAAGTCCTAAGTACTATCCCAAGGACCAAAATGGTGGAAAGAAAATTAACTACAGCAAGCTTTCCTCTTACCTCAACACATGTACACACAATAAATAAATGTAATAAAAACATCTTTTAAAAAAAGAAAAAGAACCTAATTTATAATGCTCGGCGGTGGTGGCGCACGCCTTTAATCCCAGAGGCAGGCGGATCTCTGTGAGTTCGAGACCAGCCTGGTCTACAAGAGCTAGTTCCAGGACAGGCTCCAAAACCACAGAGAAACCCTGTCTCGAAAAAAAAACAAAACAAACAAACAAACAAAAAAAACCCCTAATTTATAGCCATAGCATTGATGAGTAAGTTAGAGCTCTGACCCCAGAGCTGCCACCACTCTGTTCTGATGCCCCTCACTGAGGTGACTTCTGAACCACAACTCTTCCCCTGTAAAATGTAACAAGTAGGCAAGTGAGGTATAATACACCTACATTCCCTGCATTTGAGAGGTTGAGACAAAAGGATCTCCAGTTTGAGGCAGTCTGAGCAACATAGCTAGACCCTACCTGAAAAAACAGTGTGTGACCTATACGTTTCACTTCATCTCTCAACAATGTGAGGTTCAGAGGTCTTGCAAGTTCAAGAAGCCTCCAGATCAGATGGGGAGAGCAAGCCTTGTGATCCTCCTCAATGTCTGTGCAAACGCCTACTTGTCCTTTATACAAAGTTAGATTCCAGAAGAAAATGCAGCAACTGTGAGATGTGAAAAACTGCAAATGTGGCAAACCCAATGTGGTATGGAATGAAAACACAGATCTCTACATAATTCAGAGGGATGCACAACTATAACCTTTCCGCTTGGCAGGCTGAGGCAGGAGACTGAACATTCAAGAAAACATATAATAAGACTGTCTGAAAAAAATTCCACAACATAGACTATAGATGAAAACAAACAAATAGATGTATTAAGTATGTACTATGTCTAATGTATACACTGTGGTAGATAATTTACACATTCTCTCATTTAATTCTCAAAAGAACTCTATAAGGCATGTTTGCTAGAGATTGGATTTGAAACTATGTCTACCTGACTTCCAAAGGTTATGCCTTTTTCTATAGCCATTTGGCAGGAAATGAGCTGGAGATCTAGAGTCCAAAGAGAGACCTTGTGGAATTTTAATTTTTTTCCTTCTTACATGTAACTCTTTTTATGCTTTTAGGTAGCTCATGGCATTAAACAAAAGAAAGGGTTAAACCTACAGTTAGGAAGAGAAAATTCCCTGGAAAATTGAAACACATGCTGTGGCTCTGACTCAATTTCACACCATTTGCTTAAGCAACATCCATAGTGTATGAGAAAAAACTCCGCCCTTCTCAGCCTCCCACCCCCACCCTTTATGCATTCCGTCACCTGCTGCCTTCCTTCAGACTAAGCAAGGGACAGGAAGGGAGGAAGACTATACATCTTCACTTGGTGAGCACTTAAGCTAGAGGTTAGCAAGCTCTGACTAGGAAAAGGAACTATGAGAAAAGGAAAGTATGTACTCTCTCATTTCTACGTGGACCAGCATAGGATGGAAATCTCAGGAAGATCTGTAATGAAGGAAGATCTGTAATGACTTCTGCTGGGGAGGAGAGGGGGAGGCTGTCTTCCTGGAGAGTAGGCAGAACTCACAACAAGGCACATCTACACCTGTTTCCTCGCCTGCTATTTTATGCTCAAATGAACTCTGTATTTCTGTCCATGGGAGTTATGCTTCACCCAGGATAGCAAATGGGAAGATGGATACACTAAAAAAAATTTCTTTTTCCTTTGCTAATCTTTTCAAACAGACTTTTGCTCATAACCATAAATATCGCTGTTTGGTACTGGAACTTGACCAGATGAAAGATGCTATAAGATCCTGTAAGGAGCCTAGACTATGGTAGGATCTATGATGGATACCTAGAAGAAAGAATGAAAGGAAAAAGCACAAATTAACAAATGCTATCAGGGGAGTTTCCAATGCCTAATCTATATAATGACACCTCCACAAGAAGCAGACCGTGGATCTGGAAATGACAATTTAGAATTTTCATGCCTACGCACTAAAAAAGCTTTGAAGCCTTTGTTCTCCCATTTTGGAGATGTGAACTGTCACATATGTACAAAGTTGACCCTGCAGTAGAAAGCAGTCACAAGGAAAAAGCTCTGAAGACTGAGGCATTGTATCAAAAGAAGCCACATGGTACCAAACTACAAATGACAAATAACATCTGACTATGAGAGAACCCAAGAAGGGCCATTAGAAGAACTGCCCAACTGAGTTCTAGACAGTCTAAAGAATTGTGAGATATAATAAAATGCTGTGGTTTTTAAGTCACCAAGTTTCAGTGTCATATACTGCACAACAATAGATAGCAATTGAAGCAGTTGGCGCTTTATGAAAAGTTACTAGTCTTTTTGTCCTGGACATATACTAAACTACAATATAGGAATACAGGAGGAGCTGGACACAGTATTAGTTAAGTGAGAAGAAATTTAGCTGGGAGCAGCAGCATGTGTTTGAAGTTCCATCTATTCAGAAGGCTGAGGCAGGAATCTGAGCCCAAGAATTCTAGGCCAGGGCAACCAAACAAAACTTCATCTCAAAATAAATAAAGTAAAATTATAATGGAGAAAATTTTATTTGTATTAGCCACCAAAAAAGTGTGTGTGTGTGTGTGTGTATATACATACATACATACATACATACATACATACATACATACATACATAAAGCTGGAGAGATGGCTCATCAGTTAAGAGTGCTTCCTGCTCTTCCAGAGGACCTAAGTTTGATTTTCAGCACCTGCATCAGATAACTCACAACAGCCTCCAGGAGATCTGATGCCTTCTGCAAGACTCTGTGGTCACTGCATTCACATACACATACATACATACATACATACATACATACATACATACACACACACACACACAGGCACATAATTTTTTAAAACTATTATATGTATACATGAATAAACTTAATTAGAAATAGACATAAATGGGGAAGAACTTAAAATTTTTATTGAATCACAAAAGAAGTTTTTATATAGAGAAGACACAGATAAGGGGCCAAATACAAAGATATCAACTCTCCCTATATTTAATTAAGCTTTTGAATTCTTTTATGCTGGGCATTGATGGCACATGCCTTTAATCCCAGCACTTGGGAGGCAGAGGAAGGCAGATCTCTTTGAGTTTGAGGCCAGCCTGGTCTACAGAGTGAGTTCTAATTCTGGCTCCAAAGCTACAAAGAAACCCAGTCTCAAAAAAAAAATTATTCGATTTTTAATTTGTTAGGTTGGGTGAAGAAGGTACCTGTGTGTATATGTGGAGGAGGTCAGGTCAACCTCTGGTGTTATTCCTCAGAAGCTACCCACCTTGTCTTTTGAGACAAAGTCTCAAACCTGGGTCCACCAATGAGGCTAAGTCAGCTGGTGAGGTAGCCTCAGGGGGTTGTTGTTTGTGCCTCCCCAGCTTTGGATTACAGTTGCACACTACCATGCCCAGCCTTAGGTGGCTCCTAGGGACTGAAGTCAGGTCGTCATGTTTAGGCATCAAGTACTTGACTGACCAAGTCACTTCCCCACCCCCTAAAAATGACCTTCTACCTCTGAAATTCAGTAACTAAGACTTCTGGTCATTAAGCAGTCCAAGTGCTGCCACTTGTTAACTTGGACATTGATTTCTTTGGTTTTGCTTTGTTTTAAAATGGTTGCCCTGGGGCTGGAGAAATGGTTCAGTGGTTAAATCCTCTACTCTTCCAGAGGACCTGGATTCAATTCCCAGCACCCACGTGACAGGTCACAACTGTCTGCAATTCCAGTTCCAGGGGATCTGATACCCTCACATAGACATATACACAGGCAAAACAGCAATGTACAAAAATAAAAATAAATAAATCATTAAAAGAAAAAGCCGGGTGGTGGTGGCACAGGCACCTAGCACTCAGAAGGCAGAGGCAGAGGCAGATGGATCTCTACCTGTTTGAGGCCAGCCTGGACTACATACAGAGCAAGTTCCAGGCCTGGTTCCATAGCTACTAAGAAACCCTGTCTCAAAAAACCACCAAAAAAAAAAAAAAAAGAAAAAAAGAAAAGAGGACAGTGTTGAACTCCTCCACTCAAGTGACTCTCCCATCTCCAAAGGCCATGTCTCCATGTACAGCTAAAAATATTAGGGTTTTGAAGTTCTGCATTCTGTTTCAATGCTTGTGTGCATTTACCATTTGCCCTAACACTGAGTCCCACCCCCAGCCCCACAGTTTTAAAACTCTGGCTCACACAGACTTAGATGGTTCTGTTCCTAATACTTCTTGAATAGTCACTAATAATGTGATGAAACATAAGAGAAAGAGGACAAAGAAAACTACCAAGTATAAGCAGTCTGTGTCTTTAGTTAAAAAGCTAGAGAACTAAAATAAAAAACAAAAATCCAGAGGGGAGAAAAAGGGGACTGAATTTAATCTTAAGAATAGAATCTAAGCACACAAACTGGCTATAGTGGCACACACTTGGGAGAGGACAGGGGGACATTTAGGTCCAGTCTAGGTTGCATGACAATTTCACCAACAGCATGAGCTATAAGATCATAGCTCATGAATAAATAAATAAAATAAATAAAACTACAAGAAAAACCACAATAACAAAACCCCACAGAAATAACTTGCATCTGAATAAAGTAGATAAAAGGAATGAAGGGGGCAATACTATCTTGTAGTAAAATAGGACGTACTATTGTTACTATGATGTGCCATCACCCTTATTCTAAATTAGCCCCACTCAATGATGTACATGGGAAACATCCTTCACGGTTTCATTTGTTGAGTGCTCCATCCCCAGCATGGTACTTCTTCGGAAAGTTTAGGGAACTTTTTAGGAGGTGGTATGATTAGAGGACAGGGAGGCAAATCTTTGAGTCTGTTTGATTTCCACTCTTATTCCCTCTCTGCTTCCTGTCTGCTATTATGTGAATATTTTCCTCCTCTTCCCCTCTCTCACTATTGTGAGGTTTTACCTAACAACTGGCCTAAAACCAATGGAGTCAAAACAAGTAGCTAAAAAAATCTTTAAAACCAAAATAAGTCCCTTTTCCCTTTATGATCGTCTCTTAGGTATCTTGGTCAAGCTATGCAAAAGTATATTAACACATGAGGTCTTTATCTTTTTTAAAGATTCATTTATTTATTATGTTCACAGTGTTCTGTGTGCAAGACAGAAGAGGGCACCAGATCTCGTTATAGATGGTTGTGAATCACCGTGTGGTTGCTGGGAATTGAACTCAGGACCTCTGGAAAAGCAGTCAATGCTCTTAACCTCTGAGTCATCTTTTCAGCTCCAAGGTCTTGTTTTAATGGTAATAAAACTGAGACCCTCCTTAGAGTCTAAGCCTAGCTCTCTTACAGCTCATGTTCTCAGTTTCAACAAAGGAACTAGCCTTGACTTCTTACTCTCAGAACTAATCTCTTCTTTCTTGGTATTTCCTCAGAATGCTACTGCTTTAATACAGAATCTACAGCATAACCTGTTTATAGCTAACTGATGTTTACAAGCTCCTGCAGGGCAGTGAGGGACGAGGAGTCTTTGCTTTTGCTAATTACAGTGTGGTATAGAATATTATGAACATAGTAACATTCAACTAGTGCCCTTGAATTGTTGACCATGGAAGTACTGAAGAAAAAAATATATACCCCAATTTCCTAAATCTTGTTATTCCCAGATCAAACTAGTAAAAAGCAATGTTTACAAGGAATGGGGCAGCACCTGAGCAGAAGGTTCCCAAATATGTGACCAGTGGCTGTTGGCCGGACATGAGAGTTTAGAGAAGTAACATGTCTGAGGAGAACCTGCCAATGGCTATGGAAAGCAGCCTAAACTTTGAGGTGGCTGTATATGGATGGGAGAGGCCATTTTGTGCTCTTTGGGGAAAATGTTAATGAGAGGTTTCACAAATGTCAGACTTGCCTGATTAAACGAAGCCAGCTAGGTAGATGTTTTCCATATTAATGCCATCGCTGCTCAAAGAGCAGAGAGGGGGAAGAAAAGGAGGTTTGAGAAAGGAAAATGATAAACCTCAATTATTTACAAAAGAAATTATGATTCTGCTAGCTTGGGCAAGGATATCAGAGAAGAGAATAGTTATAAGGAAGGCCTGGCTGTTCTACTTTCTTGCCTCTTTCTAGAAGAAATGAAGCCTTGAAGCCATGACAGGCAAAAAACTAAGGCAGTGTGACCAGGGCCTGGGCTACTACTACTAAATTTAAAAGTCATAGAAATAGTCACTCATCCAAATAGTCACTTTTATGATAGTGGCACACAACTTTGATTCCAGTTTGAGGCTAGCCTGATCTACATAGCGAGTTCCAGACCAGCCAGGGCTACAGTGAGACCCTTGCCAAAAACAAATACAAAAACTCAAACAAAAAAAGTGACTTTTTCAGATTTATTTTATGTGTATAAGTGTTTTGCCTGTACATCTGACTGTAAATGCACCATGTGTGTGCCTGGCGCTTGAGAAGGTCACAAGATGGTGTCAGATATTCTAGAACTGGAATTATTGATAGTTGTGGGGCACCATACGGTGTTGGAAATTGAACTTGGAGCCTTTGCAAGAACAACAAATGCTCTTAACTATTGCACTACCTACCTAGTCCCTCTGGAGCTCAGGTTGACCTCAAACTTAAGATCCTTCTTGCTCTTCCTCCTGTGCTGGATGTACAGGCCTGTATTACCAGTGCTAGATCTGGCTTGAACAGTTATTATTAAAGCTTTAAAGGAAGCCAAGAGGAATGGCTCATGCCTGTAATCCTAGCACTTAAGAGGCTAAAGCAAGAAAATGATGAGTTTGAGGCCAGCCTGGGCTACAGAGACTTTATTTCAAAAAAAAAAAAATTGAAAAAATAACTGGGCATGGTAGAACATACCTATAGTTAAGAAGACTACAAATGAATTCAAACTCAGCCCCCCCACCCTCTCTCACACACACGCACACTCATACACACACACACTCAGGGGTAGGGGGAGTTATAGTAGAAAGTCATTCAAAATTTAAGGATTTTTTTTCTTAATGTGATCCTGTTTTTCAGTTTTTCAAGTATTAATATAGGATTTTCCTATTTGATTTCACATGTACAGAATTAGATAACTTAGAATCCTTGTTACTGACACCAACTCTCTTGCATAAGTTCATACTGAGTTTGCTATGGCGGGATGGGGTGGGCAAATGCTACTGATTCTGAGAGTTCAGCTTCCTTTTGCTGTTTTCCTGGGTCAGCCTGCAATTGTGCCCCCAATCAACCAGCATTAATACAGATGCACAAGGTATTTATTTGCTGCTGATTCTGACTAGCTGTATTCAGACTCCATCTCTATGTGTATTTAATAAATCACACTAGTTAGCTGGATAGGATTAGTTCCAAGTCACCTAATGACTATATCATGAACTGTGGCATTAAAGGGATTAATATTAATCTGAGCCATTGCAGTTCAGTGGAAAAGGCCAATCCATTCTTCAATAGTAGCTCCAGTCGGCAAGAAATCCTCAACAAGACCAGGAAGATTAATGAGGGCTTCTACATTCTGCCCGCAAATCTTCACCTACCAGGATGGAGAGCAGTGAATCCCAGTCCAGAAGAGCTCATAAATTACCTTCAATATCACAAGTATTTGGGGCAGCTGAGCCCCAGCGAGGGGGGGGGGGCAGTCAGCTTGCTCTTCTTGTAATCTACACTACCAAGATGGCACAGGAATTTTATGGGCCCACACAGCAGCCGGTTTTGTTTTCCTTCACGTAAAAGCCCACAGCTAATAAATCACCTTCCTATTTCAGGAAGAGAAGAGAACTGACTGCAGCATGGCTTTACTTGTCTGTGTACTCAGAACACAAAACTTCTCACTGGAGCATCACTTCCCTTCAATAACAGTGGAGAAATAATCTAACTTCTACCACACACAGAATGTGCTTTCAGGTCATGAGATCTTTTCTTGTTCACTGTTCAATCTTCATTAGTGTATACAAAATACTAGAGCAGCTGAGTCACTCTTGATTTACACTCAGAGCTACTTTCTTAGTCTGCCAAAGTGAGTACACACTAGAAGAACTGTATCTCTAAGACACCACAGGGCCAACCAGCCTTTCCTCAGAGTCTGGCACTAATTTCACCATTTAGAGACTACCAAGACAGCCAATCACCCAGGCAAGTTTAAGAGCACCACAGGACAAGACACAGTTTAGGATTTAAACTGGTTCAAAGTAAATTCATGGTGCTAGTGAATACAGATTGAGAAACTATCAGGACAGAACCAAGTCAAAACACTGGGAGACCTGGCTTCCTCTGTGACTCCTTGGACAATACCAGGTGTGGGACTGCATAGGCAGAGCTGATGCTGCTATGGAAGCAGCAAGAGCTTCCTAATTTGAGAATAACATCAAGTGTGGGTATATTCCAAGTAAGACCCTTAATGTTGCATACACTGCAAGTCAGTCTCCAAGATTCCCTTGTAATAGATGCAACTGCCAAGCAAAATAATTTTCTTGACAGTTAAAAAAGACTCAAGTCTCTCTCCTCCAATATTCTGGAAACTCTTCCTTCATGTCCAATTTCCTACAGCTTTTCTTCTGGTTCTAAGAAATCAATCATCATCTCACATGTGAATTCAAAGCTTTCTCATCATAGCAGAGTTGACCTAATTTTAAGTTTATGCCAGGATCCTCAGAACAAGTTGGGACATTAATCAGAAGTGTTACTATGGTTTTTTTGTTTGTTTGTTTGTCTGTTTGTTTTTTTGGTTTTTTGAGACAGGGTTTCTCTGTGGTTTTGGAGCCTGTCCTGGAACTAGCTCTT
>NC_022015.1:73845190-73846425 GCF_000317375.1 Microtus ochrogaster | reverse complement strand
CGAACTCACAGAGATCCGCCTGCCTCTGCCTCCCGAGTGCTGGGATTAAAGGTGTGCGCCACCGCCGCCCGGCTAAGTGTTACTATGTTAAGATCACATGAATATATCACAACAATCTGCTTGAAGCTCCAGCCTTGTTAGGTGACTAGGAGTATTTATAGCACATACAAGATTCCCTATCTCTTGCCAGACATTCCAGTCCTTCTAATAAGAAGGTTCTCTAACCATCAGAGGAAAGATGCTCCCGGATAGGAGCAGTTTGTGTTCCATAAATCTATGCAAAGGAGACTCCTAGCAGCAAGCTTTCTTTCTTCAAAGCACTCTCCAAAGGAGAGCACCCTGAACACTGCTGAGTCCCCAGGCCATCATGTACACGAGACAGGGCCCATCCAGCAGGATGCATCAGGCTCTAGGAATGCTGAAGTCCACATATTTGTCATTCAACACCAAAATGGCTTTTCAAGTTCAATCAGCTATAAATGTTGCTTTGTTTTAATTTTCAACTGAACTTCCTGGAACCTATTATCCAACTGTCAGGGATGTATATTTAGCAAGAGCAACATGGCCTCTTTGCCACTGCCCATGTCACCTCTAATAAATAGAAAACCAATTCCTTCCTCAGTCTCACTGCAAATGTGGCTTGTGGTTAGAGTAAAGGGAAGTATTGGTTTATAGACCACAAACTGAACATAACTCCCTATAGTTATGTACAAATCTCCAACATCCTCCAAGCCAATGCTACTGCAAGGTGTACCAGTCCCAGGTAAATCTACTGTATCCACTAGAACATAAATCTGCATCCATACCTCATTTAGGGGATGCCAGTGATAGAAACAACCTAACAGAAACCTAATACAGATTAATCAGCATCTCAGCTAACAGGCACAGCAGACAGGCAATATTAAATATTAAATTTAAATATTAAAGCAGTGTATCATACTGATATGAAGATCTGAACAACCAAAATGTGAGTTAAGAACAAACAGGCAGATACAGTTTCAGTTTCATCTTGGGAAGCTAGCTTGAAAATGCAATCTCTTGGGAGCAGAAAGCACGAAACACAACTAACTTTTTCTACTTTGTTAAGATTCTTTTTAGCTACTGACATTTTTTTATTCTGACATCAAACATAAGAACAGATTTGATCTGAATAAAGAATACAGATATACTATTACCTTTCAAGTTCACTACTTTTTTTTTTTTTTTTTTTTTTGGTTTTTCGAGACAGGGTTTCT
>NC_022015.1:73824080-73844662 GCF_000317375.1 Microtus ochrogaster | reverse complement strand
AAGAAAAAGAGAGTTGGCTTTTGTTTAGTTTTGTTTGGAACATATTTTTTTTTAAGAAAAAGAGAGTTGGCTTTTGTTTAGTTTTGTTTGGAACAGAGAAAACATAAATTAAGGAAAATTAAGAACTAAGAAGAACATCAAGGGAGAAATATTCTTTTTAAGGAAAAAAATTCCCCTCAAGATTTATTTTTTAGTGTTTATATATGTATATATGAATGTGTATATGCATATATACCTATGTGTATGAGTGTATGTATTTGTGTATATGTATGCATGTTTGTATATTCCCCTTTCTCTCTGTATATGTGTATGCATATGTATGAATTTATGTATGTGTATGCATGTTTATGTATTCATCTGTGTGTGTGCACATATATATATGCTACACATAATATAGTTGCCCATGGAGTTCAGAAGAGTGTGACAGACAGTTACCCTGAAACTGGTGATACAGACAGCTGTGCGCCATCAGATGTGGATGCTAGAAACTGAACTCAGACTTTGGAAGATTAGTAAATGATTTTTTTAAATATTTATTTGTAGTGCATTGGTGTTTTGCCCACATGTATGTCTGTGTGAAGGTGTTGGATCCCCTGGAGCTAGAATTGCAGACAGTTGTGAGCTGCAATGTGGTTGCTAGGAATTGAATTCGGATCCTCTGGAAGAGAGGTCAGTGCTCTTAATCATTGAGCCATCCTCTGCAGCCCCCAGTAAATGCTTTTTTAATGGGGAGAAAAAAGTGAGAAGGGGGGATGGGGAGAGCTTGGGGGAATGGGACGGTTGGGATGGAGGAAGGGTGGATATGGGAGCAGGGAAGTATATATCTTAATTAAGGGAGCCATTTTAGGGTTGGTAAGAGATTTGACTCTAGAGGTGTACCCAGGTGTCCATAGAGATGTCCCCAGCTAGATCCTTGGGCAGCTGAGGAGAGGGAGCCTGAAATGGCCCTATCCTATAGCCATGAGTATCTTGCATATCACCATAGAACCTTCATCTGGCAATGGATGGAGATAGAGACAGAGACCCACATTGGAGCACTGGACTGAGCTCCCAAGGTCCAAATGAGGAGCAGAAGGAGAGAGGACATGAGCAAGGAAGTCAGGACTGCGAGGGGTGTGCCCACCCACTGACACGGTGGGGCTGATCTAATGGGAGCTCACCAAAGCAAGCTGGACTGGGACTGATGGAGCATGTAATCAAACCAAACTCTCTGAACGTGTTGGACAAGGAGGGCTGACTGAGAAGCCAAGGACAATGGCACTGGGTTTTGATCCTACTGCATGTACTGGCTTTGTGGGAGCCTAGTCTGTTTGGATGCTCACTTTCCTAGACTAGATGGAGGGGGGAGGACCTTGGACTTCCCACAGGGCAGGGAACCCTGACTGCTCTTTGGACTGGAGAGGGAGAGGGAGGTGGAGGGGAGGAGGGGAGGGAAATGGGAGGAGGTAGAAATTTTTAAGTAAAAATAAATAATAAAAAATATTTAATCTATGTGTATGGGCCTGAATGTATGTATGTGTACCATATGTGTTAGGCATCTACAGAGCACTGGATCCTCTGGAAATGGAGTCACAGATAGTTATGAGCTGCCATGTGGATGTTGGAACCAAACCTGGATCCTCCGAAAGAACAGTAAGGGATCTTAACTTCTGGGCCATCTCACCAGCACCCAGTAAATGCTCTTAACCACTGAGCCATCTCTCCAGCTCCTTTAAGGACATGTTTAAGTTGAAGTATATAATATCCTAAGTATAAAACTCAATTAAGTTTCACTTTTACTTTTCTATTAAACTACTGGATCCAAAAACCCAATCATGATTTCTTATAGTTGCAACGCCTCTAAAAGAATCCACGATTATAGCTCCTAAATCACTGGACAGTTTTGACTACACTTTATATAAACAGTTCTTTAATTTGTTTGGTGTTAGAGGGCTAACCCACAAACTATTACCTGTACCAGTTAAATATTGCTAAGCTCATCCTCAGCTCTAATCTATGTAAATAATATCATACACTTTGTTTTTATGTTGGCTTTCTTTTACTCCACACTAGAAATATTTACCAACATGGGGAAAATTTATTATAATATGCTATAGCCCACTAACTCTTATTGCTGTAAACTATTCCACTGTAAGAATACATTGCATTTTATTTCATATGGACATTTGATTAGTTTACTTTTTTTTTTGAAGCTCCTTTGAGCAGCACTAAAATTCTCAAACATGTTTTCTGATAAACACATGTATGAATTACTATTGGGCATATCCTTAGACACAGAATTTGCTGGTTCATAGAAATTCAGCTCTAGTAGAAGTAGCCAATTTACAAATTACTTTCCAATTACAATTCACCCTCAGAATGACATGCACACATGAGTACAGATGCTGAAGAAAGCTAGACGAGGAGCTGCCTGATCTGGATTCAGGAACTGAACTCAGGCCATCTCTAAGAGTAATAATACACACTCTTAATTGCTGAGCCATGTCTCCAGAACCCCCAATCCCCTTCACTACATTTATTGATTACTCAGATACCTTCTATAATAAAGTAGTCAGGCCTCTTGTCCACTCTAGTAGGAAATCTGCTGTTTTTAAAAAATTGATTTATACAAATTCTGTGGGAACTTTCTTTACTTGCTAAACATTGCTTAACACTTTCCTATGAGATTGAAACATTCCATCCTGCAGGGAAGCTCTTTAGTAGGAAGGTAAACAACTCACAGGAACTTTAGGAAGTCCCTGAAATTGACCAGACTCTCTAGACCCCTCCCTTCCTGTCAGAGTAAGTAATAAAAGTAGAGAGTGCCTCTGGGAAGAGGAGAAGCCAAATTGTACAAGCTGCAAATAGCCTCACGCCAGACCTGCTGACTGGAAGCAGCAGAAATCAGTTGAGCTGCCTAGAACAGATTTAGACCAACTGAGGCACCTAGAAAGGACACTCTCTACACTCTCTAACCTGTTGGGCTGCCTGCAGCTTGTGCTGTGCTCCAGATCCCCAGTTTTGTGAAGTTACCCATGCAGTGGGCTTTGGCATTACAGCTGTCTTTGAGTCATTTCTGCCCCTGTAAGTAATCCCTTACCCATAAATAAAACTCATGGTTCACCGAGTTGGATTTAGCTGGTGTCTAGTTTAGGGCTACTACTGCTACCTTAGTTTAGGGTTACTACACAACCAAAAGCAATTGGGAGAAGAAAAGGGTTTTTTTTGGCCTATTCATCTACATTATAGCCCATCAATGAAGTAAGTCAGGACAGGAACTCAAACACAGCAGGAACCTGGAGGCAGGAGCTGATCCAGAGACCATAAAGGAGTGCTGCTTACTGGCTTGCTCATTGTGGCTTCTCTGTTTTCTAAGAGCAACAGGACCATTATCCCAGAGATGGCACCACCCACAATGGGCTGGGCTCTCCCCTATTAATCACTAATTAAGAAAATTCCTTATAACCAGATCTTACAGAGGCATTTTTTCAATTGATGTTCCCTCCTTTCAAATGACTCTAATTTGTCTCAAATTGACATAAAACTAGTCAGGACAGGTGGTATCTGTTGTATCTGTGGTATCTGGTGTCTGTTGTAGAATCCCTTATCTCGGATGAGTAGATGTGTGTGTTACATTTTCACAGGAAAAGTTTTGTCACATAACACAGTTTGTGACTGTCACTAGAACTTCCACAAGTGAACAGAAAACATTCAGGAATAGTTATGGAAATTTTTGAAAAAGACTGAACACCAAGAGTATTTACTTTGTATATGAAAAGGTATCCTAAGGCTGGGATAGGGTTTAGTAGTAGACTGCTTCTCTAACATGCACGGGGCCCTAGGTTTCATGCCAGGTACCATAAAAATGCTATCACAAAAAAACAAAACAAATAATGCGGATAGATTCAAAATACTGAGTACAGAGTTCAGTGACATAGGTTTTAAAATCATTAACTATCTAATAGCTGGGGATCTGAGCTGCTGCATGCTGTGAGCTGCCAAGGTATATGTTAAGAGGAGACTTAAGGACACTTTTACCCTTTGCATCTTCTTATGCAGGCACAGCAGCACCCATATGGAAACACTATGAATTGTTGTTTAGGTAGCTACAGCAGTAGAGAGTCATGAAGATTTTCTAACCAGAAAGCCAGGTATGAGAGCACTTCTGTAATCCCCCTGAAGGTCAAGGCAGGAGGATCGAAAGTTCAAAGTCATCCTTGGCTAAATAAAATAGTGAGTTTGAGATCAGCTTTGAGACCCTATGTCAAACAAGCAAAGAAACAAAAGATTTTTCAGCCAGGCATGTAGATCATTCTATGATCCCTACATTTCAGAGGTTGAGGCAGGAAGACTGCAGGCCAGCCTGAGCGATATAATGAGGCCATGTCTCAATAAACACGCAAGTAAAGCACTTTTACACCTAGGGTCATGATGGTCAATTGATTCTTAAAAGGGTACTAAGACTATTCAATGAGAAAAGAGTTGTCATTTCAATAAAGATTGAGGGGCAACTAGACATTCATATGCAAGAAAAGGGTATTACCGGCATGCACCACCATGTTTGGCTACCCTGGACTTTCTATATAAACAGTTGTCAAGATACAGTTTGGGGCTGGAGTGATGGCTCAGCAGTTAAGAGCACTGGTTGCTTTTCTGGAGAATCCAGGTTCAACTCCCAGCGCCCACATGGTGGCTCACAACCATCTGTATCTCCACTTTCAGAGGATCCAACGCTGTGCTCTGACTTTTGAAGACACACACACACATGATCCACAGACATACATGAAGATAAAGCACCCACACACACAAAATAATAAAATGAAAAAAACTTTCAAAGATGCAATTTATTTAGAAATAATGTTATAAAATTATTAATTCAATTGTAAAGGTATCCAAAAGAAAAAGCCAAAATCAGTCAAATGTAAGGACAGTCACTTTGGCAGTGTCTTCTCATAGCAAAGGGCAGTGTTCTTCAAAACAATCAAGAGCACAGACAAGCTATGAAGCAAATCAAATAACTGAGGTTTGTTGGAATTTAGAGTTATCAGTACAAAGAAATTAGGAAAAAAATCAAGTGATTCCTACACTAAGGCTTTATGCCCGAAACTCTAAACTAAACACTCTTTTGGCCTCCTGTTTCCTAACTTCTAATGTCATTAGTTAAAACAAAAGTAATTCAAAGACTAGTAAATGCCAACTATCAGACACCATAAGGCTTGGATCCTTTCATCATAAATTCTACTTGTTTTGATTCAGAATCTGAGTTCCTAAACAAGACAACTGCCTTACTTGATAGGAAGGTCAAGATTTCACTTTATGAGGTTGAAGAGATGGCTCAGTGGTTAAGAGCAAGTACTGGTTTTACAGAGGACCCAAGTTCAGTCCCCAACACCTACATTGGGTGGCTCCACATTAGGTGACTAACAACTGTCTTTAACTCCAGTTACAGGAATGAGACTTACACATCTCATCTTCGAGGGTACCTACACCCACATGCTAAAGTCCACACGTATACAGCTGGGCAGAGGTGGCACATTCCTTTAATCCCAGCATTTGGGAGGCAGGGGCAGGCGGATCTCTGTGAGTTCAAGGCCAGCCAGGTCTATAAGAGCTAGTTCCAGGACAGAACTACAGAGAAACTCTGTCTCGAAAAAACAATCTAAACAAACACACACACGCCTCTTTTCTATTATACCACTGTATATACTATTATACCACTATATATACTATTATAACACTATATATACTATTATACCACTATATATACATACATACACATGTGGCATAACTATAATGCCACAATGACCTCAGCCTTAAAAAAGTCTTGAAATAATACTTGTCCTACTGTTGTCACCGTCTAATGCAAAGGCTGTGGCTAGCAGGAAGAAATGGCTTTCAGAGCCACAGCTGTTCCACAGACCAGTTACCATCTTCCAAGTATAAGAAACACTTCCAGCTCCTTCTTTAATCAATTTGATCAATTCAAATTGCAGGCTATTCTGAAGCCAATGAAAGGAACTGAAGCTTCTGAAACCAAAGCTATTTTTTGCGGAATAATACCAACCAGCAAGAAGGCAACTGTCAAGACATTCCAGAAAGAGTAACCCTAACCTTCTTTTACCTTCCAGACCTCAAGGCCCTTACCAAGTCATCAAGAACACTCCATCTGACTCATGCTTCCTAGTGTTTCTGTTTACTGACTATATTCATGCAGATGGTAGAAAGAATTACTCCTGCTTCCTTTCAATGATGTCACTACATTTAATATATTTTAATAATAATGTCAAAAATACTTAATATATTACCTACTAGGAAGACACACTGACACTATTCTACTTACATTATTTTTTTAAAGTTTTGTTTATTTATTATGTATACAGTGTTCTGCCTGCATGCCAGAAGAAGGTGCCAGATCTCATTATAGACGGTTGTGAGCCACCATGTGGTTGTTGGGAATTGAACTCAGGACCTCTGAAAGACCAATTAAAGTTGACCTAGGTTAAATTTGAGTTAGTACATAAATATCGGAGTTTATGGAGAACCCCATCATAAGAAAGAATCATATGAGTTCTCACTTCTGTGTCTGGAGGTCGAAGTTAAGAAAGTTTTGGTGGACAGGTGGGAGCAAACAATGAAATCATTTGCTAGGCCACGTGCTGACTATATCACAATGTTGCTGGTCATTTTTACCAGTTAAGCCATCTTGCCAGTCTTTGAAATATTTCTGAAAAGATTAAATGAGATTATATATGCAAAGTGCCTAACACATAATATTACAATCCCTATTGCATAAGACCGATAAAATCTTGAGAAATGAAATGCCTACTAAAAATATAGGTCAGTACTTACTAAATTATTAAATGGCCTGACCTCTGCCAAGAGTATAAAAGACCTATTAAAAAGAGATTTGATGCTATTATACAATGTGATGCCAACATGTGTAGCTAGATCTTTAAATAATATATAGAGATAAACTCATGATTAATTTTAGATAATAGCTTTAACTTTTTATTTTGAGACAGCATCTCCTAATATAGTCCAAACTGGGCTTCAACTCATAATTCCCCTGCCTCTTATCTTGCAAGTCACAGGATTACAGGCATACGTTATCACACTAAGCCTAGAAATATTTAAAATTGTAGCTTTTATTTATGTTTATTTTATGTGTATGAATGTTTTGCCTGCATGTCTATCTGAGCACCACATGTATACAGTGCACATAGGGGTGAAAAGTAAGTGTCTGATTTCTGGAATTGGAATTACAGATGAATTTGAGCTACTATGTGGGTGCTAGAAGTCAAACAGTGGTCCCCTGGAAGACCAGGAAATGCAAAGCTATCTTTGTAAAGGTGGCATTAAACACTGAGCTATCTTTCCAGCCCTTAGAATATTTTTTTAGAACTACTGGTTTTTAACTCTTTGATTTCAGGTACCCAAGTCAATATTTTCTTTTAAAATTTGTTTCTATGTCATTATACACCACATGTGTACAGGTACTATGGAGGCTAGAAGAAGGTGTCAGATACCCTGGAATTGGAATTATAGGCAGTTGTGAGCTGTCCAGTGAGGATGCTAGGAATCAAACTCAAATCCTCCAGAAGAGAAACAAATGCTCATAAATGCTGAGCCATCCATCTCTTTAGCCCTACTCAATTTTAAGATGGTATTTGTCTTAATAATGTAGATACCTTATAGAAAAAACACATTAAAATTATGTTTACATGTTATTACATAAAATTAAGTGTATATATACAAATAAGATATACATATATATAGACATATATATGAACTTTTATGTTAATTATTGAGTAACTATTTGTGTTACTTAATTTGTTTACAAATCCTGTTATTCTTACAGCCAACTGTGAGTACATGCCTGTAATTCTAGAACTCAAGAGGCTGAGGTAGGATGATTGAGTTTAAGGCCAACCTAGAACACAGAGTAAATTACAGGAAGGAAATCTGGAGTTATAAAGCAAGACTCTGTTTCAAAAAGCAAACAAAACAAAAAATTAGGGGGTGCTTTATTGTTTGTTTTGTTTTTTGATACAGGGTTTAACTGTTTAACTCTGGCTACCTAGAACTTGCTCTATAAACTAATCTGGCCTCAAACTCAGAAATCCGCCTGCCTCTGCCTCCCGAGTGCTGGGATCATGGGCGTCACCACTGCTTAGCTTAAAAAAAATTAGAGGACTCTTTAGGGAAACAGATTATGGTTCTAAAAGCTTATAAAGTTCTAAAATAACTTCAAACTCTCCACATAAAGGAATTTTAAAAGGTCATTTCTTTCCCTTTGAAAACCTTTTGATCTAAATAGGAAAATACATGAATATTTAGAAAGAAGAGAACAAGATAAAAAAAAAAGAAGAGACTGGAATCGTAGAAAGACTATTCAAATTTATCTGCAAGACAGTCTACTTTCTTCTGGCGCTTTCAATAAATCTTGCTTCAAATAATGTTTTCTGTGTGAACCTATGTCAGCACAGAACTAGCTCCATAATGGCCGAGTCTAGTTTAGTAGGCATTACAGTTTGGCTCTGGAATATCCCCAAACACCATGTGTGACAAAGACTTGATCCTCAGCTGGCAGTGTTAATGAGAGGTGACTGGATCATGAAGGTGCTAACCTTATCAATGGATTAGTCCACTAATGAGTTCATAGCTGCCTGACCTGTTTAGGAGGTGGGGCCAGGTTAGATGAAGTAAGTCACTGGAGAGTGCCTTGAAAGGTGGGGCATCTTGTCCTCGGGCTCCTCCACACTTTCTCTGCACCCTATCCACCATGATGCTTTACCTCAGTAGGCTCAGAAACACAAGAGCCAAGTCATCATGGCCTGAAACCTTTGAAATGATGAGTCAAATGAGTATTTCCTCCTTTACTGACTTCTTTGGAGTATTAACACAAAACCAACATATTGAGTTTTTAAATTGAGGCAAATAAAACAAAACTGCTCAAATTATGGTTTTCTAACTTGTTCAGGAAGCAGAACCTAGTCATAGCTTTATAGTAGAGCACCTTACAAAGGTTCTATCAAGGGAATGGCTCAGTTAGTAACATGCTTGCCATGCAAAATGAGAACTTGAGTTTGGATCCCAGTACCAGTGTAAGATATAGGTATAGTGCTGCATGTCTCTAACCTAGTGCTGGTTAGAAACAGGCAGAACCCTGAAACCCTGGGTTCAGTAGGTAGACAGTTGAGCCCAATGACTGAACTACAAGTTCAGTAGAAATCCTGTTTCAAAAAATAAGGTGAAAAGAGCTGAGGAGATAACTCAGCAATTAAGAACACAGACTTCGGTATGTATGGCACACACCTTTAACTCTAGCACAGAGGCTGGTGAATCTCCGAGTTCAAGAACAGCCTGGTCGGGCTGGAGAGATGGCTCAGAGGTTAAGAGCATTGCCTGCTCTTCCAAAGGTCCTGAGTTCTATTCCCAGCAACCACATGATGGCTCACAACCATCTATAATGAGGTCTGGTGCCCTCTTCTGGCCTTCAGGCATACATGTAGACAGAATATTGTAAACATAATAAATAAATAAATATTTAAAAAAAAAAAAAAGAACAGCCTGGTCTACAGAGTGAGTTCCAGGATAGCCAGACTACACAGAGAAACCATTGTCTGGGAGAGGCAGGGGAGCAGGACATCCTGCTGGCCGAGTACCTGAGTTTAATGCCTAGCATCCACATCAGGTGATGTACAACTGCTTGTAACTAGCTCCAAGGGATTAAACGACCTCCTTCCTCCATAGACACTTGCAATCATAGATACAGACCAACATAAACACACACACACACACAAAGTAGGGGGTGGAGAGAAGGCCTAAGAAGATAGGTTAGTCAGCAAAGCACTTGCTTTGCAAACATGAGGACTTTGATTGATCCCCAGAACCCACGTAAAGAAAGCTAGAGATGTTAGCATATGTCTGTAACCCCAAGCCTGATGAGGCACAGACAGGTGAATCCCTAGGGACTTGCTTAGGCTATTTGACCAATTTCAGGCTAGTAAGAGACCCTATCTGAAAAAACAAGATGGACTGCCTGAAAAACAGCTGTGGCTTCTCTCTGGCCTCCATATACATGCACGTTTGTTTGCTCTCATCCCACCTCCATTTATCTACATGTGCACACACATACACACACCAATTTTTCCTTAGCCTAACTTTTATGCTTGTAACTTACCCAGGCTCTACAACTTGTTGTCATCTGAAAAAATAAAACCATCCCTAGGCTAGGATTTTTACTAGGCTTTAAAACTGAATGTCTTATCCCATCACCTTACATAAAAGGAGAAAAGTCAGACTTCTAGCCAGTGTTCTAAAAGCAAATAGCTATGGTCGGATGGGCTAGATGTGTAGCTCAGTACTACAGCATGAATGTAACATACACAAGACCCTGGGTTTAATCCCTAGAACCAAACAACAAAGTATAAAATACCTAATTAAGAAAACAAAACTACCAAGTAAAACCAGACCCGTATTTTCTTTCAAAAAACAAACCCGTTTTGTTTTATGTGCATGACTGTTTTGTTTATATGTATCGAGGCACACTACATGTATGCTTGGTACCCATGAAGGCCAAAGGGGGTGTCAGATTCTCTGGAAGTAGAGTTACCAATGATAATTAGCCACCAATGTGAATGCTGGGAATGGTACTCAGGTCCTCTGTAAGAACAGCAAGTGCACTTAACTATGAATTATCTCTCCAGTCTCTAAACCTCCATTTCTCATTTCAGTCAGATGGGTAATTTTCTCAGAAGCATCAACAATGGACAAAAAAAAAAAATCAGCAGACCCAAGTTCTAGCTTTCTCAGTTAATGGACTGTGTAATCTTGCTCAAACCACGATCTCTCTGGCCTATTCTTCTTCTGTAAGTCAAGCTAACTAGAACAGACTACAGAACATAGACTAAAAATCAGCTAAAAAAAAAAAACTGGGCCAGACTACAAATGCATCCTGTTTGGTATATGCTATGTTTTTATTCCTTTTAATAGCAGTATATTAGTTTACATTAGTTTATTGAGAATAACCAAAACCATATTTTGAAACAATGTTCTTATATATTATCTTTTATTCAAAATACTTGAGACTAGAAATGTTTCAATTTTTCAGATTTTAGAATATTTGTATTAACATAATAAGATATGTTGGGGATGGGGCACAAATCTAAACACAAAATTTGGTTGTGTTCTAATATATATGTTATATAAAATATATATGCTGCAGATAATTTTATAAAATATATTCAATACTATAATATTTTGTGTATTTTTACTGCAATCTATCATATGAAGTCGGGTGTATACTTTCTATTTGGGGTATGTCATTGCTCAAACATTTTTGGATTTCATAGCATTTTTTAATTTTGGATTTTCTAATTCAGGATGCTAAACATGCACAACAGAAACACAAAAGGAAACTGTGGGCTTTAGGCTGCCTCCAAATGCACAGAAGCACAGACTGTACATAATCTCTCCTTTAAATTATATTCCGTAATATTTCAACATAAAAAATTTCATTACACTATAATGACACTCATATGGAATAAATCCTCATGAAAATATTTCAAAAGTTGTATGAGAGAGGACAAAAGGTCATAAGAATCTTTCAGTTTAGCTGGGTGTTGGTGGCACATGCCTTTAATCCCAGCACTCGGGAAGCAGAGACAGGAGGATCTCCATGAGTTCGAGACTAGCCTGATCAACCAAGTAAATTTCAGGACAGGCTCCAAAGCTACAGAGAAACCCTGTCTTGGGGGGGTGGGGGGGAGAGAAAAGAAAAAGAAAAAGGATCTTTCAGCTTTAAGGTATTTTAGGGAACATTTGGTCAACTTTCTTATTTTAGAGACGAAAACAAGAAGACCCCCTACCCTCTCCCCCAAAAGAGAAAATATTGCTGTTCTCCAGAGGTCCTGAGTTCAACTCCCAGCATCTACATGGTGGCTCACAACCATCTCTAATAAGATCTGGTGCCCTCTTCTGGCCTGCAGGCAGAATACTGTAACAAAATAAATAAATAAATAAACAAACAAACAAACAAACAAACCTTTTAAAAAATCTAGCAGGGGCTAGAGATGTGGATCAGCAGGTGAGAGCACATACTGCTTTTGCAGAGGACCCAAGTTCAGCCCCAAGTACCCATGAGCAGTGGCTCACACCACCTGTGATTCTAACTCCAGGGAAATCTGATGACCCCTGTTGTTTCTGAGGGCTCCTGCACTCATATGCACATATCCACACACAAAGACACACGCATAAAAATAAATGTTTTAATTTTAAAGAAAAAGTTCTAGGACTTCGAGTCTAACTCTTGGCAGCCTACTGGCGATGTATGGTGAGGGGAACAATAACTGCTTGGCCACCAGCTCCCTGCCCATGTGGTGAGTCTATCAGTAAGGTGCCATGGGAAAGTCAGGTCTCTCACTGCTTAGTTCCACCTTCTTGCTTAGAAAGCTGGATATTATCTCTAGCATAGTCTTAATACTCAGACTTTAAACCTAGTCAGCTCACTACAACAGAAAATAAATCTATAACACAGGCAGAATGGAGCTATGCATGGCAGGGCAAACCTGTAAACCCAGCACTTGGAAAGCTGTGGCCAGCTGAGTTATAGGATAGTCTGGACTATACAATAAGACACTGTCTCAATAAACAAAAAATAAAACAAACAAAAAAGAGACAAAGCTGACCAGAATCTGCACTTTTTAGATAGGGGTCTAATGTATTCCAGCTGATTTTGAACTTGCTATATAGCAGAAAATGACTCTGAACCTAATCCTCCTGCCTCCACTTTGAGTGCTGGGATTAAAAGCGTGCACCTGGTCTCTGAGATTGAACCCATGACCTTGTGATGCCAGGCAAGCACTCTGCCAACTGAGCTGCTAGCCCACTCTCAGGTCTCTGTGAGTTAGAGACAGTAGCATTCTCTCCAAAAGTTCTGTCTTGTCTTCATAGCCAACCAATAAATAAGTTGGAGAAGACAATAAAAGTGACCTAATTACTATTTCAAAGCACTAAATGAGACCTTAAGGTATTTATAGGTCTGGTGTCAGCCTTGTCCTCATCTGCCCTCCTTATATCTTGGATTGCCTATTCTCCACACTCACTCTTCCCATGAACACCCTGAGCCAAAGACTCATCCAAGACTTGTTATTTCTATACTTCAATAAACTAGGAGATGCATGAGCACCTCATGGTAAGAACCACCAACACCCTCACGGCAGGCTGAGAGTAAAGTTCAATTTGTACAGTGTTCTTACCAGGCATAAATGAAGCCCTCGGTTCAATTCCTGGGGCAACACACACGCCTAGGACATAAATAGTCAAAAATGGTTTTAAAAAGAGACACTGGCAGCATTCAGCACTTCCAACTATGCTGTGCAAGAGGCCAGCCTGGGATAAGTAGTAAGATCCAGTCTCAAGGCCAGGTGGTGGTGGCACACGCCTTTATTCCCAGCACTCGGGGAGGCACGTGACTTCGAGGCCAGCCTAGTCTACAAGAGCTAGTTCCAGGACAGGCTTCAAAGTTACAGGGAAACCCTGTCTCAAAAAACAAAAAACAAAAAAACCCAAAAAACAATAACAACAACAACAACAAAAAGATCCAGTTTTAAGAAGAAAAACGAAGAAGAGAAAGAGAAAAAGAAGACTTTAACCTCTGTTATGGAGTTCCTTGATAATATCCAAAAAGAATTCATGCCGGTTGGGCTCCACCTCAGTTGGTAGAGTGCTTGCCTAGCTTGCACAGAGCGCGTGTTTAATATTCAGCTCAGCATAAACAAAACAAGGTGGGGAAAACACTGTAACCTCACCACTTTGGAGATGAACGAAGGAAGATGTCTTTCTTTTGGCTACATAAGGTTTAAAGCAAGCTTTGGTTGTTAAACAACACCCTCCTCCTCCATTTTTTTTAACTATGTGAATGGAGAGATGGCTCAGTGGGGAAACTGTCAGCTGAACAAGCAATGGTACCTGAGCCAAGTGAGGTTATGTGTGCACCTGTAACCCCAACACTATCAGGGTGGAAACAGAAGATTGCAAGAACTTGCTAGCTGCCAGCCTAGCTCCAGGTTCAATGAGAAACCTTACTTTAGGGTGGAAATGATAAAGCAGGACATCCAACATCCTCTTCTAGGATCTGTGGGTGCTCACATCCACATATACATGTGTATATATAACACACACACACACACACACACACACACACACGAGGTTCAGCAATCAAGGAAAAAGGAAGTCACCTGAAGTCAATCTCTGGCTTCTATTACACACAAACACATATGTGTAAATACATGCACAACCAAAAATGGGTACACACACCACATACAGACACAAAAGTTCAATGACAGCCCAGCTAGATATGGAGTTTGAGGGCAACTTGGAATACATGAAATTATCTCAAAAACAAACAAAACTATATCATTTTGCATCTTAGTCTAAAAGAACCACAGTATCCCCATAACTATTCAATTTAGTTCATTTGCACCATATTTAAAGGCTCAGTGGCAAATGGGCTGAAGAGTACTAAGGATTACCTAAATCTAAATGTAGGGCTCCTATGAGGAGGCAGTTCCTTTGACGAGCTGCCATGAAAGTCCTACCAAAAGGGGAGGAAAGTAGACAGATCACATTTCCTAGGTTTAAAGAACAAGGGGGTTTCTATTTGTGTTTGAGGCTAAGATTATAAGAGAGATAAAGCAATTAATACTAAAGCATTATTTACACACACGTCTGCAATATATACTATGTCTAATTTCAGAGACATGAGAGCATGGAAGAGACATAGATAGAGGGACTTGTAAGGTAAATATAATTTTCATGTAATAGAAACTCTAGGGCCTGCAAAATGGTTCAGTGGGTTGCCAAGCTGGATGACCCTAGATCCACATTATGGAAAGATAGAACTGACTCCAAGGTTGGCCTCCCACTATATACATGCACCCATATACATACACACACTAGATAAAAAAAAAAAACCACAAAAATACATCAGTCTTTAAATTCCAATAAACCTATGCAATTTTAAATATATCTTATTATGCACATACATACACCTAGACATATAAAAAATATATAAAATATGTTGATACTTTTTAAAAGAGCATACAGGCCAGCCAGATATGGTGGCACAGGCCTTTAATCCCAGCACATGGGAGACAGAGGCAAGTGTCTCTGTAAGTTGTGTCAAAAACAAACAAAAAGAGAACATAAAGTTGGAAGAGGAAAGTAGTGGGAGATAAGGGAGAAAATCAGGAGGGGGGTGCATTTCATCAAAACATGTGCATGTATGAAATTCTCAAACAATAAAACATGTCTGAATGTATGGCTTCTGGACTGGGAATACAGCTTAGTGATAAAGCGCGTGCTTAGCAGCAGCTCCACAGAGCTATGAGCCTACACTGTGAAGAACTGAGGCCTCTGGCAAATGACCAGGGCGAGATTGGAAACAAATCTTCCACTTCAGTTCTGCCTTCAAATGACTGTCTGCCTGGCTAGAGTCTTGAAAGAACCTACTTACTAGCTAAGCAGCCCCCAAATTCTTGACCCTCAGAAACTTTTTAAAATATTAAAAAAATACCATATTCTTAAGTAATTTGCTATACAGCAATAGACAGCATAATTTCAAACTAAACAAGTTTGACAGAAAACTATACTGGATGATAATATGAGTATTTGATGAACTATTAAATAAGAATCATCTGGGCTGATGAGATGCCTCAGTGGGTAAGTGCTTGCCTCCAGTCCTGACAGCCGGAGTTCAATCCTTGGGACCCAAATAGTGGAAAGAGAGAACAGTGCCCCAAAAGTCATCCTGTGACCTCCACATATCACTGCTGTGTGAGCCTTGTGCGCATGAGTGCACACACACACACACACACACACACACATACACACACAAATAAATATAATAAGAATCTTCAAATTAAAAATGGGCAGTGCCTAAGGTTATAACTAAAAGTTAAATAAGAATAAAGAAATGGCTTCATTGGAAGGAATTATCTATCTTTTCCAACACTAATCTAAGCACTCACTGTCATAGTCAAAAAGATTCCATCCAAAACAATAGTCTCCTGCTAATTTTGTTGCCTGTTTTCTAGCTCTACAGACATGGGGTTAATTAAAGATAGGTTTTGAATATAAGGAAGCCACAGATCAGTTATGGGGTAAAGTTGAGGAAGCAAATTTATCCCCAGAGACACAGGCCTGATACTAAGTTGAGATTCACAAGATTCTCCCTGAGTTTTCCTTACCTCTAAATGCTGGATAACTGATGTTCACTGAATTCTGATATTTGTATGAATAAAAATGAAGGGATTTAGCAAATCTTGTTCCTGCACACAGTTGTCAAAAAAAATCTGACCTTTAGAACAGGAAAAAGAGGGGGATTTACAGATTTAAAGAAGAAGCAGTGGCTGTCTGCTGTATAACAAACCTTTGAAAAATTATAAAGCAGTGAAAATCCCCTACAGGTCCCAACAAAATGTGTTCAATTTGCATTCCAGCAAAGCTTTCCATACATACCACTTGGCTCCTGTGTATACTTCCAGGCAAATAAAGCCCAAGGAATAATCCCACTGGGACCCAAGTCTGATCTCTGATATATTACAGCTACGTAGCTTCAGACCTAGCTTCACAAACTGCCTTTTTGGTTCCAAATAACTAAATCAAACTCATCCTGATAAGCTTTGAAAACAGGGAATGTGAGGAGTGGTTTTAATGAGTGTTACAACTCAACCTATTACAGACCACAGCACATTACAGAAAGGGGGGAGTGGTGGTTCTTATGCTTTCCACATCCCCAAATCTCTGAAGACCAAATCCAGGCATGCCTGTCATTCACCACACCTGACTTACTCAAAGCCTGACTTTGATCAAATGGTTAGGATGCATTCAGAACCCAACACCAATATGTGCTGAGGGGTAGAGGGATACTGCAGTGACTACCATCTGCTTGCTTTGAAACTGGCTTGAATGCACTGAACAACAAAAAAGCAACCAATAGTAGCATTAAATACTAAAATATATTCTGATTTACAGTATTGTAAGGAACTACATACCACATTGTAAGGAACTACATAGCAAACGTAGTTTTTTCTAAAGGTTAGAAAAATCTATCACTAAACATGTAAATTGAAAAGAACACAGCTAAGGAAAAAAAGGAAAAACATATTTCTAGAGAAAAGCAAGAAACCAGCAGTTCCAGTGTGCCCTTCCTCCTTTGTTCTGTCCCTTCTCCCTCTTCTCCTTCTCTCTTTTTGGAGATAAGCTCTCACTATGTAGCCCCGACTAGTCTAGAACTTACTATGTAAATCAGGCCTGTTGTGGGCATGTATCACCATATCTGGCTGGAGTTTTAGTATCAGTAGTACTGAGGGCTGAAGACATCACCCAGTAGTCAAGCAGTAAGAGTGCACTAACTATGCGTGCTAGGACCTGGGTTTGACCCCTAGCAACACACACACACACAGCAGTAACAACTAAAATACAGTACCTTAAAAAGAACTAATCATTCTTGCGGAAAAAGAGTTAACTCCCTCTTTAGGTTACTCTGGGGCCAAGACTGTAGTTCAGTGGTTGAGAATTTGTCTAGCATGTGGAAGATGCTGAATTTGATCCTTATCAGTATTGCCAATGAGAGAAAGAGACTAATTTTATAAGCAGGCAGATAGAGTGGCAATCTATAAGCAAACTGAGACTGTTGTTCAGTTAGCAAGAGTTAGCCTATGGTGTGGTCTAGGAATCTAATGGCAGAATAAACCGGAAATGGCATCCCATCGTAAGACACAAACTTTAACTGACACATTTTTTTTTTTCTGGAACTCTCTCTGTAAACCAGGCAGGCCTTGAACTCACAGAGATCCACCTGCCTCTGTCTCCCGAGTGCTGAGATCAAAAGTGCGTGCCACCAGTCCATCAACTTTGTCTTTTCTGTTTTGGAAAGTCAGACTTACAGGCCATCTGCTCGTTTGCTCTAAGCTGGGCTCACTGCACTTGCTGCGAACCGTCATCTTTTGCCGTTGTTTTTAAGTCTAGAGATTGAGCCCAAGGCCTCAAGCATAACAGGCAAGGACTCCATTAATTGAGCTACTCCCTCCAACCCAAAAAACTCATTCCTAATTTTTTTTAGCCCTAAAACTAAACCCTTAAAACACTGGGCCCCAAAGAGAGCCCAATTATTTCAGGAAAGATTAGGAAAACCAGAGCTGGAAGAGCTTTATTATCACAGCCCAATTGAGTCTCGAAAGCTTGGGAAGTGATAATATTTTTTAAAACAGGGCTGGGGCCATAACATAGAATAACATAACTTGGGGGTAGAGAGTACTTGTCTATTGTACCTAAAGAAAACAGCAAGTACTGGTGAGAATGTAGAGCAACTGAACCCTTCTGCACTTATGAGAATATAAAATGATGGCTCTAAAGCCAAGGAGAACCATTTGGCAGTTCATCACAAAGTTAAATAGAAATGCCATATGACCCAGCAATTCCATTCCTAAATATTCACCCAAAGCACTGAAAACAGGGACTGAACTACATGCGCACACACATGGTCTTTGCAGCACTATTCATAATAGTAAAAAAAGAAGAAATTAATGAACACATCCTTAACTTTTCTGGATCCCGAGGGATTTTGTTGTTGCTGTTTGGTTAGTTGGTTGGTTTTTCAAGACTGGGTTTCTCTGTGTTCTCAGAGCCCAGACTGGCATTGAACTTGGTATTATAGCAAAGGATGACTTTGAACTTCTGATCCTCCTACCTTTACCTCCTAAGTGTTAGGATTACAGGGTGTGCCATTGCTAACAGTTTTCCAGTGTGGTGCTGGTAATGGAAGCCAGGGTTCCACACATGCTAGGCAAGCATTCTACCAACTAAGCTATGCCCCCAGCCAAGGAATTTTTAAATGCAAAAATGATTTATAATTCATGAAGTTCTATTCAATTATAAAAAAATAACCTCTAGAAGATTTAGTTTTATACAGTGGGTAGGCAGTCATCTTAGTGCCTCAGATAACAAAGAGCTTGAAGAGTTAAGTTCTGTGGCAGAGCCCAGCTCCCAGAAACATCCCAGCTGTTTCCTGCCAGCTGGTGCTTCATGTCTGACTTTCAATAGAGTTGATTTTCTTTGTATGATTATTTTTGCCTCTCAACCTGTTGGTTTGAGGAAAGAATGGTTACCTTTTAAAAGAGACTTTAAGCAGGTAGGGGATTTAAGACTGCAAAAGATAAAATTTAAGTCATGGCTATTTATTGGGTCTATTGCTGAACTTGTTGAAATATATCTGATTTTTATACTCAACTTCAAATGTAGGACGAGACAGACAACCAGAGATAGAATTTAGCAAGTGTACCTAACCCCTGCCAACTCCTCTTCTGTCCTCAGGGGGAAAGAAGAAGAAAGCAAAAGTCCCAGAAGTACAGGAAATTGTTTCTCAGAGGAAAGACAACACTTCCTTTCCCAGAACAATCCATCTCCCACACTGACATCCTGCTCCTGCTATATTTACCCAGCCCAAATCTGCCCATGTTAGACTTCCAGCTGCACTCCTGCCACATGGTCCTGTCACTCAGCTTGGAGCTCTCAAAGGGGAATCTGTCCAGAGGGCAGAGCCTAGAAATCACTACACACTAATCCATGCTTCCTCTATTGCTAGCCTTCAGAGTAAAGTGAGACAAAATACAGGCAGTACTACTCCCTGTTTATTTTGGAAGTGACTGGGGAGACAAGAGGAACTTCATTTTATGTAGTTGCTAATTTTGACTGCTCTCATAGTAGCTAGTGAGGGAGCATGAACAATGAAGGAATTGAAAAGGGAAGTTAAAAATAACGTTGCTCGTGCTAGCCAACCAAGATACATCACTCCATATTTTCTTCCACCTTAACCCACTAGGATCAGTTGTCAAGTCACCTTATTATAGGCAGAATGCCTCAGTTCTGAGTAGACAGATCCAATGAATAAAGCATGGGAGTGTTTCATTCACCCCACTTCATCCTATTTTATAGCACATTCACTGAAAGGGGAAGCCCAAACTAGACCTTTTTTTTTGTTTGTTTGGTTTTTGGGGTTTTTTTGTTTTGGTTTGTTTTGGTTTTTTGGTTTTTTTGAGACAGGTTTTCTCTGTAGCTTTGGAGCCTGTCCTGGAACTAGCTCTTGTAAACCAGGCTGGCCTTGAACTCACAAAGATCTACCTGCCTCTGCCTCCTAGTGCTGGGATTAAAGGCATGCGCCAACACCATGTAGCTCTGTTTTTAAATGGACAATTTAACAAAACATGACCAATACTTGATAAGGTTTACAAAAGTTATGGTCATATGACTTGATAGCAAAATACTCAAAGCAATACTTTCTCATTTCTAAGTAGGCATAGGTAAGCATATTAATGAGATCCTTAAAAGCAATATAAGAAGGTAAAGGGAAAATGAAGACCAACAGGAGGGAAAGGTGACAGAAAGAGAATAGGATATGATTTTCTAATCTCTTTAATCATCTCTCTTCATGTTCAAGAGACAGGGGTACTTCCAAACCTTATGGATTTTTATTTTTTTTTATTCTTTATTTTATTTTTTTATTTTTTGGGTTTTTTTTTTTTTTTTTGGGGACAGGGTTT
>NC_022015.1:73822420-73823980 GCF_000317375.1 Microtus ochrogaster | reverse complement strand
AGTGCTGGGATTAAAGGCGTGCGCCACCACCGCCCGGCCCCTTATGGATTTTTAAAAGGTTATGTAGAGTTTCTCAATGAACAACTGAACATTTTAAATGTGCTGAAATTAAAAGATTAAAAGTAGAAATAGGAGGATGGATTTATAGTCAGTCCTACTTATGAAAACAGGGAGGCCTGAGGGCCTCAGTAGTGCACACTTGTACGCCGTCAACCTGGGCAAGACTGCCATGTTTAGTTCACTATCACAAAAACAAGTTAACAAATAGAAAAAGAAGGAAGTCAGATGGCTGGTGTTATTCTAACTTCAAAAACAAACATTTGTGGTTTTGGTTGAGTGGAGGAAAAAATGGTTTGAGTGATGGATGCTAGCATACATAGTCCTAGGAAATTATCAAGTTTCCCATCAAGCCTCATTGAGCAAATCTTTATTTTCCATTTATCTACTTTTCCATGTAAGGGTGTTTCCCCTACATGTATGTGCACCATGTGTGTGAAGTGCTTGTAGAGACCAAAATAGAGTGTCTGATCCCCTATGACTGAAGTTACAGTGGTTGTGAGGAGATCAAACCTGTGTCCTCTGGAAGAGCAGACAGTGCTCTTAACCATTTGAGCCATTTCTCCAGCCCCAAGACAAAGCTTATTTGAAACCTCAAAACTACACTTGTTTTATTTTCCAAGACAAAGTCTCATATAGTCAGGCTAGTCTCAAACTTGTTATGTAGCTGGGGCAGCCTTGATCTGATCCATTTCCCAAGTGATAGAATTCCAGACATGATGTGGGACAAATGTCTATATTCTGCCAATTATATTTTAAGTAAACGCTGATTGGCCAGTAGCCAGGAAGGAAGTATAGGTGAGACAACCAGACAGGAAGTAGAGGTGGGTCAAAGAGAACAGGAGAATTCTGGGAAAAAGGAAGCCCATTCCTCTGCAGTCCTGGCTCAGCCACAGAAGAAGCAAGATGTGATCGCCTTGCTGAAAAAGGTACTGAGCCATGTGGCTAACATAGACCAGAATAATGGGCTAATATAAGTTATAAGAGTTAATAAAATAAGCAAATAATAAAAAGAGTTAATAAGAAGCCTGAGCTAATGGGCCAATCAGTTTATAACTAATGTAGACCTCTGTGTGATTTTTTTGGGACTTAATGACTGCAAGAACTGGTCAGAACAGGAACCAGGCAGGACAGAAATCCTGACAACACAGACATGTGCCATCATGTCCAGCTTCAAAACTTGCAATCACTAAATTTTTTTAAAGTTTCTTACTAAGCTTTTGGGACTAAACTATTTAATGTAGCACTTTATATTTTGCAGTTATATTTCCCACAGAATGAAAGTCACCAGTTTGGTAAAGTGCTTCACTGGCAAATAGCTTTTGTAAAACCAAAACACCTACCAAAAAAAGAGAGGAAAATGTCCCAGCTCCCCAATCATTCAGTCATTATTTAAGGGTTATCAGTAAGAACGGACAACATAACAGTGCATGGTATTGTGTAGCTCTTGGCCCATCATTCATTTTCAACATTAGTTCACAGAGAACTGCATTTCTTTCTTTT
>NC_022015.1:73801498-73822320 GCF_000317375.1 Microtus ochrogaster | reverse complement strand
GCCTGTCCTGGAACTAGCTCTTGTAGACCAGGCTGGTCTCGAACTCACAGAGATCCACCTGCCTCTGCCTCCCAAGTGCTGGGATTAAAAGCGTGCGCCACCACCGCCCGGCCCAGAGAACCGCATTTCTAAGACTCTGGCCAGTTACATATTAAAAGCCATAAAGTACAAAGACAGGCTTCACCCAGGAGCATCACGGCTTCTGAGCTGACATATATCAGTTCAGCACAGTCCATCAGAAGCTCTTTCCCGGGAACCAGCTTCAGTGCATTGTGGTCAATGTGAATAGTTGTTTTAACAGACAGTCTGAGCAATAGTGTAACACTGAAACCTATTTTCATCAGCTCTTCTATTTATTTTCTCTAGTGAATTCTCACTTTTATGATTTGAATTCTTCTTATCTTTACTGTAACTCCTTTTAATGCTGTCTTACTTGTAAAAATGTTTTGTTTGGTTCTGCTCAGTGTTTCAAAGAGCTGTAAAACCTTGGTGGGTTGACCCATGACTCTTCATGCCACTCAGTCACTAAATTCTTTTTCTACCAAAAGAACAGCATCACAGCTGGGCACACTGGTGTACTACTATAATCCCAGCATTTGGAAGACTAAAGCAGGAGGATTGTGAATTCACAACCAGCCTGAACAGCATAGTTAGTATCCATCTCCAAAAAGAAAAGACAAAATAGAAAGGGGCTAAGGGCATAGCTTAGTTGGTAAAGTGATTGCTTAGCATGCACAAAGTCCTGGGTTCAATCTTTGAAATACATAAATCAGACATGGGGTCCATGCCTGCAACCCCAGCTCTTGGAAGGCAGAGACAGAAGGATCAAAAATTCAAGGCCATTCTCAGCTATACAGTGAATTTGAGGCTAGTCTGGATTATATGAGACCCTATCCCTTGTACACCCCAAAAAGAAAAGACAAACTACTTAAAATTCACTCTGTAAATGACTTATTAGTTCCAAGTAGCAAGTAATACTTTTACAATAAAGAATCCATGTAACCCACTTAATCAAGGTATTAAAACTAGTATCACTTTTAAATGGTAACTATAAAAATGACAACCTAAAAGAGTCAATGTATTAGCAGTAACATGCAGAGTCATGTCAAATACTCATAATCTGAATCTAAATATGAGGAAACATTAAAAAATGAGAAATATCCAAAGGGAGGAAATGAGAGAGGAACAAATAGATGGATGATAGATGTATGAACTATAAAAAATGTCAATGTCATAGCTGTGTGTTGTGGCACAGCTATTTAATCCCAACAATCAGGAAGCAGAGGCAAGAGGGTCTCTTATGAGTTTAAGGCTATCCTGTCCACTGTTAAAGGTGCCATCTGTGGTGGTCCTAGATGGTATAAGAAATACACTGGCTAAGCAGACTAGTAAGATGCATTCCCCATGGCTTCTGTTTCAGTTCCTACCTTTGTGTTCCTGCCTTAAGTTTCTGCCCTGACTTTCCTCAGTGATGAAATATGACCTGACAGCTGCAAGATGAAATAAACTCTTTTCACCTCAAGTTGCTTTTGATCCGTGTTTCATCATAGCAATAGAAAAGTAACTAACACATAAATTGGTACCAGGAGTGGGGCTGTGATAGAACTGAGCATGTTGTTTTGGAGGAGTTTAGAATTTGGAGCTAGAAAAGCTACTGGATGTTCAGAGTCTTATGAAATGCTGGGGAAAATAAGGTAACACTGAGATGGACAACAGGTGTACAAGCCCCGTCTATAATTTAGAAAAAAGGAGGGAGGGTCTCTAGACTTTAAGGTCTGCAGACAATGGAGGCCTGCCTGGCTTGTGAAATTTCAATGGAAAGTTTGAGAGATCTTGAAGACTCTACTTGGGAAACTGATATTTTTAATTAAGAATCTGTTGTTCTGGGGCTGGAGAGATGGCTCAGTGGTTAAGGGGACCGCCTGCTCTTCCAAAGGTCCTGAGTTCAATTCCCAGCAACCACATGGTAGCTCACAACCATCTGTAATGAGATCTGGTGCCTCTTCTGGCCTGCAGGTAGAGTACTGAGAATACTGTATAATAAATAAATAAATAAATAAATAAATAAATAAATAAATCTCAAACAAACAAACAAACAAACAAAAATTTCCTAGAGGCAAATCTGTAGGGCCTTTTCTTGATTAATACTGATATGAGAGGGCCCAGCCCACTGTAGGCAATGCTACCCCTGGGCATGTTGTCCTGAATAAGCCACCAGGAACAAGCTAGTAAAGAGCATTTCTTCATGGCCTCTGCTTCAGTTCCTGCCTCCAGGTTCCTACTCCAATTCTCTCAATGATGAAGTGCAACCTGAGAGTTGACAGATGAAATAAACCCTTTCCTCTCTAATTTGCTTTTGGACATGCTGCTGTATCACAGCAACAGAAACCTTAAGTAGGGTTAAATGTTAACGGTAAATTATTGAATTAATGTTAAATTTCTTTTTTTTTTTTTTTGGTTTTTCGAGACAGGGTTTCTCTGTGGTTTTGGAGCCTGTCCTGGAACTAACTCTCTAGACCAGGCTGGTCTCGAACTCACAGAGATCCGCCTGCCTCTGCCTCCCAAGTGCTGGGATTAAAGGCGTATGCCACCACCGCCTGGCTCAATGTTCAATTTCTTGAACTTGGTAACTGTACTTAGATTAAGTGAAATTATCATTGTTCTTAGAAAACATATTATTAAGGTATATATGATTTATTTCTCAAGCAATTTAGAAAAATAACTATATACACATTTGTAGTGAGAAAAAAACAATAAAATCAACTAGTAAAAGGGCATATAGGAGACCTCAGTTTTAATTACACAACTTTTTGCACATTTGAAATTACTGGCTAGACATGGTGGCACACCTGTCATCCAAAAATGAGAAGAATGAGACAGGAGGACAGCTTTGAGTTTGAGGCCAACCTGAGCTATAAAGTAAATTTCAGGCCAGCACGGGCTAGCTACAAAGCAAAACCCTGTCTCAGTAAATGAAAGAAAAATATTTCCAAACCAGATTCCAAAAACTACATATTACTATCGGATGGTCTGATAAAAATGTCCTAAGATCAATTAGGCAAATGGGGAAGAAACAACTGCTGGTGTGGAAACAAGCCGACTTTCTCGTTACCGTTGGTTTTTGGAGAAAAACTATGCTGACAAACATTTCCTTTATCTTCCTTCAGTCCACACATACAATTAATCCTGTTTTATGTTATTACCTGAGCCTGCAATATAGAACCCTGGGAGCTCCCATTCCCTTTAGACATAATTCCACCAAAGCAGGCACTACTCACTTTCTGTCTCCTGGAACCTAGAGAACAAAATGAGTCTTTTAAAACTCTGAAATAAGACTGATTAAGATTTTAGTCTTCTGCCCAACTGGGAGGATTAGTGAGCCTTATTTGGATTCTGACAACAGAAGTCCATTTACACACACACACACACACACACACACACACCACACACACACCACACACACACACACACACACACACACACACACACACAAATTTTTCCCTACAATTTTCTGTCCAGATGAGCTCAACCAAGGACTAATCAGACCTCAAACACCCACTGTCCTAAAGCAGCTAACAAAGCTACCATACAATTACTTATCCCTGTGGTCACTGCTGGGCAGTCAGGGCTGAGAAGGGAGGGAGGCTAGGATGGAACAGCACCATGGCATCCCATGACCACTGCTGTTCAGAAAACACCACTGTTCTCCTGACCATCCTAGGACTTCTTTCTAGAAATCAGAGTTTACAATTTCCTGAGGTCCCATGTGGAAGGTGAACAGACTTCAAAACAGTATCCAGTTGACTACAGATCCCAGAGCTTCTCAAGCCACCAGCTCACCAGATCATAAGCTTTATGAGAACAGAAAGTTTGCCAGTCCCCTTGAAAAGCAGGCCCCTACTAGCCAGTTCAGTTTATGACACACAGTCCATACTAAGAAATATTTACTGACCAGACAGACACACATACACAAACTTCTGCTGAGAGTTCCACGTCTGTAGTTTATAACACAAATGATTCTTCCCTTGACCCACTAGAAGACTAAAAAGACAGCATGTCAAATGCAGTATGTTTAACTTCTACTTTACCATTTATAAAGTGCAAAGTACCAAATGACTCAATCATAATTACATCCACAACCCTTATTTCCTCAAGGAAGAGCATTTATTTTCATGTTTTCTAGAACTGTAATGATTGAAATGGGCTCAAATTAATCCCCGCCTGACAAAAATTGAGTAATCTAGAAACTACCATCTATATAGAACTATTTTACTGGAAGTAAATTCATAGAGATGTAATTCAGACTTAATACCCTCCCGGTTCCCAAACTTTAAGGGGCTCTTGTAGTGGATTTTAATTGTATTTTAATAAATAAAGACTGCCTGAAAATCTGACAGTAAAACAGTCCCAGCAGTTAGCCTTACTGACCAGATTATGGTAACACACACCTTTAATTTCAGTAGCCATAATGACACACATCTTTAATCCCAGTAGCCACACTAGTTGCCACAGAAACTGGGCAGTGCATGCCTTTAATGATGGTGGTGCACACCTTTAATCCCAGCCCTAGAGAGGAATATAAAATGGGAGGAAACAGCTCTCAACAGACAGTCTCATTCTGATATTCCTGTAAGCAGGATCGCTATTTCAGACTAAGATTGAGGTAAGAGCCAGTGACTGGCTGTTTTGCTTTTCAGATCTTCAAGTTGAACCCCAATTTCTGACCCTGAGTTTTTTAAATTGTGCTTCAGGCTCTGGTACCTCACAAAAATAGGAAGAAAACAAGAGCGTCTCGGAGTGCAGTTCAGTGGTAAGCACTTGTCCAGCATGCCTAAGGCCCTGGGTTCTATCCCCCACGGGAAGAAAAGAAGGAAGTAAATAAATAGTGGGAAGGGCATCCTGGCAACACTCTCTTGGACTCCTTGCCCCAGAAATAACACTGTAAATCTAAAACAGTGCTGGAACAGGGTGAATCAAATCAAACTCTACCAGGCTTCCAAACTTCTTTTATTATCAAGAGAAAAACAGCTTATACTATAACCCAGGTTTCTTTTTTTGTGCACATTTGTGTATGTACATTGGGAAGGGACATGTGTGGAGGTCAGAAGGTGACACTGGGTACCTTCCTTGATTTCTTCTTCTTTTTGAGACAAGGTCTCTCCTGAACCTGAAGCTCACCCATTGGCTTAACTATCTGGCCATCACATGCCAAGAATCCTGTCTCCACCTCCCCAGAGCTGGGATTTCAGAGCCATGCCACTGTGCCTGACGTAGGTCCTGGGGATCCCTGTACAGATCCGCAAACTTGGATGGCAAGCACTTTAGAAAATGAGTATCTCCTTATTCCATATCACATGCTTTCAATAAAACAAAATAATATTGCCCTTAATAACACGTGGCATATCAACAGCTTCTACTTTATCTCCCTATCAATGATACTTTATCAGAAAGCAGGACGTGCTCAAAGGAGTCACATCAAAAGAAAAAAGTAACCAGTGTGAAAATGGTTTCATTGGTCAAACAATTTAAACACTAGTAATGACTGATTAATTGTAAACTTTAAGTAAATATTTGTAAGTCAAATAAGCAAAAACCAAATTTGACATCAATAATGGGCATTAATATGCACTTTCCGCTCTGAATACTTATTTAAACCAAGGAATTAAGTGTTTACCATGCTTTTCTAGGATAAATTGGTTTATTCGTCAGTAAGGAGGGCAGTTGTTCACAGATAATGTCAACTAGGAAATGCAAAAAGAATGATAGAATTTAAAAATCATAATTCTCTATGACACAGAGTGAATGTTAGAGAAAGGGATGGTTATATCATCACTTTGTGGATTACTTAACTACAAAGAGAAAATTAACAATCTTAAAATGAAGAGATTATAGCAGGAACACTGGAAGCAAATAATGGCAGAACAAGCCCACACAATGGTACATACCATAGCCCAGCATTTGGGAGGGAGAGGCAGGATTAGGGACTTAAGGTCATTCTCAATTACATAGCAAGGTGAAAGCTAGCCCGAACTACATGAATCCCGTTTCAAACAAACACAACAGCAAAACAGATAACCTTCCATAGCGTGTCTCCTGTGGCAATATAATATGAAACATATATGCATCTGATGAGAATATTCGTGCCAGTCAGGCAATCTAACACTCAAGGGGCAGGAGTTCAGTGAGATCCTGACCTGCCTAAGCTACAGAGAGGCCCTGTCTCAAAAAGACAAGTTAAAAAGGAAATACTCTTGCCAAAAATGTTTAACCTGAATTAAGCCTTTAGCCTTAACTTCTAGTATATAGGAAATACTAGGAAAGGAGAGCAAGTTAAATGACACAGGGAAACTTAGAATGGAAGATAGTCCACAGATAAACGGCTGGCTTTCTACAAAAACACAATGTCAGGAGCTGAAGAAATAGATGGTCCAGTGGTTAAAGGCACTTGTTGCTCTCACAGACGACCTGGGTTCAGGTCCCAGAACCCTCATGGCAGCTCACAACCACCTGTAACTCCAATTCTAGGGGATCCAATGTCCTCATCTGCCCTCTGTGCGCATCAGACACACGTGGTACGCAGATATCACCGATATGCATAAAATAAATCATTTTTTCAATTTTGAAAAAATATAAAAAAATAAAAACAGAGGGGACCCACATGGCACCCGCACCTGTGCAAGTACACACAACCACACTAAGTGAGAAGGTGAGCTGGTAAGACGAACCAGTAAACATGAAGAGCTGCAAAGACTAACAGCCTGAGTTTGGTCCCGGGAACCCAGGGCCAGGCGAGAAGAAAACTGACTCCAGAAAGCTGTCTTCTGACATCCACATCCACACAAAATATAACAAAAATAATCAATTAATTAAAATTGGGGAAGAGATAAGATGCCACACATCCAACTAATATGACATCATAATTCCCTATTGAGAAGCAATCTGAAAATATTACTCTAGCTCTCAGTCATGATACCATCTCAGTTCCTGTTTTGTTAAGTCAATTTGATGTCAGTTTTCTTTTTCTTTTTCCTTTTCAAGATTTGTGTGTGTGTGTGTGTTTTAGTTGTGGTGTCACAGGCCTTGGAAGGCAGAAGCAAGCAGATCTCTGTGAGTTCAAGGTTAGCCTGGTCTACAGAGCAAGTTCCATGTAAGCCCGGGCTACACAGAGAAACCCTGTCTCAAAGAGAAAAAAAAAATACTTATTTTTATTTTTTATATGTATGTATATTTTGTATGCATGTATATATATATATACACACACACACATACACACACACACCGCGTGCATGCCTGATGCGATCGATTCCCTGGAACTGTACTTACAGACAATTGTGAACTGCCATGTGGGTGTTAGGAAATGAATTCTAGAGTTCTCCTAACCACTGAGCCATTTCTCCGCCCCAGGTGCCTGTTATGAAATAGTTGTACACTGTGTGAAGATCTATTACTGTGACTGACTTAATAAAGAGCTGATAGGTCAAGCTAGGCAGGGTGCATAGGTAGGATTTCCAGAAAGAGAAAGGAAGAGGAGGGGGAAATTGAGGGGTGGGAGATGCCAAGAGACACAGAGAGAAAACAAGAGGTACAAGATGGAAGAGACATACTGCCAAGTGATAAAATACAGATTAATATAAATGGGTTAATTTATTTTAGTTACAATTTAGCAATATATATATATTTAGTTAAAAATATTTAGTTAATTTATACTATAAGAGTTAGTCAGGAACAATTCTAAGCTATAGGTCAAGCTTTCGTAACTAATAAGAAGTCTTGCCAGGTGGTAGTGGTGCACACCTTTAATCCCAGAGGTAAGTGGATCTCTATGAGTTCAAGGCCAGCCTGCTCTACAGAGTGAGTTCCAGATCAGGCTCCAAAGCTACACAGAGAAACCGTGTCTCAAAACAAACAAAAAAAAGAAGTCTCCATGTCTTTATTTGGGAGCTTTCTGTTGGGACAGAAAAAGAGTCAAGATAGAAAAAGACTCATTATAGATGACAATTTTCTTAAATGTATTGTTTACTTAAAGAAAACGAAACTTCATGTGAAATAAGGTTTTTTTTTTCCAGGTTTTTTTTTCTGACAATTAATTGTCTTACTTAAAAACAAAAATAACTAATAGAAAAACCCTTACCAATATCAGGGAATTTTATTTGCTCATATTTTTAAGGACTTTTCCCAACCCAAGGGCAATCGTAGGTAACACTGAAGTTCTTTTGACCCTTTACCTCTCTGATCAATGTCCCCGTCCACTCTTACCCTCCAGTTCTTAAGCTGCTTTCTGGGATATGGGATGAGGAAGCAGCTGCATGGGTGACTACAGAGATCACTTCCTCCTACAGTACATCTGGTCCTGCCCTTCTACCAAATCAAATGCCGATTTATTGCCCTCTGATGGATATAGTCTATCAGGCTACTTCCAAATACCCATAGTTCATACTAGGCCAGAAACTTGAGGCAATAATGTGAATTCCACAAACTGACAAGTAATTGCTCAATAAGCGTGGAACAAGGAAAGGCCAGTTGTATTCTGTGCACATGTGGCAGCCCTTCATAACTTAGCCTACAGTGGTAGCAGTGTTAACAGAAGACTGGCGTTCCAGCCAGCAGGCGTCCAGGAGTCCTTGTCCATCTAAGTCTGAAAGGTTATACAACAAACAAAATGGGTAATAGCTGTGTTGACTTCCTGAGGCAAAACTGAGAACATAAAGTAGTCATAGCTCCCTACCTACCATAATCTTCTAAGGTGATCTGAGCTGAAGAGTTCTAATTTATATTTCGTTATATATCTAACTCTCTTCTAATGGCTATCAGGATAAAATAAAGGATTTGTTCTTTCCATAAACATACCCTATACTATTTCAGAAACTGGGGTGGTCAATTAAGGACCTACGAACATGAGGCAGGTAGAGATGGGGAGGGCTAAAACAAACTCTTCACTATCTTTCCTCCTTAAAACTACATACTGATTGGATTTCAAACATTTGGCTTTCTCTGAAATCCTTTTGGCATTTGCCCTGAGTTTGAGTGGGTGTGGAAGAAGAGGAATCTGCCTGCCTCCTTGTTAAAAACAAAAGAGCAGCTGGCTTTCCCTCTCTTTTTACTCAACTGATTGCTGACACAGCAAGTTGGGCATATACCCAGGGAGACATATTAGGTCTCAAGAAATAGATGTGCTAAAGAGAACAAAGGCAATGAAAGCAACCCCCATGATTCTGACACCTAACAGAGAGCATCCTGCTACAGTGCCTACAAACTATGCTACAAAGTACTCAGGTACCTTTGCCTCTGTTTCTGAGAACTAAGATATTAACAGTGCATTATTATTGCTGTTACTGTTACTGCTACTACTGCTACTACTACTTACAAGCCTCTTTATTATAGAAAACATGCATTCCTACCAGCCAGACTTGATTCTGACTGCTATGTCTATGTCCAGGTATTATGGAAAGTAAAGGCAGAGCTGTACCCACAAGAAGAAGCAAGACTATACAGAGCTCTCTTCTCTCCCCTCCTCTTCTCTCTCTGAGACAGGGTCTCATTATGAATCCATCCTTTCCTAGAATTCACTGTATAAACCAGGCTGGCCTCAAACTCATGATCCACCTGCTTCAGCCTCCCATGTTATAACAGACATGCACCACCATATTCAACTATCTAGTCTCAAGATACTTATTCTCTTATACTCGCCCTCTCATGTGTGTGCATGTTCAAGTATATATGAGTTTCTGGTGTGGTACACAGGCACATGGAGGCCAAAAGTCACTATCGAGTGTCATCTATTGTTTTCCACCTTTTATCCCGCCCCCCCCCACCAAGACAGGGTTTTACTGTATTCTGTAGCCTTGACTGTCTGGATCTCACTCTGTAGACCAAGTGGACCTTGAACTCAAAGAGATCTGTCTGCCTCTGCCTTCCAAGTGCTCGGATTAAATGTGTGCGCTACCACTGCCTGGCTATCTCTACCTTATTTTTGAGGCAGGGTCTCATATCCTTTTTTAACAAGGTTTCATTTTGTTATCCAATCATGCTTTGAACTGCTAGGCTTCAACAATGTTGCCTCTACCTCCCAAACAGATGGAACTGCAAGCATTGTGCCCAGCTATCAAGCCATATTCTAACATTTCATGTTTTGTGTGTCTATGTGTATACATAAACATATATGGTCTTATGTTCTGTTATAAACCAAGAAAGTAAAAAAGGGGTATAGTAAGTGCACACATTTACCCGACTTTGACCCTTCCAATATTCAGCCTTTTATATAAATTTGTCTGCCAACCTTGGTTCTTAAATTTCTTCTAAAGAAAAACAAAGTAGTTTTCTGTTATACCTTGGACAATTCAAAAGTTCAGTTCTAGCCAGACATGCCTTTAATCTTAGCACTCAGAAGACAAAAGTAAACAGACATCTTTAAGTTCCAAGCAAGCCTGGTTTACATAGTGAATTCCATCAACCAGGGCTAATAGTGAGACTCTACCTCAAAACAAAACAAAAGTTCACTTCAGTTCCAAGCGAAACAAAGGCAATAACTAGTGTACCACTATATGCTGGCTAATGCTGTATTACTCATTCTGCTAGTCCCCAAACTATAGACTCCTAAAGAAACAAAATGAGTATATACATTCAATCAATATAGGAAATATATTTAGCAACTTTTCATATAATGCATTCAATCTTTTTCTTAAATAAAAAATCTTTTATTTACTCCTAAAATCTCTCTCCTATACCTCTCTCCTCTTCTAAATGAAACCTGAGGTATAAGCTTTTTTGAACTGTTTTTCTCTACCTAGGCAGCTATTTCTAAGATGCCTAGGCCAGACAGGTGTTAAGTCATAGTTCTTCTCCAGTTGGCTTCCAGACTCTGTTTAAATGTTCTCTGAAACCTCTGGAGGGTAGATGTACTCAAACCTCCTAGCTCAGATTCTGAATTCAAAAAGCTTGAGACAGACTGTACCCTACAGGTGTGTTTGTCCAAGATAAACTATATTTAAATAAACTTCTAACACATTCACTTTCTCCAGGCACCTGCTTCTCCCTCTTAGATTCAAGTATGTTAGTTCCTGATATCCCAGTTAGTTCAGTAAAGAAATATTCTATCCACTGATGTCTTTGGAAACATCTAAGTTTTGGGCATAACAGCTTTACATGAGAAAGCCGAATTGAAAAACATTTTTTTTCATTCTCCTTGATTTGTTTGTTATCAAAGAAACAAGAAAAGAAGGCAGCAAGATGGCCATGGCAACACAAACTTGTGATCCCAGCAATGGGAAGACCACCCTGGGCTAAACAGTAATAGCACGTCAAAAGAGAGGAAGGGGAGGAGAGAAAGGTAACAGCAAACTATTCTCATTCCCTGTTGTCTTTTTCATACCTGGCAAGGATCATACAGGATAGAATAGACACCAGTAGCTTCACAGTGGTCAGAGCCATTGGTCTTGTAACACCAGCAGCTACAAAACACATTTGGTTCTCCCCATACACTCTATACTCTCTCTCTCTCAATTATTATAGATTCAATGTCTAAGTGACTAAGAAAAATGCTTGGCACATAGCAGATATTCAGAAAATATTGTCAAGTAGCAACCCAATAACTCAGGAAAATAAAGAATCCAAATCTCAGAGAATGAATAAGAAAAGGTTCAGAAAAACTACAAGAATTCCATGGTATTTATACTGGCCTCCCTAGTCTGATAATCTGATAAAACAACAAAAAAGTCCTAAAAAGGCCTGGAACTAACTCCAAAAACATACACTGTCTCTCTGTGTCTCTCTCTCTTTCTCACATTCACTTTCACTCTCTCTCTGTCTCTCTCCGTCTCTCTCTCTCTCTCTCTCTCTCTCTCTCACACACACACACACACACACACACACACACACACACACACACTCACACGGGTTGGAGCCGTATGAGAATGCACACACACAAAACTAATAAAAGGTCTTCCTCAAGCCTGGCCCTGAAGGCTTAAATGCCATTAAGAGATAGTCCCAAATGGATATGGTGGCAAACACCTAGAATCCCATCTCTTGGGAGGTGGAGGTAAGAGAATTCTAATTTTGAAGCCAGTCTGAGCTATATGATAAGACTTTGTCAAAATAAACAAATAAATAAATAAATAAAAACAAGGCTGGGATTGGGATGTAGCTTTATGGTAGAGTACTTACCTAACATGTACAAGGTCATGGATACAATCCCCAGTACCAAAAAAATCCTTCAAAGCCGGGCGGTGGTGGCGCACGCCTTTAATCCTAGCACTCAGGAGGCAGAGGCAGGCAGATCTCTGTGAGTTCGAGACCAGCCTTGTCTACAGAGCTAGTTCCAGGACAGGCTCCAAAGCCACAGAGAAACCCTGTCTCGAAAAACAAAAAAAAAAAAAACAAAAAAAATCCTTCAAGAAATTTTTGTTGTGATATTTTTAAATATTTCTTTCTGTTCTAAATCCAAGATTTTTCTAGCAAAGAATCCTTTTGTACAAATATGTGTGCACACACATGAACACATAGACATATATGGGGGATGAGCTTGAAGACCAAGGAAAAGGGCAGTCTAAATCTGGATTAAAAAATAAGCACAGCCAAACACCACAAATCACAACTGAATACAACTCATTTCAGGAATGTATATAACTATACTAGATAAGGGTACTAAGACTTGCAAAGACTTCTCTAATCTGGTAAAAAATTAACCAAAAAAATTGACCATGTCTCATTCTTCTCAATTGTCCATCTCTTTTCACACCTAAAACCAAGAGCAATATCAGGAAGATATTCGGCCTTCCTTCTTATGCTCCCATTCCAGAGCACACGTCACCACAGGGTCTAGCTGTGAGGTTGAACATAACTCTAGCATTTTGCTAGAGCCCCATAAGATTACTAGAAGGGTGAAAGGAAATGTATCATTGGAATCTAAAACTGTGGCAGGGTTTGACAGATACAAAGGCTACTTAGGGACAAAAGGGCCACTGCCCACTCCCACAGTGGCCCTTTGCCATAAGCCCAGGATACCCCAGCCCTGCAGGCAGCACAGAGTTAACTACCCACCCGTTCTGAGAAGCACAAAGGTACATCACTGCAACATGTCTAACATTTACATTGCCTCTCTCTGCTCATTAAACAGGTTTTGGTTAAATAATGAACAAACTGTATTACAGACTCCGATGAGAATTCCAAAATTATAAATCAACTGGGAAAGCCCAAAGGAGCAGACAGACAGGGAGGGGGGAGAAGGATAATATTGACTAATATAAAGGGCGCAGCTTGACAGTGGATATTCCTGCCACACCTGATCAAACACACTCTGTGGGGGGAGGGGAAAGAGAGCAAGAGAGGGGAGATGGGACAAGACAGCCTGAAATTTGCATCCGGAAAAGATTAAAAGGGATTCTTTGGGGATAGAGAAAATACATAATATATATTACTATAAATGCAAAACTGTACTAAAGCTAACTCAAATGTCAAAGATTACAGCTTGAATAAATTTAAATATAAAAGCCATGTGCTTCCTTGAGTTAATGAGAGAGACGTAAAAGGACAAAGTGGCCAAGAGGCTGCCTTATGCTGCCTTTGCTGGGCAATGGGTCCAAAGCTCAGCCATGACTACATCCAAAGGCTTCCCTCCAGAGTTCTAAGCCCTAAGAAATGTGAATTCATCAGTTTTGTAACTTACATTTGATTTTTTTTAATGACAGATAAAGCTAGGTACAGTGGTGCACACCTATAGTCCCAGCTACTCAGGAGGTTGGCAGATACATCATTTGAGTCCAGAAACTCAAAGCAAGCCTGGACAGTACAATAAAACCCTGATTACATTTTAAAAAAACACACACACACACTTTGAGCTACAATTCACATGCCATAAAATTTATCCTTGTAAAGTATACAGCTCAGTGGTTTTTAATAGACTTTCAACATTGTACAAGCATAAAACACTTTCTTCACTCCCGAAGAAACTCCTCACAGAAATCACACTTCTGCATTAACTCCTTCAGAAGACCCTCTGAAAGGATCTAAGAGCCCTTAATGACTAAGGGGAACAATCAAGTCCCCCTCACTGATACTTTTGTCAAAGTAACAATATACAAATTCTGTACTCTTGATTGTAGGGAATGAAGTTATCACAGTTTGTGTAGATACTGACTACAAATATTCCCAAAGATCCTCTGTGAGGATAACTGCCATGGACTCAGTCAGCCTCACAGGAAACAAGGTTCTCATATCCTTATACAGGAAATTTATACAAAGAAAGAAAAAAAAGGAAAAATTTCGAGCTAGTATTGAGCAGACGCCTGTAACATCAGCACTCCAGGAGCTACAAGTGAGCTTGAGCTGATGTGAGTACTGGAGCTCATGTTAAGCACGGAGCCATTGTCTATACTGCTTCTCTAACTTCTCTAACTTTTTGGTTTGTTTGTTTGCCACTAGGGATTGAACCTGAGGCCTTGTGAATTCGAGGCAAGTGCACTACCATTGAGCTGATCCATTTGTATCTTTTTTTTAATTTTGAGACAGGGTCTCATTAAGTTGCCCAGGCTGGCCTTGAACTCATTCTATAGCCTAGACAAGTCTTAAACTTTCAATCCTCCTGCCTCAGGCTCCTATATTGAGATTACAGGTCTGTACCACTATGTCTAGGTTGTTTATTTGCTTGCTTGTTTGTTGAGGAGAGGACCTTATTTTGTAGCACAGACTCTTCTGGAGTCAGTGTGTATGGGAACGTGAGGACAATAAGCAGAGTCTCAGTCCCTCTGTGATGTTCTTAGTCACATGTGCTCAGCTTTGCCTCCAGTTCACAGCAGTCCTTCTGTCTCATCCTGAGTGCTTGGATTACAGGGGTCAGTACCAGACTTGGCTATAAGCCAAGTTTAGTTTATAAAACTAAAAATTTAAAACCTTTTCAGTGAAGCAAAATTCATTCCTTTATAGATAACTTCAGTCCATGTTTGGGAAAATAACTAACTTTCTCCAAACCTTATCCTGTGTTTCTCATAAAATGAGGAACTTCTTTTTCATTTAATGTATGTTTAAGTTGTTGAAGTCTAAATACTGTTCAATTATGGGATGATATACCACTATCTAACAGCATTCCAAGGCTACATTACAAGAGCCCTTTAGGATCAACACAGGAATACATTTCTGAGTCATTTCCTTTTAGTCTATATTACCTTTAAAAAGCACAAGTACAAAATAAAAGCAATAAATAACAACAACAAAAACCACATGGGTATTGACTTTTTTCTTCCCTCTTCTCCCACACATACAATAAAAGGCACTTTGTATATACAGTCCTCTCTAATTAAATGCACCAAAGCAATGGACAACATGAAGAAGAGCACTAAAGCAAGTGTCAGAAGCCTAAAATTTACTCGATTCGGCCTCTGAGATTAGCTAAATCACTTTAGGTGTACTATTTGCTTTTTGGTTTTTTGTTTGTCTTTTGTTGTTTTTTTTTTTTCATTTGAGATAGGATCTCAAGTAGCTCAGGCTAGCCTAAAACTGGTATATAGCTAAAGGATGATATTGAACTTCTGAACCTCTTGGCTTCTCCTCCCAAGACCTGATATTACAGACAAGGTCCATGCTACCACAAAGTTTTTGAGGTGCTACAGATTGAACCTAGGGCTTATTCAAGGGAGATCACCACTTGACAAACTGAGCTACATCTCCAAACCTTCAGGCAGATCACGTTAAACCCTCTACACTTCACTTTCTGTCATAAAAAGGGGGCGTTATGCATGTCTCTTTCACACATTTCTGTAAGTTAACAAAGATAATATACAAATGGCTTTGAAAATTCTAAATGTGAATAATATATAAAGTTAATTTGATTAGGAAAATAAAAGAACAAAGGATTCTGAGAACATAGGAAGACTGAAAGCAATGACTAGGGATTGACAAGCTTTATCCCCGAGCCCAATCTGACTTGCATACTTCTTAAGAAAATATATACTTCTAATGTACTTATGACTAGTGAGCTGCATGGACAGAGCTGAGCAGCCACAGAGCCGCATACAGCCTACAAAGCCTAAAGCGTTTACTATATGGTCCTTTGTTTCCATTTAATTGTCCTATATGATCCTTTATAAGAAAGTTTTGTCTATCCCTGCAGTAAATCAAATACATGTATTTCTTACTAGGCCAGGTAATTCTGTCTGCATGTGGAGCCTTACCTGTTACACTGTTTCCCACGTGTGGCACCTTCCTTACCTGTTACGCTGTTTAAGACCTCCTTTAAATGACTGAAACTGTGCAGTAGAGGATCCCGCTCTTCATCCTGGAGAATCACAGGTCAAGAAGAAAAATGACTAGTCCAAAACAGTAAAGAGAAAATGAAAGATCAAAACTATCTCCCTAAATCCAACCATAAAATTCAGTATGTTTTCTTTCTGAGGAAAAGAAACTTAACCACGGCTCCTCACTCTCCTATTTCAGAGACACTGTGATCTTACCTAAAGTAAGTTCAATGCTAATCTATAACCCAGTTCCTTTTATTCTTCTTAACATGTTTTACTACATTTTATTTATTTTGTGTACATGTGCATGCCGTAGCACACATGTGATGGTGAGGAAACGACATGTGGACTCGGTTCTCCCCTTCCACCTTATGACCCCCGGGGATCACACTCTAGCTAGTCATTGGGCTTGTGCCTGCCCACTGAGCCATCTCACTGGCTTCAACCTAGCTTCTCCTGTTAATCACAGCCAAATATGGGGGGGATCTTGAAAGTTTGGCAACAGCAAAATATTCCTGAATACAGAATGATCAAAATTTAATTCAAAATCAAAATGAATTCAGGGAGTTTCAGGCAGTGTGCCTATGATGCATTTTCCTTACTTTGCTGCCGGCAGTCAGTGTTCTAATCACACAACATGCACTTTGCATTGCACATGCCACACCTTGTACCACAATGAGCATGCCCAAACCACATTAGCTCAGATTTCAAGCTGGTATGTTTTATGAGTTGCAGTACTTTTGCTGTAAAGAAGTTTTCTGCTCCTCTAGAAACATAATATAAATTTAGTGATGGGAAGAAATTTTTTTAAAAATTTTACTGCCATTCCTCAGAATGTAGGATCAAATTAGAACACCTTTGTATTGTGTTAGAGAATATTTGGTTTTAAAAATGGCTGCTTGTAGGCAGAGGCAGGTGTATCTCTGTGAGTTCAAGGTTAGCCTGGTCTATGAAGAGAGTGCTGGGACCGCCAAGGCTCCACAGAAAATTCCAATTAAAAGAAAATTATAAAATCAAATCAAAATATCTATCAACTCCAAAAAATGAACAATATTCTATGTCCTGCAGTACCAAATACTCAGTGATGATTTAATTCTTTATGTAAGAATAAATAAGTACATCTATCTTCCTCATTAGTATGTAAATCTGCTTTCTTCTTTAATAAATGGCAAGGCTATATGTTTATCAAAGAATGTTTTTAAAACATTTATTTGTGCTGGGCAGTGGTAGCACATGTCTTTAATTCCAGCACTCAGGAGGCAGAGACAGGTGGATCTCTGAGTTCGAGGCCAGCCTAGTCTACTGAGCAAGTTCCAGGACAGACTCCAAAGTTACAAAAAAAACCTGTCTTGAAAAACAAAACAAAAAAAGTATATATTTATGTGTGTATATGTATGGGCACTCAGATGACTTGGCGTAAGTGTGAAAATCATGAAAGTATGCAGGAGTTGCTTCTCTCTTTCCAATATGTTCTGGGGATCAAACTTGAGTTATCAGGCTTGGTGGCAAGCACCTCCACCCTCTAAGCCATCTCAGCAACTCCCAAACAATTATTTTTTAAATAAGTTTCTTTGTGATTTATTATCAGTAAATGTTTTATTTGTATGTCTAGGTGCCCCATAGTATTTTAAATTTTCTCAAACAAACAAGGACCAAAAGTGAAAAAAAGTGACCAAGAACACCATTTATTTATGTATGTAAAAACCCACATCTCTCTTCTTTTATTTCACATGTATACATGATACAGAATATATCAGAACTTTCTAACTTGGCAAAGATAAACTATTTGGTGAGTATGTTTGGAATATCCCCATGTTTATTCAAAAACACGGATTGAGGGCTAGAGAGATGGCTTAGCAGGTAAAATATTAGTTAGAAAACACTAAACTTATTTTTATAATTGTGCAAAACTTTGTTCACACAATTCTACAAATAAGCACACATACATACATATGTGTGTTATAATACATACACAACAACAAGCAGCCAACTTTAAAACTATATGTGAGGGAACACAGTAAAGAAACTGATGACATAATCATTTCATGAGGGGAAAGGTTTTCATTGTGTATCAGAGAAAGAAAAAAATTCAGAGGCATCTGGAAGAGTCCAGAGCAGAGAGAAAAAAGAAACAGACTGGACATGGTCAGGGCTAGGGCAGCTGGATAATGGGACAGAATACTGGAGATAGCAAGAGAGCAACAGAACTTGAGAGAACAGGGGGTGGACAAATCATGTGAATTATAAGGAAGAATAGCTGGCAGGAGGGCTCTTTTGGAAACAGCAACAACAACAGAAAAAAATTCACAAGTTCCTAAAGAACGCTGGCTTTTATCTGCAGCCAGAAATCCTTCAATAGGCCAGCTTGAACCCATTTATGGATATATGGGCTTCCTGAGACCTAACACTAACAATGAAGTTTCTTATTCATTTCACTGGCAAGATAAGACCTGCTCTGTATGTGGAAGCTTACAGACTCCATTGCACAGATTATCATCATTGTTATTTTGCTTACATGCATGGCTGTGTGAGGGTGACTGAACACCTGAAACTGTAGTTCAGTCTGGCAATTACAATTGGCAATTGTAAACAGTCATGTGAGTGCTTGGAACTGAACCAGGGTCTTCCAGAAGAGTAGTCAGTGCTCATAGCCTCGGAGCTATCTCTCCAGCCACAGATAATAATTTTTGAAGATTTAAAAAGACGGGACACTGGATCCTTGGAACTGGAGTTACAGGTGGCTGTGGGCACCCAGCTGTGGCAGCAGTGCTCTTAACTACTAAGTCATCTCTCTAGCCCTGGTCATGGTGCCTGCCACAACAACAGATGAAACTAAGAAGACACTAGCTCACTCCCACTATCGAAAATGCTTCCTTTCTTAATAAAGTATCTCTGTTTCATATATGTGTACAGTATATACATACACACACATATATATATTTACATACATATATTATACATGTATAGAGAGAAGAATATGATGATCTTTTGGGTTAAACCTATAAATCTGATGCAAATTAAAATAAAACAGAAGTATCCTTGGATACCAAGAACAATTCTGAATTCCTATTATTACTGAAAACATGATGTTATTTTAATCAGGGGGATTTTTTTCATGTTTATTTTGTGTGTATGTGTATGTAAAGACCACACATCAACCTGTGGGCATCAGTTCTCCTTTTCCACCATGTGGATTCCAGGCATTGAACCTAAGTAGTCAGGCGTGGTGGTGTAAATGAAAATGCCCCCATAGGCTCATCTTTTTTTTTTTTTTTTTTGAGACACAGGGTTTCTCTGTGGCTTTGGAGCCTGTCCTGGAACTAGCTCTTATAGACCAGGCTGGTCTCGAACTCACAGAGATCCACCTGCCTCTGCCTCCCGAGTGCTGGGATTAAAGGCGTGCGCCACCACCGCCCGGCTAGGCTCATATTTTTGAATACTTGGTCACCAGGGAATAGATCAGAAGGTTTGGACTTGTTGGAGTAGGTGTGGCCTTGTTGGAGGAAGTGTGTCACTGGTGGTGGACACTGAGGTCTCAAAAGCCCATGCCAGGCCCATTTTCTCTTTCTCTTTGTCTACTGCCTACAGATCAGGATGTTGTTCTCAGCTACTGTTCTAGTACCATGGGTGGCGCCATGCTAAATTAAATGCTTTCTTTCATAAGAGTTTCTTAGGTTATGATGTCTCTCACAGCAATAGAACAGTGATTAACACATCAGGCTTTATCCACTCACCCACCTTGCCAGCAGCCGTTCTTTTATGTTTGTTTAAAAAATAATGGGTTTCAACTAGAGGGTAGTGGTGGTGCAGACCTATTCCTAGCATTTAGGAAGTGGAGGTAAAAAGACCAAGAGTTGAGCTAGGCACATCTTTAATCCCAGCACTCGGGAGGCAGAGGCAGGCAGATTTCTGTAAGTTCAAAGGCAAGCTGGTCTACAAGAGCTAGTTCCAGGATAGGTTCCAAAGCTACAGAGAAATACTGTCTTGAAAAACCAAGGAAAAAAAAAAAAAAAGACCAGGAGTTTAAAGATAGCCTCAGTTACATACTAGGTTTAAAGAAATAAATAAATAAATAAATAAATAAATAAATAAATAAATAAATAAATAGGATGGGTATCATTATGGTATTTTCATATATATGTCAGTTTGGAAGCTCCATCTTGGCCCCCAATTCTTGGTCCCCCCCATTCCAAACCCCTACAGGTTAAGACATGGTCCCCCCCTCCACTACTTGCTATATGGATGTCCCTCATGGTTTCTCTCTTTTCCCTGGGATCACCTGGGAATGCTTTGCTCATTAAACCTGGACTATTCATTTGGCCTGCTCTGATTTGTTGCATCAGCAGAGAGACTTAATACTGGGTACGAAAACTTTTTGCCATCCTTATACTTTGTTCTTAGTCACTAGCCCCCCTCCCTATCCTACCACCATTCTAGTGGGTTCTCTGTTCCCCTCAAGTAGATTTCCTCTTCTCTCCTTTTGATTTGTTTTGTTTATCATATATAACATGTGTATGAGCATGTATACATATCATGCACATGTGGAAGTCAGAGGACAACTTTATGGAATTGGTTCTCTCCTTCCATTCTTTTTTT
>NC_022015.1:73799847-73801398 GCF_000317375.1 Microtus ochrogaster | reverse complement strand
CTCTTGTAGACCAGGCTGGTCTCGAACTCACAGAGATCCGCCTGCCTCTGCCTCCCGAGTGCTGGGATTAAAGGCGTGCGCCAGCACCGCCCAGCTTTCTCCTTCCATTCTTATGTAGGCTTCAGAGACCAACTTCAGGCTATCAGGATTTAAAGCAAACCCGTAACCACTAAGCCATCTTATCAGCCACTGATTTTATGGTTATTTTTTTCTTCTTCTTTTTATTTAGATGTGTGTGTGGTATACAAGTGTGTATATATATACATGGTAACAGGTACGTGGAAGCCTAAGGTTAATACTGGGCATCTACCTCTACCATTCTCCCACCTTATCCTCAGAAGCAGAGGATCAACCCCAGAGCTCACTGATATGGCCACTCTCACTAGCTAACTTGCTCCTATCCCTGTCTCTGCCTTCCAAGGCTTGAATTACAGGCCTTATCCACTCAAGTCTCTTCACCAGCTCTGGATAGCAACTAATCCTTTATATGGGTTTTGGGGATCCAAATTGTAGGCCTCTTGCTTGTGCAGCAAGTGTTTTAACTGCTGAACCATCTTCCCTAGCGCCTGCTCTTTTAAGACTTTTATTCATGTGTGTGTGTGTATAGCTACATGAGTATATAGCAGATGTGTACAGGTACCCAAGGAGGCTAATAGAGGATATGGATCACTTAGAACTGGAGATAGAGTCATGAATTGCCACCAACTTGGTCGACTAGAAGATTAGCAATTATTCTTAACTGCTGAGCCATTTCTCCAGCCCTCAGTCCTGCACTCCCTGTCTTTTGGGGTTTTTTGTTTGTTTGTTTTTTGATACAGGGTCTTAAGTAGCCCAGGTTACTTTTGAATTCAGTATATAACCAAAGCTAGCCTTGAACATATGATCCTGTTTTTTTCTACCTCCCAAGTGCTAGGGTTATAGGAACACACGACCACACCCAGCAGCTCCATTCTGCTTTCACGTCAGGTCTTCTATTGTTCTCTTTCTCCCTCCTCCTTTGATGAGGGCCTATTCCTTACTTTTTACATCTCCTTTCTTCTTTCATCTCTCACTCTCTCTCTCTCACACACACACAAACACACACTCACTCTTAGTTGATTACTGTTTTAACCAAAGATGAGATCCCTACAATAACTCAGTGACCAGACTGTCTGCCCATTCCCCACTTACCAGTGGTATATGGGTGCTCCATCGTGCATTTCGTTTGATGGCGCCAACAACAATGTTAATTTCTCCTTGAATAATGTAAATATTCTTATCCACCATCCTGACAAACCTACCAGAACAGTTGAAGAGAAAAGACTGGTTAAAATTTTTTCCCTTTAGGGTTTGTTTGTTTACTTGTTGGTTTTAGGGAGTCTTTTTGTTTATTTGTTTTTAGGTTTGTTTTGAGACAGGGTTTCTCAGTGTAGCCCTGGCTGACCTACAATCTGTAGAACAGACTGGCCTTGAACTCAGAGATTTGGCTGCCTTTGCTGGAATTAAAAGCACGTGCCACACGCCTGTCTTTTCTCTTTCATTTTACATATATAAATTTTTTTTTTTTTTTTT
>NC_022015.1:73797203-73799747 GCF_000317375.1 Microtus ochrogaster | reverse complement strand
CATATATAAATGTTAAGCCTGCATGTACATCTGTGCACCATGCACATGCCCAGTACCAGCATAGGCCATCAGATCCCCCAGTACTAGAGTTACAAATAGTTATGAGTAACCATTTTGGTGCTGGGAATTGAACCTGGGTCATCTAGAAAAACAATTCTCTTAACTATTGAGTCATCTCTCTCCAGCCCCAAGATGGGGGATTATTTAAAGAACTAGCCATGTATGGTGGCACACACCTGTACTCCCATCTACTAGAAAGGCTAAGGCAGAAGGATTGAAATTGCAAGGCCTGCCTAGGCAACTTATCAAGACCCCATCTCAAAATAATAATAATAAAAGGGGTGGGAATGTAGCTTAGAGAAACACTTCCCTAAGGTTCATGTGGAACTTGGTCCAGAACCCAACACTACCAACTAATTAGTTAAGTCACCCAAAGCATATTCATGACTAGGCTAACAATGTGAGAAAGGTCATTTGACTTTCCAGTACCAAGACTTTCAATCTGGGACACTAACGTTAACTCTATCTTAAGTTATGAACCTAACTGTCTGACTGTCCTAAAAGTCTCTGGAAGTTCCAAGTAGTCAAGATAACAATTTCAAACTCAACAATGCAGCTGGCTGTTATGGTGTACACCTTTAATCCCAACACTCTGGAAACAGAGGAAGGTAGATCTCTGTAAATTCAAATCCAGCCCAATCCACATAGTGAATTCCAGGCTAGTCTGGAATACATGAGACTTTATTTCAAAAAAAAAAAAAAAAAAAAAAAAAAAAAAAAAAAAAAAAAAAAAAAAAAAAAAAAAAAAAAAAAAAAAAAAAAAAAAGAAAGGAAGGAAGGAAGGAAGGAAGAAAAGAAAGAAAGATTTCTTTTTGTGACAGAGTCTCACTCTGTAGACCAACCAGGCATTTAACTCACAGAAATCTGCCTGCCTCTGCCTCCTGACTGCAAGGATAAAGGTATGTGCCACAAAAGAACAAAAATAAGGCATGCAGATCTCTCTGAGATCAAGGCTAGCCTAAGCTACATAGTGAATTTCAGACCAGTCAAGGCTACATAGTGAGACTCTGTCTCAGAGGGGAGAAAAAGAAGGCTTTGGTTTGGAATCACAGTTAAATGTCAACTTAAATACTGCAAGCATTCTGCCCAGGCAGTTCCAGGAATGAGAAGTTCTAAAACCTCACATCCACTTAGTGACTGCAGGAGTCAAGTCCAGTAAAGCTGATGCTCTGTGAATCTCTGAAATGAAGCTGAAAGCTAAGTTAGTATTGTAACTGCTCCCAGAGGAACTACTATAGGATTGCCTTTGCTGCCCAGAATAGCACTTAGAAAAGATATTTAATTCTTTCCCCAGGTAAAAATACTGAAAAATTGAGTTTCTTATTAGAAGACGAGGGATGCAGTTTAGCTGGTAGAGTGCTCGCCGCATGTGCACAAAGCTCCAGATTCAACCCTATCACACTTACACAGGCCAGCACGATGGTGAATGCCTGTGGTCTAAGTGCCACAGCAGGTAGTGGCAAAAGGACCAGGAAAGGCAAGTGAAGGATGCTTCACGACACAGAAGACTGGAGACCAACCTGGGTTCATAAGATTGTTTCCTAAAAACACTTTTTTCTTGGCTTAGAGTATCTCCTAGGAATATGTAACAATAAATTTGCCACTTTCCATTATTTAAAAACTCCTCAGTCTGCATGGTGGCTAATGCGAGTAACACTGGTATTCACAAGTGAGTTCAAAGTCAGCCTTAACTGTGTTGTGAGTCCCTGTCTTAAAAAAAAAAAAAGAAAGAATTCAGAACTATTGTAAAGTGTTTTTAAAAAAAGTATTAGTATTGTAGTATATGACTTTCTACCATTATTTATGTTAAAAAAGAAAAAAAAAACACCATAGAAAACACTACTTTTTTGGGTTTTTTTTTTTTCTTTTGTTTTTTTGAGACAAGGATTTCTCTGTGAAACATCCCTGGCTGTCCTGGAACTCACTCTGTAGACCAGGCTGACCTTAAACTCACAGAGATCCACCTGCCTCTGCCTCCTGAGCGCTGGGATATAAGGTATGCACCACCACTGTCCGGTCCTACATTTTTATTCTTTAAACATGTGATATTTAGCCTACAAAAGAATACAGTCATATAATAACCAGTGTTGGGACTAGTGGTTCAAGGGAAGACTCTTGAGTACTTCCCAATTCTATCCTCCTTGCTTCTGTCCACAACTCCTACTATTGTAAAACTGACATTTATTAACATTTTACTCTTATTTCAATGATATGTATCTTTAAATAACATACAATATCATTCTCCTTTATGTGTAATGAATATTTTATATATTCTTCTGAAATATGCACTTTGATGTTTTATCTAAAAGTCATCCATGTCCATGTTGATAAGTACGGTTAATATATTTTATATATTATTTTATATTTTATATTTTATACATATACAGCCGGGCGGTGGTGGCGCACGCCTTTAATCCCAGCACTCGGGAGGCAGAGGCAGGCGGATCTCTGTGAGTTCGAGACCAGCCTGGTCTACAAGAGCTA
>NC_022015.1:73793879-73797103 GCF_000317375.1 Microtus ochrogaster | reverse complement strand
AGAGCTAGTTCCAGGACAGGCTCCAAAACCACTGAGAAACCCTGTCTCGAAAAAACTAAAAAAAAAAACCAAAAAAAAAAAAATACATATACAGATAAATAAATACAAAATACACATCTAAATCTGGGTATGGTGGTATATGCCTTTAATCCCAGCACACAGAAAACAGAGGCAAGCCAGTCTCTGTGAGGTCAAGCCCAGCCTGGTCTACACCCAGAGCAGTCAGAGTTACACAGAGAAACTCTGTCAAGAAAAAAAAAAAAGACCCCCCAGAGTTTGAGCACCTTCTGTTCTTTCAGAGGACCCAGATTCAGTTCCCAGCACCCACACAGTGGCTCACAGCCATCCATAGGCCCACCCAAGGTGCACAAACATACACACAGGCAAAACACTAATACACATAAAATAAAAATTTTTTCTGTTCTATTGTTTTTGGAGACAGGGTTTCTCTGTGTGTCCCTGGCTGCCCTGGAACTCACTCTATAGACCAGGCTGGCCCTGAATTCAGAGCTCTGCCTGCCTCTGCATCCCAAATGCTGGGAATTAAAGCCATGTACCACCAACTTCTGGCTATTTTTTTTTTAGATTATATTTATTTTTATGTGTATTGGTGTTTTGCCTGCATATATGTCTGTGTAAAGGTTCCAAATCCCCTAGAACTAGAGTTATAAACAGTTGTGAACTGCCATATGGGTGCTGGGAAGTGAACTCAGGTCCTCTGGAAGAGCAGCCAGTGCACTTAACCACTCAACCATCTCTCCAGCCCAAAATAAAATTTTTATGTAGCTAAATTTGCATATTGAATAGGGATGGGATCCCCAGGAAATGAAAGTCATAAAACCCATCAAACTAGGCATGACAGTACATAGTACATGCCTATAATCCCACCACTTGAGAGGCAGTGGCAGCTAGATCTCTGAGTTCAGGCCCAACTTGGTTTACAGAATGAATTCCAGAACAGCCAGAGCTACAAGGAGAAAGCCTGTCTTGGAAAAAAGAAAGAAAGAAAACCATACATCTGCACACAGAAGAATGAAACTAGAACAACCCTGTCTCTCATCTTCCACCAAAAAAAAAAAAAATCCAATGATACTCTAGTCACTCAGAAAACAAGGCCAACAATTAATAAATGAGAAATTTCATGAAATTGAAAAGCTTCTAAATAGGAAAGAAAATTGTTAATTGAGTAAAGATACAGCCTACAGAATAGAAGAAAATCTTAACTAGCTATACATCTGGTATTAGAAGACTAATACCTAAAACATACAGAAAATAAACAAGCTAGAGACCAAGAAAGAGAGATCACAAGCTCAAGGCTTGTCTGGGTTGCACAGTGAGACCCCCTCTCTCTCAAAAAAAAGGGGGGGGAGTGGTAAAGAGAGATGACTCAGTGGTTAAGAGCACTTGTTGCTCTTACAGAGGACCTGGGTTTAGTTCCTGGCACCCACATTGTGGTTCACAATCATTTGTAACTCCAGTTTCAGGGAATCCAACTCTCTCTAACCAGGGGATCCAACTCTCTCTAACTTCTTCCTGTACCAGGCACACATATAGCATACACACACATGCATGCAAACAAAACACTACTGAGCTTGGAGAGAGAGGCATACAAAAACCTTACTGAACAGGAAAATTACAGAAAGAGTAGGAGTTTGCCGGGCGATGGTGGTACACATCTTTAATCCCAGCACTCGGGAAACAGAGGCAGGCAGATCTCTGTAAATTCGAGGCCAGCCTGGTCTACAAGAGCTAGCTCCAGGACAGACTCCAAAGCTACACAGAAACCTTGTCTCAGAGAAAAAAAAAAAAAAAGATAGGAGTTAGAGAAAGTCCAACCAGGAAAAAGCAGGTACTCTGATCTGACCAGGCACAGCTGGAAAATCCTCTCAAACCTGCTAATCGGGTGCACGGTGTACCTTGGCTCTACGTGCCATCTCCTCCTTCAGTGGAGATTCTGAGACTGTCTCCAGAACTGTATGTAGGGAAAGCCACTGACCTGTCCAAAACTGCCCATCTGAGAGATGCAAATGAATCAACGCTCCTCTCTATCCTCATCTTAATATAAGGGTGACCAGTGGCAGAGTGGAACACAGAAAAGCAGCTCGAGTGACGGGGTCCTGGGAGCGGCACTGCTAGTCCCACACAGCCTGCCTAGTTTCTCTTTCAGGAATTACCATGGACTAAACAACAGGACAGCCAGTCATGCTGTGCTCAGGTCTTCAAACAGTAGCCACCTGCAGAAGCGACAGCTGCCTTCTTCAATTAAGGGCCTGCACAGTACAGCTCTGCTGCTTCCTATCCATTTTCCTCCAGACTGCTTCCGTCATTCACATTCCCTGCCTGACATGCACTCAAATGTATAACCTTTGTTTATAAGATTTGTCCTCAACCAGGCAGTGGTAGAACACATCTTTAATCCTAGCATTTCGGAGGCAAGAAGGAAGTGGATCTCTATGAGTTCAAGGCCAGCCTGGATGACAGAGTAAGTTCCAGGACAGCCAAAGCTACACAGAGAAACCCTGTCTCAAAAAAAAAAAAAAACAAAAACAAAACAACAACAAGATTTGTCACTACACTTTCACGATTATTTATACTATTGCTGCTCTGAGCACATTCACTATCTGGGATAAATCATCACTTCCATGATCATTTCCACTACCACGGGAGTTCCAAAGGAGCATACCACTCTACTGTATTTTCCTTTAAACAAATGCAGTTGAAACGTAAAAAAGAGGAACAACAACATCACATTTACTTCATAGTTCTTCCAGCATGAAGGTAAAATGGATCTCTCCTTCTCCTTTCCACTCAACCCCACCATGAACCCGACATCCAATCATTCTAATCAGCAACAACCAGCCAACAGGGATGAAGCATGACCAGTCAATGGTCTTTCCAGAGACGCTGTCTACAAATAGTATCTCCTCCAAAGCAGGGCTGTGTCTTCTTCCTCTCCAGCTGCCCACTAGGGCAGAAGAGACACTCCACCAGTGAGTGCTATGACTTTAAAGCAGCAGTCATCCTGACTCTGGAACACAGGGAGTGAAAGAGGATCAGGTAAGCTGAAACTGGAACTGACAGTGGCTATGAAAATGTTCGGGCGGTGGTGGTGCACGCCTTTAATCCCAGCACTTGGGAGGCAGAGGCAGGCGGATCTCTGTGAGTTCGAGACCAGACTGGTCTACAGAGCTAGTTCCAGGACAGGCTCCAAAGCCACAGAGAAA
>NC_022015.1:73789968-73793104 GCF_000317375.1 Microtus ochrogaster | reverse complement strand
AGATGGTTGTGAGCCACCATGTGGTTGCTGGGAATTGAACTCAGGACCTTTGGAAGAGCAGGCAATGCTCTTAACCACTGAGCCATCTCTCCAGCCCCAGCACACTCCTATTAAAAAGAAGTTTGAAGTTTGAGAACAATCTTAAAGAAAATTTATGTTAGTAGAATTATTCCTACATAGAAAATTGTATCCTGCCCTCGGCACTGAAAATCAAACCCAGGGCCTCTCTCTCACGTGCTAGGAAAATGCTTTATCACTGAGATGCATCCTTTATTGGAAGTGTCTGATTCTCAGAGAAAGCAGTGTCCTGTACCATTTCCACTCCATTCGCTTTAAATCTGTATGAATCAGAAACACGATTCCTTCTCTTCCTAGCACACATGTGTACACACTCTAACACACCCATTTTTAGGAGGGCAAAGAGAATGAAGAGAAACTTGGTTCAAGGATTGTATCATCCTAGATAATCTGCCTTCCAATCCCCAGTCCTCCACCTTGTTTCCACTTACCACGCAAAAGGACTAACTGCCGGGCCAGGCCAAGACACAAAGCCTAACCACATACTGAACTAATCCTAGGGATGCATGATATTTTGTGGGGTCCAATATCTGCTGAAAGAAATTAGGAAGATTGTTTTGTTTTGTTTTGAGACAGAATCTCACTTTGTAGGCCAGGCTAGTCTTAAACTCAAAATGCTCTTCCTCAACCCAGAAAGTACTGAAACTGTCTGTCACAACACCTAGCATAAGTCACTACTTTTCAGAAGTGTAGAGTCAGACCTAGTGGTGCAGGCCTGTAAATCCAGCAGCTCAGGAGAGATCAAGGGCTACGGAGCAAGGGTCCAGGCCAGCCAGGACAACTTGGAGGGACCATGTCTCAAAAATAAACAAAGCAAGCTGTGGCTATGACTCGGTGGCAGTCTGCTTGGCTACCATACATAAGACCCAATGGTTCCATCCCCATCACTGTAAGACCATGGCAGATTTTTCCACGTATATCCTCCACATGGCCTACGTTAGTGCCTGGTATTCTTGAGTTACTGCGCTAAAAAAAACACTCCACGGCCTCTCCTCTCTAAAGTCCTCTTTGCCTTTGATGAACTGCCACTGCTTTATAACATAGCAATGTCAAAGGTCATTACTGGGCCATAAACGACACTTTATGTTTATGTCTTTGGGGTTGAGCCCCATCATCCACTCTGCTTCCTTGACTCTACCACAAGTAGATCATGTTTCACAACTTGTCTGTTTGTTTGAGACAGTGTCTCATTTAGCCCAGGCTGGCCATTAACTCAAGAGTCGCAGAGGATGACCTTGAATGCCTGCCCCTTTGTTTCTACCTCACAAGTACTGGAATTACAGGTGTGCCCAGCCCAGGTGCCCAAGGTTATGAAGTGCTAGGGACCGAACTCAAGACTTCATACATGCAAGGCAAGCCCTCAACCAGCTGGCCTACATCTCCTCCTCTTCGTGCTTTTCCATCTATTAAAAGTAAACAGACTGCCAGTACTGAACTTAATCCGTATTCAAATCCCCCTTAGCTCCCAACCAAATGTGTCACAAAAGAGTGGCTTCCTTGTGACTAAATCTCATGTCCTTAGGGTAAATGGAAAGAAGTCACAGTGGGAAAATGCCTACTCAAAACACACACCAGAAGAGAAGTGTTGACAGTTGGTGGTGGTGGCGCCTGCCTTTAATCCCAGCACCAGGGAGGCAGAGGTAGGTGGATCTTTGTGAGTTCAAGGCTAGCCTGGTCTAGAGAGCTACGGGACAGACCCACGGTGACAGCTGCACTGTCCCGTAGAAGGAAAATCTTATCTTACAGGCAGTTCCCCAGGCTGCTGGTCTCCCTCTACACCTTCTAACTGCCTAATCCGGCCTGCATCTTCAGGAAGCACTTCAGCTGTATCAGGACGGAATCACCCAAAAGTGACAGCTCACAGGACCTGGGAAGATTCCTTGTCTAAACCCCAAAAAACCCATCCGTAGCTTTGCTCTCAGTTTTTAAGGACTGCATTCTTTATAGAGTGCAGGAAGCCCTGAAGAAGAGTTGAAGCCTAGCAACCCAGAAATGACTCTGGCATCCCCAGAGTCACTTAGAGCTGGAAACACCCCTCGGGGCCAAGGACCTGACCTTTGGCCCCTGCACACCTCCCACATCAATCTTTGGGGTTAATTTCCTCCCCCTAAGCCCTACCCCAGCCCGCTCTGCCCAACCGAAGGACCCTTCCTCCTCCTTCCTTATGGCAACGTCAGGAGGCCTAAGCGACGCTAGAACTCTAAGAAGAGACTTCGCTGACCTGTCAGCGGATCCAAAATGGCGGGGCCTAGTCCCAGTACCGGCAGCTGCGGCTCATGTCCAACCTGGCCCCGGAGGCGTCTCCCAGCCGCTTTTCCGGCGCTGGCGGCGACCGAGACACGGGACGGAGCCTGTTTTCTGGAAGTCGATGCTAACTTCAGGGTGGGAGCTCACAGCTGGCCGGGAGAACTGGGCCGGGACGGTCGGCGGAGCCGGCTACCTTCCCTGTCAGCTCACTGACGTGGTAACTAGCCTCAGTCTAGCCCGCTGCCTGGTAACTGAGCGAGTCCGGCCGCGCTCGGCCAATCAGAGTGTGGCATCCTGGGAAGTGGCACTCCAGCTACCCAATCCACGGAAAGAAATTAGCTCCGGGAGGCGTGCAGTGCCCGAAGAGACCAGCCCAGATTACAAGGGAACGGAGAGTAGGTCGGGGACAGCCAACGGATACGAGGATTCTCTGACTGACGGTTATAGAAGCCAATAAAAAATGAGAAATCGTGATGGGCGGTTAGAGGGGTGGGGTTAGGTAGTGTTCGGTTGCAGCGCGCTATTTAGCATTGGCTTCTGGGCAGCCCCGGGAGGAAGGACGTGATTTGCTGGAAAGGGGGCGGGGTCCGTTCTGAGAGCGTGAGCTGGCGAACCTACTCCCCCAACTCCTGTCAAAGTTAACTGGACATTGATATTTAGGGGTCCCTTCCTTTCCGGGGAAGTCTGGGGATCCTCCTTCCTAAATCCAATCCATGCAATCTTTCCATGCCGTCCTGTCTCTGTTTCCCATTTTGACTTATCGCAGGTGTGTGCGCCTGTCTCATTCCAACTCTGATTTTGTGTTTTAAAC
>NC_022015.1:73788879-73789401 GCF_000317375.1 Microtus ochrogaster | reverse complement strand
GGCAGAGGCAGGCGGATCTCTGTGAGTTCGAGCCCAGCCTGGTCTACAGAGCTAGTTCCAGGACAGGCTCCAAAACCACAGAGAAACCCTGTCTCAAAAAACCAAAAAAAAAAATTGTTTATTTTATGTGTATGGTTTTTTTCCACATATGCAGTGCCTGTTTGGATCTCCTGAAAACTAGTTGCAAATTGCCAAGTGAGTGCTGGGAACTGAACCCTGGTCTTCTGAAAGAGCAGAGTGTGCTCTTAACCATGGAACCATCTCTCCAGCCCCCCCCCAATAGTTCTTTTACCTTACACCATACGGATTTGACTCTGAGTTCAGCCCTTCCTATTAAGCCTTGGACAAATCTGAGGGGTTTTGTTTGTTTGTTTTTGTTTTTTGTTTTTGAGCATTCCTGGAACTAGCTCTTATAGACCAGGCTGTCCTCAAACTCACAACAATCTGCCTGCCTGCCTCTACCTCCCGAGTGCTGGGATTAAAAGCGTGCACCACCACCCGGCACCTTGGACAAATCTTTTT
>NC_022015.1:73787053-73788779 GCF_000317375.1 Microtus ochrogaster | reverse complement strand
CTTTTTCGAGACAGGGTTTCTCTGTGGTTGTGGAGCCTGTCCTGGAACTAGCTCTTGTAGACCAGGCTGGTCTCTAACTCACAGAGATCCGCCTGTCTCTGCCTCCCAAGTGCTGGGATTAAAGGCGTGCATCACCACTGCCCGGCTTTGGACAAATCTTAACAAACAATTGGGTGGATGGTGCAGGAGGATCGAGTTTGAGGACCTAATCTCACACCATTAGTCCACATCATTGACAGAAAAATGAAAACTCCCCCTTTGCCTTAGCGCTGCTGACAGGAGAGGCTAGTTAGTTAGCTTAGCAGTGAATTGAGCTTTCTGCTCTCCCCGAAGACCTGAGTTCAGTTTCTGGCATCTACACATCTCACTACCTACTGTAACCCCAGCTCCAGAGGGCTCCAACACTTTGCACATACTCACACAAATAATTTTGTTTTTGTTTTTGAGACAAGGTCTCTCTGTAGCCCTGGCTGTCTTTGAATTCACTCTGTAGACCAGGCTGGCTTCAAACTCACAGAGATTGCCTGCTACTACCTCCTGAGGACCGGGGTTAAAAGCATGTGCAACCACACCTGGCAAAACAAATCATTTAAAAAAAAATGCTAACAAGTCTCTCCTTTCAAAAGACAGAAAATGCTAAGATAATAAAAGTATCTAGAGGGGCTGGAGAGATGACTCAGTGGTTAAGAGCACTGGCTGTTATTGCAGAGGACCCGGGTTCAATTCCCAGCACTCACATGGCAGCTCACAACTGTCTATAACTCCAGTTCCAGAGTACCCCACACCCTCATGCAGGGAAAACACCAATGCACACTAAAAAAAAAAAAAAAGTATCCAGAAATAGTAAAACCAAGGTGTCCAAACTTACAAAACACAGTGGTGACCTGTTTTTGTTTCAAATGCTTTTCTTTGTCTACTGTGTGAAGCTCTCCATGGTGAACACTAAAAAAAAAGTATCCAGAAATGGGAATGTATGAAAAGACGGCAAGAGGGAGGCTTTCTGATTGCAGAATAGGTGCTGGAATTCCCGGCTGATCTGCCAACAGAATCCAGAATTGCAGAAAAGCACTGAATAGCCACTCTCTCCACGTCTGCCCATTTATGGACAACTGGAGTCCAGGGACGTTCCATACCTAAGCCCATAGGACTGTGGTCTTGGAACAGGCATCCAAAGGCCTCCATGGACCATGGCCCTCTAATTTAAAGAACCACTCAGAACTGAAGTCTGACACGAAGAACCCCTACCCCACCGCCCCAGTATCTCCCCGTACCTATGATCGGTGTCTTGGTCTTGATCCAGCTAAGGACCTAAAGGAAGTCAGGTAAAGATGAAACATCACCAAAGCTCCTCATTCTATGGTACCTCTGACCCATTTTTCTCATCATGAAAATGAGGGCTTGATCTTTTGGGCCTGTCTCATGTTGGAAAGACCATTCGAAAACCCTGTAAGGGAACTAAAACTCCCTACTCGTCCATCACTACCGACACACGTCTCCAGATGTTAGACATCTTAAAAGGATGTGCTTGTGCATTAAAGATGGGGATACAGATAGATATAGATGGGTGGGTAGATGGACGGATAGATGATAGATAGATAGATAGATAGATAGATAGATAGATAGATAGGTAGGTAGATGATAGATAGATAGATAGATAGATAGATAGATAGATAGATAGATAGATAGATAGATAGGTAGGTAGGTAGGTAGGTAGGTAGGTAGGTAG
>NC_022015.1:73763995-73786513 GCF_000317375.1 Microtus ochrogaster | reverse complement strand
AGATCCGCCTGCCTCTGCCTCCCGAGTGCTGGGATTAAAGGCGTGCGCCACCATCGCCCGGCTCAGCTGACCCTTTCAATATCGAAAATGAACAAGAGCAAACATGGGGGCATGGGAGCAAGAGGTAATACATCTGACTTACCTGGCAGTTCGGGGATGGCTTCTCAGATAAAACAGGACCTAAGTGGAACTCAGAAGTCAGTATGGTGGCTGCTGATGGCACACACCTTTAATCCCAGTACTCGGGAGGCAGAGGCAGGTGGATCTCTGAATTTGAGGCCAGCCTGGTCTACAAGAGCTACTTCCAGGACAGGCTCCAAAGCTACAAAGAAACCCTGTCTCAAAAAAAAAAAAAAAAAGTTAAAAAGTCAGTATCAGCGATATGATTGGTTATTGCCAGGAAAGATGAGAAGTGTTCAGTACAAACGAAACTGACAACTAAGAGCTCAGTGTCATGTCGCACACTTGCAAACACTGCATTCAGTACAGGCAGAGATAGGATAAGTTAAACGTTTAGGGCCAGTGAAAATCACAGAGCTACAGAGGCAAGACCCTATCAACAGGGAGAGAGGGGAGTTCTGGTCCCGAAGGTCTAGAATTCCACCCTAAAAACCTTGTCCTTTCTCCTGAGTGCAATAAAGGTAACTGGTTTGTTTTAAGAATCGGTACGTATGCTCAGGGTCATTTTAGGAGTATATTGTGTACAGGGCTTAGGATCTAAGGGGCACCAAATAACCCAGTCTATCATATTCCTTGAACATCTGCCTCGTCCCATGCAAATACCTAGGCAAAAAGCGCGAAGGCTACCCCTTCTCCACGGGACTGATGGGCGGGGGGGGGGGGGGGGAATCGCTGAAGCTGGAAGAGCGCAGCCCAGGCAAACTAATAGTGCAGAGTGAGAGGCCAAGCGCTCACGTCTGTGAAGAGCACCCAGCCTAAGGCCAGAGAGCCACTGGAAGCTTCCTTTTATTTTGGCCAGGGTGGGAGTTGGCACCGTTGTTACTTGTCCAAGGTCATTGAGTGAGGGAAAGTACTGTACACCACTTTGATTTTTCTCGTTCCAACCCCTTTCTCCAAGTTATCCTCGTTAGGGGAGGAAAAAATTAGAGATAGCTGGGAAGGAAAAGATGTGATGGAAAAGGGGGTGGGATGGTCTTGAAAAGAGAAATTACCCTTCCAAAGTGGCAGAGTAGGGAGCAAAGCGGCGGTCAGAAGGAGAGACGTAGAGGACTGGAACAGAGACAAAGAGTGGAAAGACAGACAGCGACAAGTGGAGAAAATCGGCGAAACAAGCGACAGCAAAGTGTGAGCGCTGAGACTCGGCGGCTGGGTTCGCCGTTTCACCCGGCCCTCCTTCAACCCTATCCCCAGGCACTGCTTCACGTCGCTCCGAGTAGAGCCCAAGCCCTCAATTCGCCACCAACTGTGCTGGACTCGGGCCGCAACGCCGACCACCGTACTTTTGCTGGCTTAGCCGACCCGGAGCGTCCCTGCTGGAGCGCGGTCCCGGCCACGTGGGGAAGGGGCGTTACTTTGTTGCTGGCGGACGCTTTTGATTGGTCAGAGGGCGGGGTTCTTGGCTGCCCGCCGGCAGGACCCCTCCCCACTAAGGCGGGGCCTGAAGGTTCACAGCTGGAAAGGGAGGAGTCTGGGCGTTGCAGCTGGAAAGGGGCGGGGCCTAGGGCGCGCAGCTAGCGGCGGCGGGCTGGGGGCGCCCTGGGCTGCCACAAAGTGAATGGGCGCCGGCGGGGGGTGGCACTACTCTGTGAGGCTCACTCTCTCCTTTGCTAGCCTGGGAGCGCCCAGCGGAGCGGCCGCCCCAGAGCAGGGGGGCGGCCCCCACCCGGCAGGGTGCCTGGCCCCTGGCCCCTGCCTGCGCTCCAGAACGCCGCCGCCGCCGCCGCCGCCGCCACCACCACCACCACCACCACCACCACCACCACCACCACCACCACCGGGAGTCTGCCTGCTGCGGGACGCACTGTGAGTGCTCGGCCATGCGGGGAACAGGAGCTCAGGGGACCGGAGGGTCAAGACTGGCTCTGGGACTCCTAAAAGGGAACCTGGGGCGGCTTAACTCTGGTGTTTGGGGAACCGGTCAATACTGGAAAGGCGTACAGCAGCCCCCGGGCTGGTACATGGGAGAAGGGAAACTCCGGGTAAGGACCTGGGGGACCGGATGATTAAGGGGACCCGGAGAGAAGCCGAAGAACTGTATGGATCACAGAGCAGGGAGTCTGGAAACCTTTGCCAGAAAGCACCCTGGTATCTAGGGGAAGAGGGCAAGTGACCAGAAGGTAATAGGGGTAGCAGAAAGCTACGGTCGTCTGGCGTAAGGGCAACAGGCAGCGCCCAGCGCCCCTTAGCCCAGGCTTAGACAGACTGCAGCGGCTGGAAGTAGGGGTGCTTATAGTAGCTCCTGCTTTTCTTCCCAGCTGCTCCGCAGTTGGAATAGGAGCCGTATTGCGAGAGTAGCTACTGGGTCAGATGGCCGCTGGCTACAGGGCCAAGACTGCCAGCTCAACGCGACAAAAGTGACGGACCTGTCGTGGGGCATCGAGATCTGGAAGGGTCCAGATTCAGAGCCGCCTCAGAATCAGACAGAATGTCAGCGACACGTGGGGTTTTGAGCGGACAGAATGTTTGGGGTGGCAAAGTGGGTCTCTCCCGAAGAGACGATGTGTCCAATAGTGTTGGACAGAATGTCCCTGGCCGGCTGGCATGTCCTTCTATCCGGCAGCGCCTGCCCAGCTGCGGTTTGTGCAATGGGGTCTTCTCGGGGGTGGGGGTGTCCCCTGAATTTCCAACTTCCAGTTTGCAAACTTGATTCTTTCTGCCCCTTCTGCCTGTTGAACCCAGAGGGAGCAGGGAAATGAAACGACGCAGTCTGGCCTTAGAACAGGGTACCTCTGCTAAACAACCCCACTCTAGCTCAAGCAGATCAGGGCATCGATAGACTTCCACAATCCAAATGTGAGGAAAGAATCAAGACCAACAAAGCAAAGAATAAGCTATAGGTACATGAACAGCGGGTCAGTGAACATCCTTCCACCCGCAAGCCCCTGAGAGTCTCCGTTCCCTCACAAACTCGGAGTCGGGAGTCGACTGTTATGCCCCCCTTTCTAACCCTAAATTCCAGTACCGCCGACTAGATGCCCTCACACTCCTAGTCTGGTTGTTGGCCCACTCACGGTTCCTGAGCGAAAAGAACTCACCAGACAAAGAGATCCTAGCCCTTTCGTAAAGCAAATCCTGCCTTCCTGAGATAGGGGAAAGGGAAAAGGAGGTAGATGAAATCCACTCTGTGGTCCACATGATGCCTGCACCATCCTCTTAATCTGCCCAAGAAAGATGTCTCAATTGCCCTGTTTGCTTCTTTCTGACTGAGAGAGAGCTCTGACTCCTTTGGACCAGTATAATGGCCACCCTCCCTCCCTGACCTCCAACTCTAACTAGAGCCCAGTTAAGCAGAAGGGAACTCCGAATCTACACACCTGAACAGGACAACTCATCTGGGGTACAAAAAAATTGTTTAACAATGAGTAATCTTAAAAAGTCCACTTTTCTCCTCCTCCACCCGTAAGGAAAATATAATTCTTATTTCTCACACTCCTGCCTCCACTCCTCAGTCCTAAAGTTCTGGCTGAGACCTTGCTCCTCATCTTTTGTTTGTCCCTTGCCCTCCTTGATAAACATAGACTCACACCCCAACTATTCCCATCACAGTCCGTATACATCTTAGGGGCTTGTGTTCGCATTGCTTTGGGGGGAGGGATCACTGAAACTATGTAGGAAATGAAGGACTCCGTATCAGGGAAGAAATAATGAAGGCATTACAGCTGACTCTTTGAAAACCCAAAGTTTGGCTTTCACCAAAAAGACTGAAAAAGAAAAAAAAAGATAGCATCATAGCAAAGATGATTGAAAACAAAAACAAAGCAAAACAGAACTTTCTTCCTCTCGCGTATGAAACCATGTAGCTGAGTGCTTGACCCAGAAGCTCTCAGGGAGGATGCTATGGCCCTAGGGAAGTCAGAGACCAGAGCCAGGAGTGTAGCTTAGTGGGAGAGTGTTTGCATAGCATACCCACAGTCCTGGGTTAGAGAGAGAGAGAGAGAGAGAGAGAGAGAGAGAGAGAGAGAGAGAGAATGGTTGGTAAAATGGAGAACAGGGAGGGCTTGCTGGGAAACAAGAAGAAAATCTACAACACAATAAAAGACCTAAATGAGTGGAGGACTTGCCTGCTGAATCCTGAAACTGGAGATGTTGGGGGTGGGGACTCTTAGAACTAGAGAATTGCAGCTTAGGATAAATAGGAGAATGTGCTCTGACACAGTGGACCGCTAACTTCCAGGGTTCATCTTCAGAGAAGTAGAAACGAATCTATCAGGGCTTCAGTCCCTCATGGTTGCAGTGTGGAGGGCAAGACAAGGAAAAGCAGAACTCCGCTCAAACCTCTTGGTTCTGTGCATCCTAGGACACAGTTCCCTGCCTCCTTGGAGATAAGCAGGGATGGACATTCCTGCCACTCAGGGCCTGTGAGACCTACATGAAACATATCAGTTGTGTACAGAAGGAAAGCTCCTTGTAAATGGAGAAACACCACAAGAAACCTTCCTGCTGTTATTCTGCCCAAACTGCACTCCCCATGGCCACAGAACCTTTCTTTAGGAGGTGGGGTCTTCTGCTTTGGAGTAGCCCCATCGTGTCCTTGATTCAGCCACAGCCAGGTTCTTAAGGACAGTTGGAACATCTTCCCTGGAGTTCCTGTGTCAGCCATCATCCTGTCCCTCTCTGGGTACATGAGGAGCTCCCCATATGTCTTAACCTCTCTACTAAATAGCCTGACCTGAACTCTGCCTGTCTACTGCTCAAGAATGTCAATGAGAGCTGAGGATCCAAGTCCAGGAAGGGAGGGCAGGGTGAAAGACTGAAGCAGAACTAGTGACGGAGAGGTGGGAACAGTCAGATCTTTTCTTCTCCATTCATTTAAACTAACAGTTGCTTCAGTATGGGAGAGGGAGATGACAGCGAGCCAAAGGGATCTATTAGGTCCTGAGCTTTAGAGGACCTGCAGGGTGTGCAGGGTGTGCAATGACCTATAAGAGTGACAGTCCAATCCACCTCTCTTCCCTGTCTTCCTTCCTTAAGACAATCTTTAATTTTTTTGTTTGTTTGTAACAGAGTCTCCTTTATGTATTCCAGGCTGGCTTTGAACTGGAAACTTCCTGCCTCAGCCTCCCTAGTGCTGCCAGGCATGGTGGCAACCTTCCTTGTAAACCTTGTAAAGCCAATCCATTCTAGTTACCGCCGCAAATAAAGGCACAGAGATGCTGCTTTTGTATGTCACTGGCTACTGGCAAAACTAATCCCACAGCTTGCAGCAGTGCTTCCTGGGAGAGCTGGGAAGGCCATACAGGAGTAGAGAGTGATAGGCAGCCTGTGGCCTACCTTCCCTGTGTGATGGATGTTACCTTAAGACTGGGGTTGTAAATACACATATGCTTTATGAAATAGGGTGCGAAGTCAATTTAAAGTCTTAAATTTCAGCTACAGAGGCCAGGGATATGCCTCAGGTAGCTTAGTGGTGGTAGGGTCTTCACTTAGCATGTACAAGAGACCTGACTCAATCCTGAGCACAGGAAAATTAATAAAATCAAGCTAGAGATCTCAGAGAAATTTCCTATTAGTTGCTACCACATCCCATCTCTATTTTCCTGTATGGTTTCCTTATAAAGCCCACGCTGGGTTTGAGCTCTTGATCTTCCTGCCTCAGTCTTTTCAGTGCTGGGATCACATATGTGACCACACCCTGAATTTAGGATTTTTTTTCCCCCGCAGAAAAGCCAGGAACACTCTAGCCTTGACTTTATCAAATTTGAACCAGCACTTGTCTCTCATCACGGGCCCCCTCGATCTAAGCCCTTTTTGCTGCTAGTCCTTCATGTCCCACATTAAGCCTTTGATCAAACTAGGGTCTGTGCAGAACTTTAACCACTCCCAATGGAGTGGTTCTGGGTTCTTTAGAAGGCCCTGCCCCTTCTCTTTCTCCACAACCACCCTATCAGTCAAGTACCTACATTCTCTGAACCCCAACACTTGATACCTCTTCTTACGGGTTCCCACATCTGATCTCCCACAACCTTTCTCTTATCATATGTTCTGTGTGCTCCCTAGACTGTAAGTAAGCAAGTTAAAGCCTGTGGGCTACAGTTCTTGGGGACCCCTCTTACTTAGCACACATATAATGCTTGACCAAAGAAGGAACACTCAGAAACTTGGTGACTTGGGTCCATCAAGTCACCCCTGTCTCCACCTGAGGTGCTGCGTTTTGTCCTGAAGCTATGAGGAAAGTAAGAGGCATCCGTTCCCCTTGGCACACTGCGGTTCAGCAGACCAGAGTCTGGGTGTTGGACACCCCAACTGAATGGAAGGCTATAGGCATGCCAGGGATTTGCTTCAGCCCTAGGCTTTTGGGATGGTACTGTCTAGTTTAGGGACCTTGGTTTTCCCCTGTTCCCAGTTTACTATTTGCTGAGCAGAGCCATAGGCCACAACCCCAGGGCTGCTTCTGCCCCTCCTCATCCACTCCCTGCAAGCTGAGGATTTTTTTCCCATTCTTTCCATGCTGTTGCTCCTGTTGCAGGTATTGCTATTTCAACTTATCTTGGGTTCTCCCAGTGGTCTTCATCTACTCCTCTGGCTTTTGGACTGCAAGTTGGTTCCATGACAGTTGCCTTCTTCCAATGAGCCTGTGTCCCTTGGGAACCACAGTGGCCTATGATCTGGTCTTTGCCTTAATGTCTTCTGCATATTTTGTTGTTGCTGGTCCATTACAGACTTATTGTACTTTGGAATCAAAACATACCTGCACTTCTGTTTTCCCTAGGCCTGGGCTAGCCTCCATGATGCCAGTGAAGCCTGGTCCTTGCATCTCCAGCAAAGGGTGTCAAAAAGAGTAGGCAAGGACATGCAAACCCTCTGGGAGATAGATTCATCACCAATTATCTTTTGGCTATGTTTGACCCTGCCAGCATCAACCAGCCAGGCAGCTTCCACAGGGCTGCATTTCCCTCCCTCTCCACTGGCCCCTGGCCCAACTCCTCAGCTTCCTGACCTGTAGCAGTTTGGGGGAGCTTAATCCTCAGTCAGCCTGTCTCCAACTCAGATAACAACTTGGCGCCCCCAGTCTCTGCCTGACCGGCCCACCCGGACATGAAGCTGCCTGCCTGAGTTCTGTGCCCTCCCTCTCATCTCTTCATAGCCCGGCTTTTGTGCGCGCTCCTTCTGTCTGCAGTGTCACTGTCTGCAGCCCCTCACTGTAGTTATGAACTCAGTCAAGAGTCAGACAGCTTCATTCTTTCTTCAGCAGCCCCTGATGCCGGCGGCTCCCTGCTTGCACTCCTTAGCCCATTTTTGCTGCTTCTTTATTCCCTGTGCTCTAAGTTCAGGACTGAGCGCCGCAGCCCTCACTGAAGTGCAGTATCTCACCAGTCTTCACAAGATGACTTTCTCCTCCAGACACAGAGCCTGGGCAGGTGAACCACCCAAGCAAGGGTGAGGTTTTAGTGCTCAACTCCTAGAAGGAACTAGAAAATTTTTCTGAATTTTATTTTTATATAAGCTATATGTTATTTGAACCTTATAACAATACTGGCCAATTGTGGTGGTGCTTGTCAGTAGGCAAATGCTAACGAGGGTAAAACAGGAGGATCATGAGGCAGGAGGCAGCCCAGGCTATACTTTGGAGCTAGAGACGTGGGTCAATTGGTAGAGTGCTTGCCTAAAATGAATGAAGCCCTGGGTTCGATTCCCAGCACCACATCAACTAGGTATGGTGGTGGCACGTGCCTTTAACTCCAGTACTTACGGGCTAGACACAGCCAGCAGGAACAGAAATTCAAGGTCATCCTCAGCTATAAGTGAGCCCAAGGCCATCTTGGGCTGATAGATGATAGACAGACAGACAGATAGATAGAAAATATAATAATAAAGGCAGATCACGGGCACATACCTGTAATCCTACTAGGAAGATCACAAGTTTGAGGACAACCTGTGCCATATAGGGTACCCCATCTGAAGGGGAAAGATAAAAAAATGAACAGAGGTAGAAAAGGGACTGCAATCTCCCTCTTAGAGATGATGAAACATCTTGCCAAGGATACAGAGTAAGTTTGGGGTTACCCGGACACGAACCTAGATCTTTTAACTCCAAACCTAATTTCTTTGGCCCATAACAGATTACCTCCCTGCCTGATTCCCTGGCACCAGCTTTCTCGTGTCTTCTTACTCAGCCGAGCCGCCTCTCTGCAATAGCCACTACATGAAAAATATTATTCCCTGGTCCCTTGGCTTTCTCCTCCCCCACACAGAGTTCTGAACTCAGGGGACTGAGAGAGCCGAGGTTCAGAGGGGCCAGGGAGGGGAAGGGAGAGGGGGAGGGGAATGGCTAGCTCCAAAACAACCCAGGCAGCTGTCCCTGTCAGAGAGAGAGGAGACTGTGTGCCGGTGTGTGTCTGTCTGCCTGAATGTAGGACAGCATGTGTGCGAGAGTGCGTGTTTTTGTGCCTCTAGCTTCAAGTCCAAGTGCTCATTGTGTCTAAGTCAGGGCCGTGTTGGTCTGCACATGTGTCTGCCTGTCTCTGAGAACACACGGCTTGAACTTAGCCCTGTCTTTTGCTCCGGCTGCTATCCTCCTCCCTGGCCTCCTTCTACTGAAATAGAGGATGAAATCAAGACCCAGGTATGGAATGCCAGGGGAAGGGGAGCTTGGAAAACTAGGAGTCTGCTGCCAAAACAGACTGGACGGATGAATGGCAACAGAGGGACATAGCTTTTCCCACAAGCAAACCTCACTGTCCCTTTCGCCTGGTTCTGTGTTGCTTTGGTGGCTCCTGGAAAAGTCAGCAGCGCGGTTTGAATTTCAAGGTCATCTTGAATCTAAAGGAAGGGCAGGCTGAAGCTGCACCTCAATTTCCAGCTCTAAGTGCCCCCCACATCTTTCCAGAAATTTGTGAAGAAGTGCTAGTCAAACTGTCCCAGGTCCCTACAAGGCCACCTCCATTCCAGTGGGGAGTGGCCTGTCGGGTCTGAATTCTCCAATTCCAAGCTCTTGCCCTGAGACCTGGAAAGGGAGAAAACTGAGCACACTTGCACACTTGGGTGACTTCTCCCTTCCTTGTTGGGTTCCCTCTGGTCTTGCTCGCCCCTCTAACCCCAGCAAAAAGTCCAAGATCACAACCCTTATGCCAGCAGAAGAGGGAGGACTGTTTTTAACCTCTGCCTTGACCTCTGCCTTACTGTCAACCTGGCTTGGGGTGGGGCACAGCTGTGCTCTCAGAGCTGGCTGAAGGGGGCATTACCATGTACAAACACAGGCCATTGTCCATCTGCACACCCTTGAGAAAGGCTCTTAATAATTCAGATCTGCCAAATGAAGTTCATCTTGATGTGGGCTAATCCAGCACATTAATGCCTCCCCATGTAGCCTGTGCTGTGTCCCTGAAGATGGGGAGAAGGTGTTGGAGAGAGAGACACATACACACCCCTATGCACACACCTAGCTCTGTCCTTTTCTAGTTTCTATTTCCTGCCCAAGAGGCTCCTGGAATCATCAGTGCCAGTACTGTCCCTTCCCTTTCTTCCCATGAGAGGTCTTGGGAGAGCCGACCAGAAGGAGGACCCTGCAGGGAAACCCTCCAGAGGGACCTACATAGGCTCCTTGACAAGATCAGGCTAGGAGGTTTGGGATAGGAATACTAGCAGGAAGTAAGTGTGTGTGTGTGTGTGTGTGTGTGTGTGTGTGTGTGTGTGTGTGTTGGGGATGTGTCTAAAGGAATCCATACATACTGCCAGGCATGAGATGGAGGGATAACTAGTAGGAAGCAAGGTGTTTTAGACAAGCAAAGGAACAGAAGGGTCCTAAGTGCCTTTGGTTTTCTTTTCTTTTGTAATTTGTATTCATTTATTTATTTTTACTTTGCAAGACTGTTTTGCCCATGTGGAGACAAGACAAGGGTACTGAATACCCTGGAGCTGGAGTTACAGATGGTTATGAGCAGCCTTGTGGACACTGGGAATCAAACTCAGATCCTCAGTAAGAACAGGTGCTTGAAGCCACCGAGCCATCTCTCCCAACAACCCCCCCCCTCGTGGTTTTCAAACTTGGTTTTGACATGGAACTTTTATTCAAACAAAATCCTTTCAGAAAGTATAATAACCCAAACAAGTAGGGTGGCCCTAGTGCTGAAGCAGACCTAAGGGGACCCAAGGTGGCGTTCTAGTGAAACCTCTGATGGGGCTTCTGCAGCAGGCTCCAAGGACACAATTTGAAAAAAGCCTTTAGGAGCCCACAGATCTAGTTCAGGTCCTAACTGTGTAAATAAGCTCAGTGACTTAGTTGAGTTACTTTGGTTCTTTGGGTCCACCTATGAAATGGTTGAGCTGGCTTGATCATCCCTAATCTTGGTGTCGGTGTCTGAAACCTGGGATTCTATGCATTCCATGCTTGGGGTTACATTTCCAGTTTCAGGTTTATTTTTTAATTATTTTATTTTGTTTATGTATATGGGTATCTTATCTGTGTGTATGCCTGTATGCCAGAAGAGGGCATCAGATCCCATGGGACTACAGTCATAGCTACGGTTGTGGATTACCATGTGGATGCTAGGAATTGAACTCAGGACCTTTGGAAAAGCAACCACTGCTCTTCATTAGTGAGCCATTTCCCCAGCCTGCAGTTCCAGAGCTTTTGATTAGAGATGCTCTACAGGAAATCTAAACAAGTATTCCTTGTGTACATGTTCATGTGTATGAAGGTATGTGTGCACATATATGTGGAGTCAGAGAGCAGCATCTGTGTCTTCTTCAATCATTCTGCATCTTGTCAAGTCTCTCATTGAACTTAGAGCTGGCCAGTAATCTGCTGGTTCCTCCTGTTTCTATCCCCAGGCATGGGGTTAAAGAGTGGTGTTATGTTCGTGCTAAAAAAAATCAAACCCAAGTCCTCATGTTTGTGTGACAAGCACTTTACAGAAGAATCACCCCTTGTTTTTTGAGACAGGGTTTCATGTAGCCAAGGTTGGTCTTAAAGTCCAGACCTTCTACCTTCTGGGTACTGGAATTATTACCACATCTGGCTCTAAACAAACATTATATTTTAAAAAATAAAACTGAAAAAAAAAGAAGTCTTTAAAGCCAGGCAGTGGTGGTATTGCATGCCTTTAATCCCAGCACTAGGGTGGTAGAGGCAGGCAGATCTCTATGAGTTCAAGGCCAGCCTGGTCTACAGAGAGTTCCAGGACAGTCAGGGCTACACAGAGAAACCCTGTCTCAACCCTCCCCCCAAAAAACAAATAAATAAAACTGAAACTTAATAAGGCATGGTAACACAGGCCTGTAATTCCAGCATTTGAAAGTAGAGACAGGAAGATCACAGATTAAAGCCATGAGCTTCATGAGACCCTGCCTCAAACAAACAAAATGGAACTGCTGTGGCACTAGGCCTGTGTCTACCAGTTAGTGTATCTGTGGTCCTCATGTGTGCATAAAACCTCTCCGTGTACACCTTTTTCTCACTTGGTTTCTCTTTCTCAACTCTTCCTTTTTTTTTTTTTTTTTTGTTTTTTTTTTTTTTTTGGTTTTTCGAGACAGGGTTTCTCTGTGGCTTTGGAGCCTGTCCTGGAACTAGCACTGTAGACCAGGCTGGTCTCGAACTCACAGAGATCCGCCTGCCTCTGCCTCCCGAGTGCTGGGATTAAAGGCGTGCGCCACCATCGCCCGGCTAACTCTTTCGTTTTTTAGATGTATTTTCAGTGGGTGGGTGTCTTCCCTGCATGCATGCCTGTGCACCTGGGTGTCCAGTCCCCGGGAAGGCCGGAAGAAGGCTTTGCATCCACTAGTAGTGAATTACAGATGGTTGTGAGCCACCAGTCATGTGGGTGCTGGGAATCCAAGTGGTGCTTTAAACCGCCGAGCTGTCTCTCCACGCTTATTCTAGAGTACACTATTCAAGATAGCTTTATGTCAACACATGAGAAACGAGGCGAGAATGTTGTGGGGAAATTCTACTAGGAATGTGATAACCCCAGGGTTTAGTTGTTGTTGTCTTGTTTGTTTGAGGTCTTGCTATGTGTTCTTGGCTGACCTGGCGCTCACAATGTAGGGTAGACTGGGCTCGAATTCATGGGCGATCTTCCTGGGTCTGCCTCTTGAGTCTTAAGGTCACAGGCATGCACCACCGCGTCAGTGTGGCCGTTAGTCCCTGGTTTTTACCTCTGTTAACTTGATCTGTGTTTTCTCTTTCCCCTAGAGCCCTCCCTCCATGGAGTTCGGGCTGCTCAGCGAGGCAGAGGCTCGGAGCCCTGCCCTGTCCCTGTCAGATGCAGGCACTCCACACCCTCCGCTCCCGGAACATGGCTGCAAGGGCCAGGAGCACAGTGGTGAGCGCGCCCCCTTCTGGGGGTGGAGGAGAAAACAGTTTAGCCTTGATGGCTGTGTGTTGAGAATTCCTAGAGGTCCCAAAGCCAGAGAATCGGCACAGGCCCTTGCTCCCTGTGACCTATCTCAATCTGTTCTCCACCCCCTAGACTCGGAGAAGGCCTCGGCCTCACTGCCGGGGGGCTCCCCCGAGGACGGCTCGCTGAAGAAGAAGCAGCGGCGGCAGCGTACGCACTTCACTAGCCAGCAGCTGCAGGAGCTGGAGGCCACCTTCCAGAGGAATCGCTACCCCGACATGAGCACGCGCGAAGAGATTGCCGTGTGGACCAACCTCACCGAGGCCCGCGTGCGGGTATGGCTCCGCCTGACCCGCAGCCCACACCTGCAAGCATCTCGCTCTCACGGGGCTCTCCAAGTAGCTGGTGGCTCTGCGGTACGGGCCCCACGTCGGGTCCAGTTCCCGCCGGGGATCCCCACCTTCCAGCAGCCTTGCCTGCCACTCCCTAGAAAGCGATTCCTTGCTCGGCCCCGGTCCCACCTTCTCCGTCTTGTTTCTCTTTGATCCCAAGCTGCCTCCCTCCCCAGCAAGACCCTGCGGCCGCTAGCTTCTCTTCTCGGGGCCCCTGGCTCAGTGTGCACCTCCCTTCTAGGCTGCATCCACCTCTGATCTTTCCCGCCCGGGCTCGATCCTACTCTGGATGGCACCCTCCCCAGCCGCCCGGGGTCCTGACAGCCTTTCTCCGCTGCCCGCAGGTGTGGTTCAAGAACAGACGCGCCAAGTGGCGGAAGCGAGAGCGCAGCCAGCAGGCGGAGCTGTGCAAAGGTGGCTTCGCAGCCCCGCTCGGGGGCCTGGTGCCGCCCTACGAGGAGGTGTACCCCGGCTACTCGTATGGCAACTGGCCGCCCAAGGCGCTCGCCCCGCCGCTCGCCGCCAAGACCTTCCCGTTCGCCTTCAACTCGGTCAACGTGGGGCCTCTGGCCTCGCAGCCTGTGTTCTCACCACCCAGCTCCATCGCCGCCTCCATGGTGCCCTCGGCCGCCGCTGCTCCGGGCACTGTACCAGGTCCCGGAGCCTTGCAGGGCCTGGGAGGGGCACCCCCCGGGTTGGCTCCAGCGGCCGTGTCCTCCGGGGCAGTGTCCTGCCCTTACGCCTCGGCAGCAGCCGCCGCTGCGGCAGCCGCCTCCTCCCCCTACGTATATCGGGACCCGTGTAACTCGAGCCTGGCTAGCTTGCGGCTCAAAGCCAAACAGCACGCCTCTTTCAGCTACCCCGCCGTGCCCGGGCCGCCTCCTGCCGCCAACCTCAGCCCCTGCCAGTATGCCGTGGAACGGCCTGTGTGAGCCGCAGGTCTGTGGATCATCCCCGAGGGCGGGGCAGTAATTCACAGCCCTCTGGACAGGGATCGCCTAGACTGGCTTCTCGTCCCAGGGTCTGAAAGGGGTGCGTGGGCACCCGGGGAGAAGCGGCAGACTCCGAAGAGGGCCTTTCCCCTCACAGCCCCGAGGGGTGCTCTGGCCCCTAGACGGAGACCGCGCCCCTGGGACTAAGGCCAGGAACAGGGACCAGCTCCCCCAGGGCCAATTCACCCTTGGCCCATCCCGCCTTCTCCAGACTTCCCCTATCCCGTTTTCAAAGATCAATGAAATAAAAGTGCGCGGACTGTCAAAAGCCTAATGATTCAGACTTGCGGTTGAGCCCTCCTTCCCTTCATCCTTCCCATTGTCCTAAAGAACAGCTGGATGTACGGGAACGGAGTGAGTCTCCAGGCTTCTAAGGCTTCATTCAGTCTCACTCCTTTCCTCCGGGATGGGGAAGCGAGGATTTCTGGAGTAAAGGAATACGAAGCTTGGTGTAACCAGTTAGTTGACAGGAATCGTCCTATGCTGGTGCTGCGACGCCACCTCGTGGTCTCAGGGAGGACAGCTAGTAGGTTTGATCTCCGATGCTTCCTTTCAGGGATCTATTTTGCAATTTAGGAAGCCTATGATTTTGGCACTTGTTTCTCACTGTTCCTTTCAGAGGCTCGGACCTCTAACAGAATAGCAATAAAATTCTAGTCTGTAACAGACATTTATTAAGCGCCTACCAGGCCTAGGATTCTTTGTGTGTGCCTCTATCCTTCAGAGACCCTCAGGCTTCCCACCTGTAGATCACTTGGGCAGCCTTCCCCACCAGCGTCCACTTTCCCTCTCCAAGTCTGCAAACCCTCAAAATAATGTTGATCTCTTTAATTAAAAAAAAAAATAGGGCAGTCGGGCGGTGGTGGCGCACGCCTGTAATCCCAGCACTCGGGAGGCAGAGGCAGGTGGATCTCTGTGAGTTCGAGGCCAGCCTGGTCTACCAAAGGAGTTCCAGGACAGGCTCCAAAGCTACAGAGAAACCCTGTCTCGAAAAACCAAAAAAAAAAAATAGGGCAACAGAGGCAGGCGGATCTCTGTGAGTTCGAGACCAGCGTGGTCTACAAGAGCTAGTTCCAGGACAGGCTCCAAAACCACAGAGAAACCCTGTCTCGAAAAAACCAAAAAAAAAAAAAATAGGGCAAGAAGAGAAAGATTTCTAAATATAAATAAATTTTATATTATCATTTTTAAGGACCTCAGTTCTATGCCCTTCCTAGGGTTTGGTCGGCCTTCACATTAAAGGCAGAAAGATCAAAGGATGACATTTCTTATTTGTCATAGCTCCCTGCCACTTTTGGGTACAAGTCCCATGGGGGAAACCAGACAGGGAAGATACCCTAATCATTTTCCCACACCTAACCCTTAGTGCCACGGAGGAAAGCCCGAGGTTCCATCTTTTCTTTCAGCTCTCATTGGCTCTTGGACTTAGCTTTGCTCTTGGGTCTGAGGTAGGCTTGGTGGAAGAAGTGAGCAAAAAGGAGGAAATAGGTCCCGTACAACATAAAGGACCAGAAGAAGTGTTCTGTTGTGGCGTAGCACCCTTTTTCCTGCCTCCAGATGTAATTCAGGATGCCAAAGATGGTTCCCATAACCATCTGCAGGATCTGCAAGCTGGTGATGGCCATAGGTAGCATGCTGGGGTGTTTCACCTTGGCAGCTTTCAGAGTGTAGTAGGTATACATGATGGAATGTACCCCGAAGTTCATGGTCATGAACCAGCCACCTGAAGGCACTCTGTTCTTGAATCCAAAGCTCGTGAACAGGAGCACAGTGCTGTGGTGGTACCAGTGGATAAAGATGAGCGGCCGCTTACGCAGGATGATGAAGGCCGTATCTCCTGAGAGATGAGGAATCACAGCTGGCATCCCACCCAAGCCTGGGACCACCCACTGCTCTGGGTGTGTTCTCAGGGTGGGGAAGAAGGGACTCTCCACGTGAAGGGGAAGGGGAGGCTCTGAGGAGGAATGCAAGCCACTGGGCATCAGAGACAAAGCCCCTACACTCACCGAGTTCAACAACCTTGCTGAGAACAAAGATACAGGACCAGAATTTGACTATGGTGTCATCGATGTAGTTGGCGAAGCACACAGTTTGCTGGAGGCCCCGTGTAAATAGCAGTGTTCCCATAAACTTCCATGTCCTCACTGTACCCAGGATACTGAAGTGAGACAGAGCACAGGAGCATAATGGCCCATTCCCCGGCGTGAACCCATCCCCACCTCTCCTCATCTGGACAAGCTCTCTAAGCCCTGTTACCTCCTTACCCTTCCAAAGAGGGTGGTTCCAGCTTTCAAGATCCTGACGCCAATCTGATAGATCTAACAAGTATTCTCCAATCTGATAGATCTAACAAGTATTCTCGGGGAGATAAGGGTTGGGAAAAGACCAATCAACATGGGGGAGGGAACTAAAAGTCAAGAATGACGTTCTTGTGATGGGGTGGAAGTCGGAGGAAATGAGTGGCAACATGGGGATGGACGAGCATGGGAACGAGGGCTGGGGAAGTGGTTGGAGTCTTTGAAGAGGAATTTCGGCATTTACGGCTAGAGAAATGTGCTGGCTGTATTGGTTTCGTGAGTACAAGAGGCCTGGAGCGGATTCTCACATCTGTATTCCCAGAACTCGGACGACTGGGGCAGGAAGGATGCAGGGAGTATGAGGCCAGCCTGGGTTCCATAGGGGCAATTAGGGCAGTCTGGGATAATACTTGAAAGGCTGTCTTTAAAAGTAAACATTTTGGGGGCTGGAGAGATGGCTCAGAAGTTAAGGACGTTGGCCGTTCTTCCAGAGGTCCTGAGTTCAATTTCTAGCAACCACATGGCGGCTCACAACCATCTACAATAAGATCTGGTGCCCTCTTCCGGCATGCAGTCATACATGGAGGCATCACACTGTAAATAAAATCTAAAATCTAAAATCTAAAATAAATAAATAAATAAATAAAAAAGTAAACATTTTTTTCAAAGGTATGGACCAGGTAGGAGTGGTGCACACCTTGAACCCTAGCACTCCAGAGGCAGAGGCAGGCAAATGAATATGAGTTCAAGGCCAGCCTGATCTACAGCGCTAATTTCAACATAGCCAAGGCTGTTATACAATGAAATGCTGTATTAAGAAACCTAAATAAATAAATAGATAAGGTATGGGACAGACAGACTGCCATCTTGGGCCCAAGAAAGGAGGAAAATAAGATAATGAGGAAGTCAATGCAGCGAGGGACTTTAGAAACTCTTCGGGATAACAGGCAGGTGTAAGGACTAAGGAATAGCAGGGGTCGGGTGGAGAGTGCCTTACCTGAATATGGCCAGACAGAAGGACCAGAGGATGAGAGGCCCCTGCAAGCTGAAGCTCTTCCGTGGTCTCATGTAGTTCTGGCCCACGAAGATGAGCAACAGATAGATGAGAACTATGAGGAACGAGGTAACCCTGGAGACAGGAGGAAGAGAGGAAGGAGTCACAGTGGGCACTGCCTAGAGAGAAGCCCACTGAGCTCCCCAGGGACTTCTCTAGACTGGAGTTCCACCAGTGTGACATCGCTTGTTCGTGTCGGAACACCGGGGTGGGGGTGAGGGGAGACCAGCAGTATTCACATAGAAAGTTCCTAGCACAGGACAGGAGGAACTGTATGCAAAGTTTCTGTGGCTTTGACTGTCTCAGTGACGGTTGCCCACCCGCAGCCAATAACTACTCCGTCCAGGCTGCGGTGTAAGGAGGGGAAGAACATCTTCTGCCTCCTAATGCTGAGTTGATTAAACAACAAAAACAGCCCACAGAACATGTCTGGCGGATAAGACAGAGCCTTGGGAAAGCTTGGGAGAGGTTCCCAACTTTGTGGCAATCCTCACAGCAGCCAAGACACGTAGTAATTGTGTAGGACCGGCTGACCTGACCGTAGGCACTCCCGACAGGCAGGTCCTCTGTCTCTGAGGTCACCTAACAGTGTTTCATTCTGGTCAATCTCACTCCTCAGTTGTAGTTCAGTTGTAGTTTGCACTTTCCCCTTTGTTTTTGTCTCCCTCCACACCCCTCTCCCCATCTTCTCACTTCTGGGATCCTTTCTTCCAGTTCTGATCTCTTTGAAAAGCAAACCTTGAAGGAGGGAATCGGAAGGGGGGAGGTTTGGAGCCAGTATCCCGGCAGCATGAGAAACATTACAGGCATTCACTCCCTGTGTCTACTCCCCTCAAAGCAGTTGGTCCTTCCCCCTCACCAGGTCTCACCAGTACTCCTCCAAAAAGGGCCTTAAGTCCCGCAACATCTCGAAGTCATAGGGTTGCACCAGCTCCGCATTTAAACCACGTGAGAAGTTCATAGATGTGGCCATTTCGCTTTTGTACAGGACGAGGTTCAGAGCTTGGGGTGGGAGCTGGATGAGAGCCAAAGATAGAATGGATGGATTTCAGGACCGGACGAAGAAAACCAGGACGGAAAGAACTTGTGTGTAGGAAGAAGGGACCCGGAGCCTGGCACGTGCGCTGCTAACCAGCCCGCTCGCACTCCTGTGGCCAGGGCTGGCCGTATATATCGCCAATTATTAAACTGGGGGACCCAGGCTGTGCGAGGTCAGCTCCCGCCCTCAGCAGTTATCCAATCTTAGCCAAGAGTCATCTCTGTCCCGCCCCTGAGCCTCACCAGCATCCTCCTCTTGGACTGATCGGTCCTCACGGGCAGGCACCTCCCCCATGAACAATGAACCACGCACGCCCCGAACCCAGCAGTCCTCCTTCACTCCTCCCGGTTCCTCCTCCTTCTTTTTTAAAATTCTGTCAGCTGCTCCAGGTTGACTCATCAACATCCCCTGCCCCAATCCTTGATTTCACTGAGTACCCAGGCAGACCAGTCTTCCTCTGGCACAGCTGACCTAGCCTTTGCCTCATTTTGCTTTCATCTTCCCCTACTTGGCAGTGAAGAGAAAGTGGAGGTACTCTTTCTCGGCTGCAGGCGCCCACTTTCAGAGAAGGAAGCGTCAATGTCCTTGTGAAACCCAGGCTGTAATAAGGAAGAGCAAGCTGGGCCCTGAAGAACGGCTCTGGTTCTGTCTCCTAGCTTTGGAGTTGTGCTTGTGGGAGGAGGGAGATAAATTTAATGGATTTTACTGTCGAGTTGCTGATGTTAATATTTGAGGAGGTGGCACTCAAGCTGTTATGGGTTGTTTTTTTTTTTTTTATAGTTTCCTGAACCGTCCTCTCCGACGCCCAGTAAAAACTTTGGAGAGAAAAATGGGGTCACCCTCTGGGCTCCTCATATCCAGGTCCAGGAGAGGCTCCCTGCCGCTTCTCCTCCCAGTCTGAACTTGTCCAATGGAGTTTACTCCTACACCTATGTGTCTGGCTCCAGTGAACAGAAAGCTTCGAAACTTGTAAGCCCTTACTGGCTGTCCCTCTTTTTGCCCTTGACTTATGAAAGTGAAGGGGGACTGGAAGGCTTTAGAACAGTTTGAGAGGCGATGGGAATCTCCAAAACAAATGCAAAGAAAAGAAATATCACCTGGGCTGGTATTTAATTCCAGCACTCAGGCAGAGGCAGGCAGAACTCTGTAAGTTCAACACCACCGGTCTGGTCTACAGAGAGAGTTCCAGGACAGTCAGGGCTACACATAGAGAAATTCTGTCTTAAAAAAAGAAAAGGAAGGAAGGAAGGAAGGAAGGAAGGAAGGAAGGAAGGAAGGAAGGAAGGAAAAAAGAAAGAAAGAAAGAAAGAAAGAAAGAAAGAAAGAAAGAAAGAAAGAAAGAAAGAAAGAATATTTAAGGGGCTGGAGAGATGACTCAATGATTAAGAGCACTTGCTGTACAACCTTGAGGGCCTGAGTTCAGATCCAGACACCTGTAACAAGGCAGTGTTCTGTCCTGCCCACCTGTAACCCCCCAGGCTGTGGGGGACACAGATAAGAGGATTGCCGGTATTTGCTAGCTGCCAGCCTACCAGGAAATCACAAGCTCTAGATTCATTCAAAGACTGTGCCTCAAAGGAGTAACTCCTACACCCATATACCACATGCATGCAAACACACACACACACACTCACACACAAATGAATTAGGAAAACAGAAGTTTTCATTAAAAAAAAAATATTTAAGTCGGGCAGTGGTGGTGCACACTTTTAATCCCAGCACTCAGGAGGCAGAAGTAGGCAGATATCTGAGTTCCAGGACAACCAGGGATACACAGAAAAACCCTGTCTGAAAAAATAAAAACAAAACAAAACAAACAAATAAAAATACACACACACCACTCATATTTATTTGCTTGTTTGTTTGTTTACTAGTCTGGAGAAATAGCTCAATGGTTAAGAGCATTGGCTGCTCCTCCAAAGGACCTGGGTTCAATTCCCAACACCCACATGGCAGCTCACAACTGTCTGTAACTCCAGTTCCAGGGGATCTGACACCTTCACATCAATGTATATAAAATAAATTTAAATTAAAAAAAATAAGAACACAAGCTGCTTTCCTAGAGGGCCTGGGTTCAATTTCCAGCACCTACATGGTGGCTCACAATTGTCTAACTGTTGAAGGGATCTGCACCCTCACACAGACATACATGCAGGCAAAACACCACATAAAAATTAATTTTTAATTTTTTTAAAAAATGTACTTGCATTTATGTGTATATGTCTGTGCTATGTATGCACAGATGCCCTCTGAGGCCAGCTATCTTTCCTGGCCACCATGAACTACCCAACATGGATGCTGGGAATTAAACAGGTCCTTTAAAGCATTTTTAACCACTGAGCCATCCCTCAACCCCCAAAGCCATTTAAGCAGTTTAAAAAAAAAAAACATTTAGGGCTGTCTTACAGAAGGAGGAAATGGGAAGCTCTGCCTCTCCCATCTAAATGACTTGAGTGTGCATCTCGTGTCTCGGTGTCTTGTCACCCCTCACCTGGTTACCACAGCCACCACCACTGAACTCACACTAGTTGGTTATACTTCAGCCTTCTTTAATACAGTACATTTCTTTCTTTATTATCCTGAAATCAGAAAAACTGTTCCCAAACCTGGTGTTTACCAGGTTCATAAGCTCCAGCCATAGTTAATCTCTTAATAGTTAACCCTTAGCTCATCTCCGCCCAACCACGCAGAAGACAGTTCCGTCAAATTTCTGTCGGATCCTGCGGCTTTCCTACCTCTAACCTATAACCAGAGATTCCTAATTGCCTCACTCATAACTTGGCTCTCAGAGGTTCTTCAGAGAGAACATGTTTGATGGGTGAATGAACAAGCAAAACAATGATTATTAAAAAAAAAAAAATTCTCATTGGCCGGCAGGGAGACTCGGTGGGTAAAGGGACTTGCTGCCCAGCCTGGCGAATTTGGTTTGATCTCTGAGATCCACACTGTAGAAGGAGAGAAACAACACCCGTAAATTTTCTCCTGTGATCCACATGCATACTGTGGCAGAAGTGCTTCTACTCCATAAAAAATAAATTAATTAAAAAAAAAAAACCACTTTAAGACAGTGTCTCAGCCGAGTGGTGGTGGGTGGCATACACCTTTAATCTTAGCACTTGGGAGGCAGAGGCAGGCAGATCTCTGTGAGTTCAAGGCCAGCTTGGTCTACAGAGCAAGTTCTAGGAGAGGCGCCAAAGCTAAGGAGAAACCCTGTATTAAAAAACAAATAAACAAAATAAAACAAACCAAAAAGACGGTGTCTCATTACACAGCCCTGAGTGACTTGGGAAATGCTAGGTAGAGTAGAATGGCCTCGAACTCAGAGATCCACCTGCCTCCCGAGTGCTGGGGTTAAAAATCTGCACCACCATGGCTGACTGGTGAGAAAATAAGTTTTAAAGAATAACAGTATTAGTTCTCAGCATCCACATGGCAGCTCACAACAATCTGAACTCCAGTTCCTCGGGATCTGATGCCCTGTCTGACCTCTCACAACTATATGAACTCCAGTTCCTCGGGATCTGATGCCCTGTCTGACCTCTCACAACCATCTGAACTCCAGTTCCAGGGCATCTGATGCCCTGTCTGACCTCTCACAACCATCTGAACTCCAGTTCCAGGGCATCTGATGCCCTGTCTGACCTCCAAGGGCACTGCACTCATACTTTTGCAGGAAAATAGTCAAAATCAGTCTCTCAACACCAGGCACTGAGTGTGACAGTGACCAATGGAATTCGCTGTCTGTAAACCTGGGTGATACTGTTTCTCCAGGAAAAATGTTCCAGACTTATCTTCTATGCTATTTGTGATGGCCTTCCTGAAAACCTCGGCATTGAGGAAGAAGTGATAGGGTGGTTTGAGCAGGGCGACTGGCTCAGGCTGTGGCTTGCGAAATTTCTATAACATGCCACTGTGTTTGCTGTGCCAGGCCACTGCCTGCTGTGCCTAGGGATTCTCATCCAGCTCTTGTCTCCCATCTGCAACTGTCTGTTGACCTCTCCACCAGTCTCTTCCAGAGCACTGTCAAATAAACCCGTCAGAAAGACGTTCTGACCAGCTGTCTTTACTCCCTGCACTATGGAGGCAGAAGCAGGCATATCTCTCAGAGGTTGAAGCTAGCCTAGTCTATATAGTGAGGTCCAAGATAGCCAGAACTAAACAATAAGACTCTCCTTAAAAAAAGAATAATAAGAGGCAGGCGGATCTCTGTGAGTTCGAGACCAGCCTGGTCTACAGAGCTAGTGCCAGGACAGGCTCCAAAGCCACAGAGAAACCCTGTCTCGAAAAAC